>NC_090437.1:856937295-857242990 GCF_031143425.1 Pleurodeles waltl
CCATGCAACAGCAGAGATGTGCAGATTTTGTTCACGCAACTGTAAAGGTGCACTGATTCTGCCAGATCAGCACCTGAAGTCTACCTCATGAGGTCCAGAACTGGGCTGGTACCACTTGTCAGGTCAGGCTCAAAGCAGGAAGAGTCTGTTTGGGTTGGATAGAAGTTTTTTATGCTCCTGAGACTTCAAATCAGGAGACCTGTTGGCTGGCCCTTAGAGTCACTCTTGGTTCTGGGTTAGAGAGATGCAGGGCCAATTCTTCTCATCCAGGTAAGGAGGGCAGCAGGCAGCAATTCACCACAGTTAGACAGCAGTTCTTCCACAGCATCAGTCCTGCAGAGTGGCAGACCTTGCAGCAGCACAGCAGTCCTTCCTAACAGGGTATCCACAGGTCCAGAAGTGTACTGACGGACTGGGGTCTGAAGCCCAGGTCTTATACCCAGTGGTGCCTTTGAATTGGAGGAGACTTCATTAAGTCTTTGAAGTCTACAGCGGTCCTCCCTTTATTGTTGTGGCTCCAGACACACTCCAGGGGGTAAGCAGCCCCTTCTGTGGGGACAGGACACAGCCTGCTCAGGTGTAAGTGTGAGGCAGTGGCCAGATCCTCGTTTCCATCCTGTCCTGGAGGCCTGTCAGCACCAGCAAGACACACCTAAGCTGCCATTGTGTTTGGCTTTCTAGAGGGAATACATTAAGCCCAGCTGTAACCCACCCCAGACAAGTGATCAGAGGCAGGCTATGGGCACACGGGCCTAAGAGCAGGAAAAGGACAACTTTCTAAAAGTGGCATTTTAAAAATTGTAACAAGCAATCAGTTTTTACTATTAAAAGGAATTTATCATTCCAGTTCCATAGGTACTAAAAATTACAGATAGACGTCCTCTCAATCAAGAATTATATCTTATTAAATGTAATAGGGAATCCCTAATGTTATCCTCCGAGAGGGATAGTGAAAAACAAATTGGGGAGTTTTTCACTGCCAGGACATGTAACAACCTAAAGGTACACTTCCTACGTTTTAATTAGAAAGCACTCTGCCCTATGGACTACGTAGGGCTTACCCAAGGGGTGACACATGTCATAAAAGGAGAGTTAAAGGCTTGGTACAGAGTTTTAAATGCTAAATCACCATGGCAGTGTGACACTGCATTAAGGGCCTAGGACATGCAGTGTGACACTGAATTCATGCTGCAATGGCAGGCCTGGGACAATTTTGAAGGGCTACTCACGACGGTGGTACAGTAAATGCTGCAGGGCCACTAGTAGCATTTAATTTGCAGGCCCTGGGCAAATGTAGTGCACATTACTAGGAACGTATACGTAGATTAATTTTGCCCATTAGGTATATACCAATCAAACCATGTTTAGGGAAGAGATCACAAGCATTTTTGCATTGGTTAGCAATGGTACAATGCAGAGTCCTAAGGCCAACAAACACAAATTAAGCCAAATTTGTAGGCAAGCAGGTACAATGTTTGGGGGAAGAACACCCTAAGTTCGACAGGTCTAACACACAGACCCACACATACATCTGAAGTACCTCAACAATTGCCCAATGGTAGAAGTGTGCAAAAATCGTAACTCGTGCAACAAATAATCAAGTGATCAGTTGGATACAAAAATCACAAAAATAGCAACTAGTTTAAAGGCCTTTGTCACTAACTGTGAACTTAGAAAGGGTGTCTTCATTTTTACTCTCTATAACACTAACTATACTTTTTTATGGGAAAATTCCCCTACCTTTGGTGTTAATTTTTAAAGGCAACAGGTTAGGTTTTACAATTTTGACTCCATCAAGATGACTTCAGATGTGGCACACTTGTGTTATAAATGCAGAATGTTAGCTCTTTAGTTGCTTATCAAAATACTGTGGAGAGGGAGAAGGGGTAGATACAGCAAACTGACCATGCCAGGCAGGGGAACTGGCAGTAGTAGCACAATAGAGGAGCAGGGTAGGTCGGAGTATTAGTAGCAATGCATCGGATCATAGTGGGCAAGAGAAACTGGACCGGGCCATGAACAAAGGACAATGGAGGGTAAGAAGAATGGGTTGGAGGCCAGACTCAGGTAAACTAGGGAGGGGAAAAGGGGTTGGAGCAAGCTGACTATGCAGGATTTACAGAAAGGCAGTGACAGCAAAAATGACCACACAGAGGAGGGAGGAGTGGGAACATTTAAGCAGGAGGGAAGGGGCAGTACAATGGGCCTTGGAGGTCATGAGGGAAGGAATAGGAGCATGGCCTCCATGATAGAATGCAGGAGAGTGGGAGCAAGGAC
The DNA here is from genome assembly GCF_031143425.1 of Pleurodeles waltl. Classification (NCBI taxonomy): domain Eukaryota; kingdom Metazoa; phylum Chordata; class Amphibia; order Caudata; family Salamandridae; genus Pleurodeles; species Pleurodeles waltl. Next base: position 856,939,573 of record NC_090437.1, read on the forward strand.
ATGGGCAGCAAGGTTGGAGGTGGGATGGGCATTGGCAGCACGATAGACTGTGAGGGTAGGGAGGAGGGTCAAAGACATCTCGGTTATTGAGGAAAAGAGGAAGAGGCAGGCACATGGACTATGGATGGCATGGATCAGCAGCACATGGGCAGCATGCTAACCACAGAGGACATGTAGGAGGGGCAGTGGCAGCACATTGGAACATGCAGTAGGAGTCAGGGGGCAGGTGTATGTATTCAGACAACAGAGAGCAGCAAAAAGATGGGTGTGACAGCAAGTTAAGCACAGCGGGCAAGTGGGAGGGACAGTGCCAGAACACATAGTGCAGGAGGGAGAGGACATGGCACAGACTTTGAAAACAGGGGGTATAGAGGAAAGAGGAAAGGATATTAAGGGTAAAATGCAGGGGCAATGAGCTGCCCACGGATGGATAGAGTAAGGGCAGAGGCACATAGATAGTGAACAGTGGGCAGACAGAAGGGAGGCATGGGCTGCAATCTTACAATGGTGAGCAGGCTTCCATGAGTAGGGTCAGCACAAAGTGTCACGAGGGCAGACGGTAGAGGTAATCAGACAGATTGCAGACAGCAGGGGGGGTTGGGCCCAACACATTGACGGTAGAAGGTGGAGGCAGGGGCACACAGATGGAGAAAAGTAGGGCAAGCAAAAAGGGAGTAAGACGGCAATCTTATCACAGACGGCAGGCTGATGAATCTTATCACAGAGGGCAGGCTGTGGTAGGTTGACTACCAGCAGAGGCTTGTCCTGTGCCAGCACCTTGTTGTGAATGTCCAAAGGCTTTTCACAGTAGAGGTGTTGGCTGAATATTTTTTTAAAAACTTAGAAATTCATGAAAAAAAACAAAAGGTTAAGTAGACATTATGATCAGGTATAGTAATATGATCTTCCCTAGCATGCATTGGCCATGTATATTCCGTCAATCATGACATGTTAAATAACATCATTATTGTCATTACTAATGACATCTCAAATTTCATCTGTGATGATATCACAAACGGCATCACTGATTCACTGACTACAGCATCCAAGCTAGTGCTCCTCTATAAACCCATGCATCATTTTAGAATACAAAGTAGGTAGTAAAGGGCCCACAAGCATATAGCATAGCTTGAATATATGTGGGAAACGGCCTAAACTACGCGGGCACGGCCACGTGTAGCGGAAGACAGCAAGCTAAACAACGCTTACCTGAACAACACACATGTCTTAACTACACATTTATGAGGTTAAGGCAGGCCGTATATAAATGTTTAGGTAGCGGTCTAGGTGTGCAGATGGGCGGGCAAGCATTAGGAAGCATGAAGACAGATAGGTCGAAGTAAGTGGGGTTGGGAGAGTTTTTTTATTTTAGGGGTGTGTGCGGGGTTTAGAGCTCAAGGTGGGGAGAGGGTCAGGGTAGATTAAAGGGCAGAGGAGCTGGGGTCTTAAGGTAGTTTGGTGGATGTCAGGGCCGGTGGGATACTGAGGTAGATTAAAGGGCAGGGGGGGCTGGGGCCAGGTTTTTAGGGTGTACAAGGGGTCATTTAGGGCTGGGGTGCAGGAGTATAGACTGGCCAGCAGGAAGAAGGATCAGTTGAGGTAAGTGGGGCTGGGGTTGTTTTTAGGGGTGGGGAGTTTTTGTTTCTTATTTTAGCAGTGCATGGGGGTGTTAGGGCTCATGGCAGGGTCGTTTGTAGAATTTAGGCATCATGGTGGGGGGTTGGGGTGGTTTGGAGAGGTATTGAAGGGTGCATTGAGGGGTTTTAGGGCTCAGGGCACGAAGGGTTGGGTAATTATTTTAATTTAGGTCTCAGGCCCAAGGGAAGGTTGGGGTAGATTTGGGGGTGGGGTAGGAGTTGTTTTGTGGATTTGGGCCTAAGGGCAGGGGTGACAGGTAGTTTAATGGGCAGGGGTGGATGGCTGGTGTGTTTTAGGGCTCAGGGTGCAGGTAGATTTTAAGGGTAGGAGGACAAGAGATCAGGAGAGTTTTTTGGATTTAGACCTTGTGGTAGTTTTAAGAGCAGGGGAATTCAGGGTAGTTTTGTAGGGTTAGTGCTCAGGTTGGTTGCGGATAGTTTTGAGTACAGGGGCCTGTTAGGGTACAGGGCAGGGGGAGAATTTACCATGCAATACTTCTTTACCACATATGCTTTTACAACAAAATTCATTTTAAAGGCTTGCGTGGTAAAGCCATGTGTGATGAAGACGCGGTTGTGGTTCTGACTGCGTTGTTCAGGCATGCATTGTTTTTGCATGCGTGGTTGTGTCACACAACCACTATATGTACATTTTGCATATCTGAAATAGAAATAGTGTAATACTGGGGAGAAGTCTGATTCACTTTGGTAAATTTTATATGGTACACAGTTTATCTACCAATAAACTTTTAAGTGCAAACAGTACTTCCTTTAAACAACATAGAGACTGAAGGCCACTAGTGCAAGTTGCAGACATATAGTGCAAAAAGGTTGAGCTTAAAACAATGTCCGGTTGCCAGAATAGATTAGGTAACCCAGTGGTTCTCAATCTGTGATCCGTGGATCATTAGTGGTCCGTGACACATTCCTGGGGGGTCCGCAAGCCTATGCTGGCAGGAAGGCACTTCTCCAGCTGGGACCTCTCACTGCATGTTTTTATACTTATTACTTTATTTGTGAGCAGGTTTAAAAGCACTGTAAAGTTCCTTGAACATCCAGCAGATTTGGAGAAAAAATAAAAGTACCAAGACAACTTTGGTGATTAATGTACCTGCTGGAAAGAAATGGGAGTTTTTTTCTATTGACAGATTTCACTCATCTAAGGATAGCACAGATAGTTAATATGCCTTCTGCAAAGAACATATATCATGAAAAGAACAGTGTTTTATGTGCCTAGCACAGTGGGTTAGTGCTTTTGTCTCAGGGATCCTTTTGTTACTGTGCAGTTCATAAGTTACAGTCATAATCTATAGAATTGAGCTATGAACTGCCAACAAAGAGCTGCATGTCCTTTGGTTTGATTTTGATTTGATTTATTAATTAAAGTGCATAATAGTTGATAAAAACCGTTACACCATCCCTAATGAGATAAAATTCACAATACACATTTCATAAAATAGCATAGATTCACATAAAATATTTTTTGCAGTTCAGTATAAAGTTCTAAATAATATCCTTTCCAGTGGAAAATCATTTCATAAATAGAAATGTAAGATAGCCTTACTTGACCTCTATACATGAATCTTAACCTCTAGCAGTGTTTGTAAGTACTCATGACCGATAACTTTGTTTTAGATCCAGGTACTGCATAGGTCAGCTACCAAGCCTCGACCACCTTATTGCACTTCATCCTTGTAAATTTATACAGTATCGATTAACATGCTAAAAGACCACCACCTCATCCATTTTTTGGCAACCAGGCTTACAAATGTTGTTAGTCTTACCTACATGTACATATATTCCTCTGGTTAAAAGCCTCCTTAAGATATCTTCTGCGATCTTGCTTTAAACCTTGACATATACAGATCCAGTGTGTAAGGTTCCTAACTCCACACCCGCATAATACACAGGGGGAATTTGAACTAGAACGTTTTCAGGGGGGGATAGCAGAACTTTCTGGGAGAAGGCCAAATCGATATTTAATAAACAAATCTTTTACCTTCTTTGACCATCCTGACTCCAGGTACTGCTGGTGTTTGATATTTTTACACTCATGTATTATAACCCAGGAGTGCGATCAATCTGCCAGAAGACCCTTGTCCATAACCAATGCCTTTTTCTCCATAATATGATTGATAATTTAAAAAAAAAGTATTGAGAGAGAGCTTCTCGTCTCACAAGGACGTCGCCCCCAGATTGTCTAATGTTCGGTATAAATATACCCGGGATGGAGAGTTTGGGTATGAACTCAGCTCCTGCCAGAGTGCTTGACTTAACCCACTTCCCTTTGCTTGTTGAATCTGTTTCCAGACTTTTATATAGGCACCCTGTCTAGCGATTAATTGATTCATGTACCCAAACTCCAACCTAATTTGGGCCTGGGATTCAATTACTGGAAGATAAAAAAGAGCTCTGAAGATTTTACCAACTATCTCATTAAGGGTAGCTGCATCTCTGCCCCTCAAAACTTCACTACCACAGGTGATACTAGGGACTAGTTTAGTGGTTAACACGTGAAGCAGAGGACCATCTACTGATCTTTGTAGGATATGAAAGGCAAGCAACAGAGCACTTCCTTTATGCAGTATTTCAGTTTTCTGGGGAGTAAAAGACCCCTTCTCATCAAATATTACCCCAAGGTATCTCTAGTGTTTTACTTGTTCGAGTTCATGGTCTTGAAGATACCACTTACACGTTTTCTGTATTTTTTTAACTTATTTCCATAGTCTTTGTTTTCTTCTCATTTATAATCATTCCACTTTGTTCGGTGAATTTGACTAATTTCAATATAAGTCAGTATTACATCGGACGCATATAACAAATTTGAAATAGAAAGTTCCCCAATCTTAGGAGGGTGCGCATTTACCCCATTTAACATAGTGGATAAATTGGATACAATTAGATGAAAAAGGTAAGGCTCAAGCACACAACCTTGTTTGAGACCACGTTCAGTCATAATTTTTCTTGATGAAGACGAGCTGTCCCCTACTTTAACACCAATCCAAGTGTCAGTGTATAACATCTGAACATCTCTTTATAACTGTGTTGGTATGCCCCATTGGGTTAATTTTGCCCATAACTTGCCAAGCTGAACCAAATCAAATGCAGATTTGAAGTCCACGAAACATACAAACAAAGGACGTTTATTTTTAATATATTTATCTATAATAGTGGTGAGATATAAAATATTAACTGCTTTGATAAAACCTATCTGATTGACCAGAATGATGTTGCTACTGTTTGCCCAATTCTTGAGACCCTCCAAAAGGGAGCTAGCATAATATTTGGATTATCAGTCAGTTAGGGTGATTAAGCGATAATTCTCGGGATTGGTACTTGTACCACCTTTAAAAATTGGGTGGATGATTGCACCCTTCCACGAATTTGGAATAACATCAAACTCCAGTGCACTATTAAAAACTTTAGCCAACTTCTCTGCCCAAAAACCTGGGTTTGTTTTATATAGGGCATTAGGGACCCCTTTTGGACCCGGAGCACCAGCCTGTCCACTCTTGTTAATGAGTCCAGTGATCTGGGCAGCAGTAAACAAGTGGTCATTTCCTTTTTTAACTTCTGGGCTGGAAAAAGTGTTGGCAGTTCTCTGATTGTGCAGCCACCCCTTGGCTCAAGCCCACTTCTTTACTATCTTTTGCTTGGTTAAAATAATGAAGTAGAAAATCATACCAAGATGGTTCAGAAATATCCAAACTAGTCAAGATCGTAGGGGGTTTATATAAATCGTTTACCATTTTCCAAAATGCCTGGGAGTTCTTTTTTTTTACTTAGAGATAATGCGTTTACCCAGAAATCCTGCCTTTTCCTTGTTCTTTCATCTTACATCTGTTTCCTACATAGGCTATTTGTATCTTTTAGCTATTTCTGAATACAAGGATTGGTTGGATTCTTTTTTGAAAATCTTAATAGCCTATTCCTCTTTTTCCTCATTGGTGCGATAACAGTTGTTATTTTTATTTTATCTCTATTTCTTGCTTCTCCCAGTGCATTATACTGGGGAAACTTATAATTTTCAGTTGCAAATTTGTCCAAAAAAACTGCCCATTGGGAGATAGGATCCCTAGTTGGAACCACAGCCAAATTACAAACATTTTGGGTCATCAGCAACTTTGAATTAATACCGATAGCTTCGATCGAATCCACACGTCATCGAAGTTTCTTATAATTAGCCGTGGTAATATTTCTAACGTGAGTAGCAGCTAATTTATGCATTGCATAGCTAGATTTAATTTCCATGCTTTGCGAACCGTGATCACTCATATCTGTCATAACTATATGGTATATGGCAACTAAGGATAGGAGAGACACGGTGATCACTACATAATCAATTTCAGATTGCTTCCAAATGGTGTAGCAGGTGGATGCAGGGGGGATATCATGATGGAACCTTCCAATTAGGATTCTGAGGCCCAGTGCCTCTAAGTTCTTAACAAATGTTACTCCCTTAGCGTCAGTTGGGCCTGTACCACTGTTTCCTAGGAATTGTTGAGGGACAGACCACATAAGGTCCTCAAGCACAAGCTGTTCCTCTCTTTCAAAGGGTTGCAATAGTTTCATATTGAGATCACCCGCAATTAGAAGCTCTAGATCATCAGATTCCTGTAAACCTGTTAACATTTTCTCTTCTAGTTTCAAGGTCATGAGTTTCTAACAATGGTGGTTTGGATGAATGTAAACATTAAATATCAGGAGCGGTCTCCTTATTGTTTTATGCCAGTAATTCAATTTTATTATTAAAAGCTCTGTATTTTCCTTTTCTTAGTTTCATGCACAATGCTTATTGCCCTGCTGCAATGAAAATCGCCAATCCACCCTTCGGACGGCCAAATGTTTTTACCTTGTATGCTGGGGGAAAAACCCCTATATATATCCGTCACAGAAAAGGGTTTAGTCACCCAGGTCTCCTGTAATAGGACAATCTTGAAATCTTTTAATATTGTTAAGTCTTTTAATTGATCATTAGAACTAAGCCCATTTATATTCCATGAACATATTTTCTAAGAGTTTTGACCGTGTATAATCTTGATCGATCTTGGTGATGGGGTTAAGTCTGCCAGGGAATTCTACTTTTGTGAAAGGCGGCTGAAAGCTATCCTACACTAAGTTGCCCAGACTCCAGTCTATTGTTCAAGGAGTATTTTATCGGATGGTAAATAGCTGGAGTAGAATTCCCTCTTACAGTTTTAAGAATTGAGTAGGGTTTTTGAATGATACTGTTTCATGTGAGTTGTAATGTCCTACTGTCTGTTTCTAAAGGTTCAAGGTAACCAATCTGCTGGATTCTAAGCTCAATTCCCATTTTAGAAAGACTATTTTCTTTTTAAAAACCCTATTAACAAACTGAGATGCCTCCCAGCTTACCATGGTGGGTTCTCGGTGGAGCTACTTCCTACCTCAGTCCCAGGAAGGAATTCTATATAATCAATATCTACCTATTGGACGTTCTGCACTTAGGGTATAGCTCCAAAAAGTTTTAAAATATTGCTGCTATTAAATATGGAATGTGGGTCTCTAGTTTGATACTGAGGTGAAAAAATTATCTTTTTCCCCTACCCAGGGCTGTCCTAACTGATTTTGGATGGTCTGTAAAAGGCCCTGGGTACCCATCCTTTTCATGTAGTCCCTGCCCTGTGTGGGAGATCTGTCTACTAATTAAGTCATTAAAACAGTTGCAAAGCAAGGGAGCACACTGCCTACACTCCAGCAACAAAGTATGACCCCAATGCATCATGGTAAATGCAGTTGAATTCGTAGTTCATTCAAAGAGTAATTAAGTATTTCACCTCCGTAGGTACAGCAAGTGCTGTATGTCCCTGTACACGTGTTTCTGGGTTTGTCCCGTCATCAGCAGGGAGCAGTATGGTATAGGGGCTTGCTTGAAATTCCACCAAATGTCTTCCCGAATTTAAGTACCACTCATGTTGCACAGGTGCTTCCCAAGGCTTGTCATCCGTGGCTCCAGGGAGCCGTCAATAAGACAGCTTCATAGAAAGGGAGCACACTGCCTACACTCCAGCAACAAAGTATGACCCCAATGCATCATGGTAAATGCAGTCAAATTCGTAGTCCGTTCAAAGAATAATAAAGTCTTTCACCTCCATAGGTGCAGCAAGTGCTGTATATCCCTGTACCCATGTTTCTGGGTTTAGCCCATCATCAGCATGGAGCAGCATGGTATAGGGGCTTGCTGCACCTACTCTCCATCTCTCTTCGTCACTCCACGCATCCGCCCATGCTCGTCGCTCCTCACCACTTCTCCTCTGTGCTCATGAGCTGGGTTTCCGGTTCCGGGTTAACGTGCTACGTCACGACACAAACAAGAAAGTTATGTTTTTTACCCAGTCTTTCATTTTCCTTATGCTGCTGAAAAAGTTTTGCCTGCATAGAAACACATTCTTATTATGAAAGTCAATGCTAATCACTGTGTATTGTTCTGAATCCTGTCCTGTTGTGCGCCTACAGAACAGGCACCCTTAAAAAATGCCTACTAGTATGGATGACAGTAAAGTGCCTCAACACTCTACACTGGGATGAAAGGTGCTATAAAACAAATGCATTACATGTGACAGAGGCACTATGGAGAGATGAGAGGCCATTATGGTTCTATTTCCTTTCCCCACCACATATTTAACTGAAAAAGCTTTCTCAGATCTTATGTACCTAAGAAAATAAAAAAATAAAATAAAAAAACAAAATTGTTCAGGAAATGTACAATCTGACATTAGGAGTCAGCTTTCCTAAATAAAACTAAACACTCAAAAGTTAGTCGCCAAGATGCAGCGCCAACTTTCCCATTAAAATTGTTAGATTTTTGCATATTTTTTCAATATAAAATAATTATATCTTTCGTAATTCGAATATAAGTTTGGTGTATATTTTTTTTAATTGTAAATTACTGTATTAATGTTTGAATTTAGATCGACAAATTGCTGGGGGGTCTGAGGCTTCCAGTAGTGATTCATTGGGCGTCCTCAGAAGACAAAAGGTTGGGAACCACTGAAGTAAACTTTACCTCATTAATATAATACTACTCTTCATTGTCCATGTTCGGCTCCTGCCTCCTCTCTCCTTCCTCCAGGGGTCAGTTGTGCTGCCACTTTCCCTCCAACCTCATTGTCCTGATTTTTTGCTTCGTAAAGCACAAACCATAATTTCAATGAGAGAAAGAGCCCCTCATTTTGTTAATTTCTAAAGGAAATGCTTCAGGTTTCACTGCTTTGGTTTCATCAAGACGGTTTTGAGTGTTCTACACTATTGTCATAAATAGAGATGTTAGATTTTGGAAATTACCATCTTTTGCATAACCCAGCCCCAGATTTTTGCCTTGGCTCATTTTACTTGCTGGTGAACTCTGGATAGTTTACCCTGATAATCAAGTGCCTGGGCACCCACGTCCAACACAAAGAGGCAGATCTCTAATTGGAATATTTATCTTACCTATAAATCCTTATGATATGGTACAAAGTATACTCAGGGCCTGTAACTTAAATATCACCAGTGTGTTACCACACCCATTGTGGCACCAACTGAAGTGACATTGTATATAGGTTTGTAGACCTACCTTTTGTAGCCTAGCTGTGCAGTTATAAACCTTGAGCATAAACCATGAGCAGCCTGTCAGCAGATTCTCTTGTGTTCTTCTGCAGCATAAAGAAAACTAGAGCACCAATAGTCTGCCTTATGACAAAAGTGTGGTACACTTGAAGCCATCTTGATTGAATCAAACTGGCAAAACTAAAAACATTTCATTCAGAAAAGAACAAAATAAGGGGGTTGATATTGTCATAGAAATTATGATTAGTAGTGTTAAAAGAAAAATTAGGACATGTTTTAAGTGAGTTCTAAAATATCTTCCTGTTGTACTTCAAACAGGAGCAGCCCGTCTGTTGCTTCCCTTGTGTTCTACTGCAGCCTCCCAAAGAGTTCTAAAGAACAACTAGAGCACTTGGGGCCAGATGTATCATCACGGCCCTTTGCGATTCGAAAATAGCGATGTTTAAGAAATCGCTATTTCCGACTCGCAAAGTGGCATGTATCACATTTGCGATTCGGTAATAGCGATTTCTTAAAAATCGCAAATGCTATTACCGAAGCGCAAATTGCGATACCGGTCCCATTCGCAGCTATGGGCCTGTTGGCCCATAGCTGCGAATGTTTTTCATTTCCAAAATTGCGATTTCTGAACAAGAAATCGCAATTTTGGAAATGCAAAAGCCCAGGGTGCTGGGGGCCTAAGGCCCCCTCTGCTGCACCCCAAAAAATTTTTGGGGGACATGTAAGGTGCACACATGCCAAAAGGGCATGTGTGCTTTACATGCTCAATTTAAAAATGCATTTTAAATGCATTTTTTAATTTTGCACCAGGTTACCACCTGGTTTCTTTTCATGGTATTTTGCATGTGCAAAATGCCATTCTGCGAAAAATCGCAATTTGCGATTTTTTGCAGCATCTCCTTGCAATGTGGATTTTGCGAATCGCAAATTGCGACTTGCAAAAACCAGGTCGCAACACAAGAAATCAAATTTTTTGTGATTTCCTATTTGTGGTCTGGGAATGCCTTTCATGCATCGCAGACCACTTTTTTGCACTCGCAAACGGCCGAATATTGCAATTCGCACTGTTTGCGAGTGCAAACATTTTTTATACATCTGGTCCTAAAAGTCTTACTTATACCAGAAGCTATCTTGATTGAATCATACTGGTAAAGCATAAATGATTTAGGCCCACATTTAAGAGGACCTAGCACCATTCCAATACCACATTAGCATATGATAATTAATCATCACTTTATGTTGAAAACCCCCTAGAAATTCACTGAAAACACACTGACTACAGAGACGTTATAGTTAAGAAATAGCATTAGAAAACTTGCCCTAAGGTAAAATATACCTCATGCCTTCGTCCAAATACTGCTAATTACACATATATTACATCAGTCATGACATCTATGACATCATTCATGGGTTTCCATAGGAACTTGATTTTTTGCATCGCTAATAACTCGGGCACAACTAGAGGAATTGTCATGAAACATTCCAAAAATAAGGTTTATCCATCTCATCTCCTTCCTGGTAAGTTTTGGGTTGATCTGTCAAACACACTCCAAGATAAAGGGGGGGTCCCAAAATACATTTTCCCCTTGCAATTTTTCATGGAAACTTTAGACACAGCTACAGTCAAAACAGGGGAACAGAATTACACCAAATGTGTCAGAAAGCTAGATATTTAGCTAGAAAGTGTGCTTTTTGTGATTTAGTGTGAGTCCGTTCATTAGTTTTTGACAAAACTAAGGTTCAAGATGTTTAGATATCTAGGGACAAGGAAGCACCAGAGGACACTAAGGGGGTTATTCTAACTTTGGAGGAGGTGTTAATCCGTCCCAAAAGTGACGGAAAAGTGACGGATTTACCACCAGCCGTATTACGAGTCCATTATATCCTATGGAACTCGTAATACGGCTGGTGGTATATCAGTCACTTTACCGTCACTTTTGGGACGGATTAACACTCCTCCAAAGTTAGAATAACCCCCTAAGTCAAAAGATGAGATCTGATTAGTTGCTTCACATTAACAAAGATGTTTGGCAGCCATTTTTAGAATTGGGAAGTCAGTCCCCCGTCCTGAAAAAAAAAATATAATAAAACATGTGGGTGTGGATTAGGGATAATCTGACCCCAGCCCTGTTACGGGCAAAATAAAGAAAAAAATCAGTACTGAGATAAAAAAATAACAATTTAAAAAGTAGACAAGGCCTGACCTTTTTAAAAAAAATATCCCGCCCCACGGGGTAAGCCCCCTTCCCAAGCCATTTAATGGCTCCAGGGACCTCAACCCATAGGAATGGAACCATTGTTTTTTGGGGGCCTGCAACACCCCCCCATTAGCCATTTATAACCCTAGAAACACCATCTACTGGGCTGTATATACTTTGCCTTTTAGGAGGATCTGTGGTGCCTCCCCCCCCCCCCAACCTTTTAATGGCCCCAGAGACTGCAGCCCACAGGCCCAATGCCTTTTTTTTTTGTTTGGGGAAGAGGTATGGGCCCACCTTTCACAAGCCATATAATGGCCCCAGGACCCCATCTCCAGGGCCCAATGACTCCACCTACCAGAACACCCATGTCTGCTGCCTCTTAAATTAAGGCCTACATTCTGTTATGGTTATTGATAACATTTCAATTTTTTTAATGTAAATTAAGTTATTATTGTACTTAGATACACTGCCACTTTAACAATTTTTTTTTTTACAGGAATTAAAATGTGTACTTTTTTTTATTATGTCCTCTGGAGATTTTATCAGTGCCATGTTACAGGATCTATGGTACAAAAAAGCACTGGCCACTTTATTTCCCTTTTCAGCAGTGGATGCCTGGATTTACAGGAATAGGATCATCAGAAAAAAGGGTGATCTAGAAGATGAACGTATGAACATTTGAGGCTATAGCAAATCTGGAGTACTTCTTTCAACCTTCACCGAGTGCTTTTTTTTTCAGTTTCTAGAAGCCTATTGCACCTGAAGAAGCAGCACCTACCAATGGTATTACCATCATCTGCTACTAAAGTTATGGAATCAACAGCATTGCTTATAATATCTGCAATAGCGTGGTTTATGTCTATAGCAAGACCTAAAAAAAACAGAGGCAACAAGAAACAAGTGTCAGCAACTATGGCACTTGAGAAGATGACAGTACTATTTTGATGACTTCTGATGACCCAACAGAGGTCCATCTTGGTCAAGATCCATAACATTTTGGAGTAAGAACAAATAACAGTGGCCAAAACTCTGTAGGCTGGCATGTCCTTTAGCCAGGGTATATTTGAGGTGTGTGTTCAGTGCAGTTAAACCAATTGTCATAGTCATAAGGGCCCGTCTCTCTCCTCAAAACCATGAAGGTGCTGAGAGTAATCAAAAGCAGCAAACATTTCATACCAAAAAATGCAAAGCTCCTGGAGGAATAACTGTGGGTAAGAAGGTATCTTGGGCTCATAAGTGTGGCAAGTAATCATCCTCCAGATTACTTCCCTTAATTTGAGGATGAACTCTACTTACCAGATTTAAACACTAACACAACAGAAATGTCTGCTATGATAAACAACAGACAAAAAACCTTTGCGTTCATATTTAGTGTGCATCAAATGTAAATAAACATAAATGGACCAGTGGTCAAGGTACAGATAAGGAAGACACAGCCATTTGGCCTAGTGACTGAGTAGTGACTTAGCAGTGAAGAAGAAAGAAAACTATTTCAAACTTAGGGTCTACCATAGGCTTTGCAATATCTAAATCAGAAATGGATGCCTTCAGATCATTTTCTGAAAACACAGGATGCACATCTGCTATGCCCAGCTCTGCTTTCCCAAAGGCAGTTGTAAGTGAAGATGCAAACGACTGCACTGCACAGATTATGTATGCCACTGACATGGGAAAAAAGAGACATAAAGCTAGGTAGATGGACACTGAACTTATAACAGGTAACTTCCATCATTGAATGCCAATTGATGATTCATGTGATAAACCTGATGGCTTTAGCTTAGGTAAATCTAGTATTTCATGCTTGGTTGATGATCAATTGATTCAGGATTAATGCTGGACATGTTTCTTTATTAACATTTTGGTTATCTGTACATCATCATCTCGTGGGTCTTCTGAAATTTCTCAGTTTACCTACACAATGCTATGGCTAACTTTTTTTGTTTGTTTTCTTGCTCAACATGTTTGTATGTTTGTGGGAGAAGAAATCCAATCTGAATGTCTTGAAATACCATGCAGAAGAAGGGATAAGCCCTATCTATTTTAAGGGGATAAAGAAAACTCAAAGGGGTCTGACTCCGGCGGAAAAACCTAAGTGGTTGCCAACTTGTGATGGTCATGGCGATGATAGGTACAGCTAAGCATTTACATTTCTTGGGTGATCAGTCATTCAAGGTACTTCAGCTAGTTGTCTAGGACCAGATTGGAACTTAGTTAATTGTATGCTAGATTATGCTTTCTACTCTGACTCCTTCTTGTGTAACATGTTTACTCTGATTCTCCAATACTGTAATTATCTATTATATTCTACAGCTATACTCTTTTAAATGTGTTGGAAAGTGGTTTACAGTATTAGTAGGTGCAGGTAGGTACCTACAGCTAATAATAACACCACAAACAAAAATAAGGTCCATCCAAGGTCTCAAAAAATGAACCTTTGTAGCTTGGCTCATGAGCAGTCAGGCTTAACTTAGGAGACAGGAATGTAAATCATTTAATATCAACAAAAAAGTAAATAAGTAAGACATAACACATAATAAAAATAAAATTCCAATTTGGAAAAATAGAGAATATTTTTCTCTTTAAAATTATATAAAAGCAGCAAAAAATCCAAAGTACGGAACTGGAGATATGAAATTTTAAATATTAAATGAACAAATGTGGTTTCTAGTGCTTAAAGGTGAAAAGCGCCTGAGCGGGTCAAAGCCAAAGTTTGAGGCCAACTGTGATGGAGAGTGAGTTGGATGCTCTAGGCGGTAGGCCTCGGTCAAAATGTTATCTTTGCACTTAGTCACTTTTTTGGTTCTTTTTCTTTCAATGTCGAGGAGGACTCCTTGGCAGGCTGGTGTTGGAGATGACAACAGCACCTTGCTTCAGCACGAGTCCTCTGTGAAGTACTGGAGGTCTTGGAATTCCATAGATTTCAGCAGGATGAACCTGAAATCCATCCCAGGTTGTGGTTCATTGCCAGTAGTTTGGCTCTCAATGATGGGTCAGTCAACTGATCAAGCAATCAAGCTTTTTTTGCAAAATGTCTTGAAATGTCTCCAAACTTCTGCATCTTCGCCCAGAACATATTTTTGGGGTCTTGAAGTGGTGAAAACACCAGGCATGGTTCAGAAGCTTCAAGGTGGTCTCTGGAGAATTGGAATCACAATTCCCACAATGCACCTGGTCAAATCATTAAATGTTCACTAGACACTGGTCATCTGGGCTCTTCTGGTAAGTGTTGATGCAAGTGACTCTTGGGAGCTCCTTTGTACTTGTTGCTTGTAGAGAATTCACTCCTGAATCCTTTAAAGCAAGTCAAAGTCCTCTTTTGTGAAGACTAGATTGTGCAGCAGGTACAGTCCCTAGGGCTGCAGTCCTTATTGATGCCGAACAGGGGTTCAGCAGGGCAGTCCTTTTTCATCTTCTTGTTTCCAGGCAGAGATCTCAGTTGTTGGGCAGCTCTCCAACATTTATCCAGGTTGCTAGGTTTGCAAGCACAGGGGCACCCTGACTAATGGGGTACAAGGTGAAACTCTTTTTGATGGCAACTTCTTTAGAAGTGTGGCATATTTTTGTCCCTTAAAGCACTGTTCACAAAAATCCAAAATCTCTCCTCGATGTTCAGGACTAACTAAGCCAAAATACAGGTGTAGTTACTTTTCTACTACACTCTCCTTCCAGCCCCTCTTCTAATTCAATTACGGGGCTCCCATCTTGCTGGGGGAACAGGAAGTGGGGTTTCTATCCTAACTGTCTTTCTCCTTTTGAAGACGAGTTTGGCTACCCACCCACCTTCCTGTCCTGGCAACTGCTGCTGGAGATCTCCTCCCACCAGATGTCTCATTTGTCTCAACCCAGGCCAATTTACACCTCATCAGAGCAGCTCAGCCTGTCAAGGGCTGAGCGATCAAAAGAAGCTGCTAGAGGGCTGGTTTTAAGTAACTTTAGGCTAGAGTTCTAAATTATTTCCCTGTAGTATTTATCATGAATGTAACCTTGGAAAATTGCTTATTTTAACTATTGTTGAGACACTTTGGGGGTCATTCTAACTTTGGCGGGCGGCGGAGGCCGCCCGCCAAAGTAACCCCGTCGAAAGACCACACCGCGGTCAAAAGACCGCGGGGGTCATTTCGACTTTCCCGCTGGGCCGGCGGGCGACTGCCATAAGGGCGCCCGCCGGCCCAGCGAGAAAGACCCTGCAACAATGAAGCCGGCTCCGAATGGAGCCGGCGGAGTTGCAAGGGTGCGACGGGTGCAGTAGCACTTGTCGCGATTTTCACTGTCTGCAAAGCAGACAGTGAAAATCTTAATGGGGCCCTGTTAGGGGGCCCCTGCACTGCCCATGCCAGTGGCATGGGCAGTGCAGGGGCCCCCAGGGGCCCACAACACCCGTTCCCGCCAGCCTGGTTCCGGCGGTGTAAACCGCCAGAAACAGGCTGGCGGGAAGGGGGTCGGAATCCCCATGGCGGCGCTGCAAGCAGCGACGCCATGGAGGATTCTCCGGGCCAGGGAAAATCCGGCGGGAAACCGCTGGATTCCCTTTTCTAACCGCAGCTTTACCGCCGCGGTCAGAATGGCCCTGGAAGCACTGCCAGCCTGTTGGCAGTGCTTCCGTTGCCCTACACCCTGGCGGTCATAGACCGCCAGGGTTGGAATGAGGGCCTTTGTGTCTCTGTTCTAGTCCATCCCTAAAAAAAGTTAGAGTTTATTGAAGTTTAATAAAGCTTTCCAATGTTATTCTATGGAGCCAGCAATACTACAATGGGAAAGCACAAAATTGGCAGTTTTTCGCTCCCCAAAGCATATAAAATGTATTTTATGACGTCTCTGTTTATTATTGCAATGCGCTCAACCCTGGGGGCACTTAGGGTAGACCTTAGGGGTGACATATGTGAAAATAAGGTAGTTTAAGACTTTTAAGTACTTTTAATTTCAAAGTTGAAATTGGACATATTTTAATTTTAAAAGCACCTGCAAGGAAGGGCTGGAATTGAAAATGGCAGCAGATAACACAACAGTGCATACTTAAGTGGGTCTCTAAACCTACATGCCTTACCATCTACAAGGGGCTTACAGGTAGGGTGTCAGTGCCAAATGTAATTATACCTAATTACCATATACTTTTTTACAGAAAATTGTTAATTTACCCTCGCCATCCCCCTTATTTAGGCCAGCAAGTGTCATGGTAGTGCAGAGATTCCATTATAGCAATAGTAGGCCAAGGGCAGGCAATATGCATCTTTTCTTTCACAATTTATGCTACAAGGAGAACCTGCCTACCAAAAAGAGTAGGGGGGTAGAACTATCAAGAGGTTGCCTGTGTATGTTTTTATTAAAACACCAATAAAAACAAATGGAAAAAAAGAAAACCAGCCAACCTGATGAAGCTAACGAAGCTGACCTCTTTCTGTAACGTGAATGTTTATTATTCTTAGTATCACACAAAAGGAGGATGGACGGAGTGCTGAACAATGCAAACACTCACCCCCAGTCCCAGATCTAGAGTTTAATCCATCGTTCTTTTGCTCACCATGCCACCCCAGTTTGGACCGAAGCCATCAGCCAGGCTAGCATCCTTTTGTGTTGCTAAAGTTGCCCTAAGGGGGAAGGGTATGCCCAGACGTGGGTCCCGTGCTCACTGTGTCACTGGAAGCAAGGTAGCCTGGCTGATGAAGGGTGATACCCTGAAACCGGTCCCAGGATGCTTGTTTCCGGTCCAGGGAGGTCCTGGCCTGGCATTTCGGGCTGGACTGTTCCCACGAGGAACAGGGTCAAGAATGATTTGCATATGGCTGGGTCCAAACTGGGGTGACATGGTGAGCAAAAGAACCATGGATAAAACTCGGCTCTGTGACTGGGGTGAGTGTTTGCATTGTTCACCACTCCGTCCATCATCCTTTTGTGTTGCTAAAGTTGCCCTAAGTGGGAAGGGTATGCCCAGACGTGGGTCCTGTGCTCACTGTGCCACTGCATTCAAGCTAGCCTGGCTGATGAAGAGTGATACCTTGAAGCCGGTCCCAGGATGATAGTTTCCGGTCCAGGGCGGACCTGGCTTGGCAGTTCTGGCTGGACTGTTCCCACGAGAAACAGGGTCAAGACTGATTTGCATGTGGCTGGGTCCAAACTGGGGTGGCATGGTGAGCAAAGGAACAATGGATTAAACCCAGATCTGTGACTGGGGGTGAGTGTTTGCATTGTTCAGCACTCCATTCATCATCCTTTTGTGTTGCTAATATTCTTATTATTCTTACTTTAGTAAATAAGACTAACTCTTTGCATTGTGTTGTTTGATAAGGTTACCCCTTTACATTGTGTTGGTCTTTGCCATGGCTTTTACATACACCGCTTTTTATCTAAATAAGGGGGCTGAAATCAAACAGAGAGTAGACCAGAGAGAGGACAATGAGGGTGGATAATTGGACAATTTCTTTGTGATGGGACTGGTTCGGGCTCAGCATCTGCTCTGACTGTAGGTAGGTGGAGAATCTTTTTTAGGGATGTTACAGTAAAAGGTGCAACTAATTTTACAACTACTAATAAGCATAATAATAATTCATTAAAAACAGGTGGCTATAGTGTTTATTTTTGCAATGGTTAAACCCACCCAGTCCTACAGAGCCACCCTTCTCCCTGAATCCATCAAAAAACACCAAAACTAAACAATACTAAATATAATCTATTCTACTATCCCCAACTACTCTTACCCACACTACTAGCAAAAGGCCCATCTCTCTCCCTACTGATGCCACCCCTGTTAGAAATGGGGTCTTTGGTTAGCAGTCAGGTTATCCCCTGTCCAAGCAAGGACCCTCACTCTACTCATGGTAAAAGAGAATCACCCTCAGCTAACCCCTGCTTACCCTCTTGGTAGCTTGGCACAAGCAGTAGGCTTAACTTCAGAGTGCTAGGGGCCAGATGTAGCAAAGGTTTTTCCCCTTTTTGTGTGAGTTTGTACATATGGCCCTAGGTGTAAAGTATTTGTGCACAGGTTTAGAATAATAGAGAATATTTATCTGAACAAAACAAGACCAAAATGACAAAAATCCACAATACAGAAGTCAGGTTATCAATTAAAAATCAGAAAGAGTCTTTATATAGTTTTAAACACACGCTAACACTGTTAGCTTGAAAATGTACCTTGGGTGTGTCAAACAAAAAACCTGTACAGGGGAGTGTGAGTCAAAAAGAGCTTGTGATGCGTCGATTTCACTCACGAGCAAGACCTTGCGTAGTTTCTCCTTTCGTCGGGTTGGGCGCATATGTCTTCCCTCCGCAGGAGCGATGCGTCAATCCGGTCAGCACTCTTGGGTCCGGGCAGGCCTTGTGTTGTTTTTACACGCCCAGTGGTGCTTGTGTCGGAAATCCAACCGCAAGATGATCCGAAAACCATGCAGCGTGGGTTGCGATCTCATCAGCCTCTGTCAGCGATGCTGCGTGTCATTTCTCCAGCTCTGTGCATTGATTCTTTGGTCGCATTACAGGCAAGCGTCGATTTTCAGCCGTGAAGCCGGTGCCACGTCAATTTTCTAGCCACAGATCTTTTCCCGTACAGTGCTCTGTGCGTGGATTTCTTCCTCTTAGGCTGCCAGCTTCTCCTTTCTGGGTCCCAGGAACTGGATGGGCACCACTTGGCAGAGTAGGAGTCTCTACAGAGACTCCAGGTGCTGGCAGAGAGAAGTCTTTGCTGTCCCTGAGATTTGAAACAACAGGAGGCAAGCTCTAAATCAAGCCCTTGGAGATCTTCACAAGATGGAAGGCACAGAAAGTCTAGTTTTTGCCTGTTACTGTAGCAGAAGCAGCAACGGCAGGATAGCTCCACAAAGCATAGTCACAGGCAGGCCAGCTCTTCTTCCTCAGCTCTTCTCCAGGCAGAGGTTCCTCTTGGTTTCCAGAAGTGTTCTAAAGTCTGTGGTTTTGGGTGCCCTTCTTATACCCAATTTCTCCTTTGCAGTAGGCCTACTTCATAGCAAAGTCTCTCTTGATTGTGAAATCCTACCTTGCCTAGGCCAGGCCCCAGACACTCACCAGGGGTTGGAGACCGCATTGTGTGAGGGCAGGCACAGCCCTTTCATGTGTGAGTGACCACTCCTCCCCCCCTCCTAGCACAGATGGCTCATCAGGAAATGCAGACTACATCCCAGCTCCCTTTATGTCACTGTCTAGTGTGAGGTGCAACCAGCCCAACTGTCAAATTGACCCAGACAGGGAATCCACAGACAGGCAGAGTCACATAAATGGTATAAGCAAGAAAATGCTCACTTTCTAGAAGTGGCATTTTCAAGCACACATTCTTAAAATCAACTTTACTAAAAGATGGATTTTTAAATTGTGAGCTCAGAGACCCCAAACTTCACATGTCCATCTTTTCCCAAAGGGAATCTACACTTTAATCAGATTTGAAGGTAGCACCCATGTTGACCTATGAGAGGGACAGGCCTTGCAACAGTGAAAAACTAATTTAGCAATATTTCACTATATTACTATATGTCCTACCTTAACCATACACTGCATCCTGCCCTTGGGGCTACCTAGGGCCTACCTTAGGGGTGCCTTACATGTAAGAAAAGGGAAGATTTAGGCCTGGCAAGTGGGTACACTTGCCAAGCTGATTTTATAGTTTAAAACTGCACACACAGACACTGCAATGGCAGGTCTGAGACATGATTACAGAACTGCTTATGTGGGTAGCACAACCAGTGCTGCAGACCCACTGGTAGCATTTAATTTACAGGTCTTGGCACCTCTACTTCACTTTACTAGGGACTTACTAGTAAATCAAATATGCCAATCATGGATAAACCAATCAACAATACAATTTACTCAGAGAGCATATGCACTTTAGCGCTGGTTAGCAGTGGTAAAGTGCTCAGAGTTCAAAAGTCAACAGCAACAGGTCAGAATAATTAGGAGGCAGGAGGCAAAAAGATTGGGGGTGACCCTGCATAAACTCAAAAGTCTAAGAACCCCAGATTGTCCAGTCTTTGTTAACTTTCCTGTGGCCCATCTTATGTTCTTGAATGCCTTGAAGCAATTTCAGAGGAGGACCGTCACGGTTGAGGGGGAGAACGGGAGTGTTGTGTGTGTTTGGTAAGAAAACTTTTTTGTATTGTTTACTCTAAAATGAATGCCATTTCCTTGCATGTAAGTACTTTTGTAAAAGGTGTAATGATAGCAGCATGTTCAGTTTTTGTTTTTGTGTTTGAAATCGTCTTTGCATTTGTGCACTAGGTGTATTGTGTTGTCTTCTGAGTATTTATATTTTGGCTTTCCTTTCTAATGGGATGCCATTGGTTCTTGCTGTGTGTGTGCTGTATAGGTTCTGCTGAGTCTAGCTGTCTGTGGTAAGTGAGTGGTGTTATTTTTTTGTAATTAGGTCTTTTGTGGTCAAGCCACGCTTTATGTATTACTTATTTTACATTGGGTCGGTTATTGATGACTCATCAGTCAAGTTACTTTTATGAGTAAGGATTATTGCTAACTGCAGGATTACCACTCAGCAGGCTGTTAATATGCTTTTCAAATCTTCCTTTGACCATGATTATGAGACTGACTCTGCATCTGAGGCAGAGGAAGAAGTGCAAGATTCTGGCAGTGAATTTTCTATCAGAGAGGGATCATCTGATGATTTGAAGTTAGTGAGAAAATTGTCTGGGAACTTTGTAAAGCTTGTTTGTAAAAAAGAAAAAGGTGAGAAGGGACAGGGAAGTGTCTTGCATAGTTATGCATTCTAACTGTGAGATTTTCTGACAAGAGGGATGTCTACATGCTGAATGCCATCCATTGTGAAAGACTGTTTGGGGTCAGGTTGCTGAAGTATGCAAACCTTTGTGCAATTTAAAATATAATAAGCATGTGGGTTGTGTTGATTGAGTAGATCAGAGGTTAGAACCTTACGCTGCTGTTCGTAAGGCTTACATTTGGTATAAGAATTTGGCTGTCCATCTTTTCCATTAGCAACCTTCAATGCTTCTGTTCTATTTAAGAATTGTTCTCTTGAGCTAAAGATGACATTTGTTCAATTCAGCAGTATGTGATAGGCAGCCTTGTTATAGTGGAAAAGGCAAGTGCTGCTAAAGTTGAAGTGGTGGAGGTTGTGGCTAGAATGAAAGAACGCCACTTTGCTGATCACATTCCTCCTATACCCAAAAAATACTTTCTCAGTAGGACATGTAGAGAGTGTATGCGGAAGGAGACACATATTGTTAGAAATAGGGTCTTGGGTTGGCAGTCAGGTTACCGCCTGTCCAAGCAAGGACCTTCAATCTAGTCTGGGTAAGTCACGCACAATCCAAATTATCCTGTGCCCACCCTCTGGTAGCTTGGCACTGAGCAGTCAGGCTTAACTTAGAAGGCAATGTGTAAAGTATTTGTGCAATAAGCCATACAATACCACAATATAACACCACAAAAATACACCACACAGTGTTTAGAAAAATATTTAACATTTATTTGGATAAATGCAGGTCAAAACGATTAAAGATGAAATAAGCAAATGTAGAGATATCACTGAAAGTGATATCAAGTGTCTTAGAGTTGAAATATTACTGGAAAAGGAATAAAACGTGTCTAAAGTGCTCCTAGAAACAACAAGTGTCTCTTGTGGGGCAAAATACCCAGTTTACATTGAAAAATCCTCGCAAGGGACTGCAGAGGAGGAGGTGCGTGGAAAATGTTGAGTGTGCGTCGGTTTGCCCGCTTTGCACACCGATTTGCATCGTTATTTTCCATGTGGGAATAGATTTCCAGCAGGCACACTTTGATCCTCTTCAAGTTGCGGGGTTTTCAGACACCCCGGGGATGATGCGTGGAATCCTGGGCCTGCCTAGCGAACTCACATGGGCTGCGTCGATTCCGGTAGGCGTTGTGTGGAATTTTCTTCTGCACGGCAGGCAATGCGTCGATTCCTCTCAGGAAGTCGGGCTGCGTTGTTCTGAGTTGGCTTGGGTCAATCCAGTAGGGCTGTGCGTCAAAGTTCCAGTTGCGTCATTGGCGCTGCATCGATCTTCTGTCGCCAAGTCAGGGCTGCATCATTCCTGTCTTGGCGTGCGGTGAATTCGTCACAGTAAACAGGCTGTGCGTCGTTCTTGGCAGGTGGTGCGTCAAATTTTCACCGCACGGGGATTTCAGCTGCAGGAGAGAAGTCTTTTTGGTCCTGAGACTTCAGGGAACAGGAGGCAAGCTCTATCCAGGCCCTTGGAGAGCACTTCTGCAGCACAGCAAGAAAGCAGCAAGACAGCAGGGCAACAGCAAGGCAGCAGTCCTCTTCAGAAAGCAGTCAGGTGAGTCCTTTGGGCAGCCAGGCAGTTCTTCTTGTCAGGGTGCAGGTTCTGGTTCAGGTTTCTTCTCCAGGAAGTGTCTGAGGTGGTAGGGCAGAGGCCCTGTTTTTATACCCAAATGTGTCTTTGAAGTGGGGGAGACTTCAAAGACTAGCTTAGCAGTGTACCTGGTCCCCTTTCAGTTCAATCCTGTCAGTCAGGGTCCCAGTAGGGGGTGTGGCAGTCCTTTGTGTGAGAGCAGGCCCTCCACCCTCCCACCCCAGGACGACCCATTCAAAATGCAGATATATGGTGACGCTGAGTATCCTGTGTTTGGGGTGAGTCTGAGTGAATGCACAAGGAGTTGTCAACTTAACCCAGCCAGACGTGGATTGTAAAGCACAGAAAGATTTAAGTGCAGAGAAATGCTCACTTTCTAAAAGTGACATTTCTAAAATAGTAATATTAAATCCAACTTTACCAGTCAGCAGGATGTTGATTTACCATTGTGGCCATACTAAATATAACCTTCCTACTCCTTTCAGATCAGCAACTAACCCTCAGAAAATGTATGAGGGCAGACCCAATGTTAGCCTATAAAGGGAGCAGGTCTCCCAGTAGTGTAAAAACACATTTAGGTGTTTTACACTACCAGGACATGTAAACTACACATTTACCTGTCCTGCCTTTTACCTACACTGCACCCTGCCTTATGGGTTACCTAGAGCACACCTTAGGGTGACTTATATGTAGAAAAAGGGAAGTTTTAGGCTTGACAAGTACTTTTAAATGCCAAGTCAAATTGGCAGTGAAACTGCATACACAGGCCTTGCAATGGCAGGCCTGAGACAAGGTTAAGGGGCTACTGAAGTCGGTGGCACAATCAGTGCTGCAGGCCCACTAGTAGTGTTTAATCTACAGGCCATGGGCACATATAGTGCACTCTACTAGGGACTTATAAGTAAATTAAATAGCCCAATTGGGTGTGGTCCAATATTACCATGTTTAAAGGGAGAGAGCATATGCACTTTAGCACTGGTTAGCAGTGGTAATGTGCACAGAGTCTAAAAAACAGCAAAAACAGTATCTCAAAGGAGGAGGGAGGCAGGCAAAAAGTTAGGGGGTGACCACCCTAAGGCTATCAGGTCTAACACATATGTACTGCCCTGACTGCCCTTCTAAGCGGGGCTATGTGTTGGATAGTATCACATGGAAAGGACCTTTTGGGAGCAACAATGAGTGTGAAAGTGAACTGCTTGGTCGTTATAGTTTTCTATTCTTTGTTCAGTTTTGTGGCTGGCATTAGTGTGATGTATTTAGTAGGAACTATTGTGTTTGCAGTTTTGTATTTACTTACAGTAGGTTTGTGTTTTCTTTTTTGTTAGAAAAGGTGATGTCGGTGTGCATGGACTGGCACAGCTGGTGGTGTGCGAGGACTGGTGCTTGGCTGGCGGTGTGTGTGGACTGATGCTTGCATGTGCGTGGACTTGTGCTTGGCTGGCGTTGTGTGTGAGCTGGCGCTTGGCTAGCAGTGTGTAGGTGTTGACTTACACACTGCTAGCCAAAAGTCAGTCCACACACTCCACCAGTTAGTGTGATTGCCGTCAGGCATGTAGGAGTATGAAAGTGATTGGCCCTTGAATGGTGCTGTATGTTGATGTGAGTGCTGCAATGTGTTGGCCCCATGGCTGGTGGCATGAATGCTCCTGTGTGTGTCACATATGAAAGGAGTGTGAATGGCCTGCAAAGCGGTTGGTGCCTTATTGTGGCTTTACAGCTCACAAGCTGTAAGTCATTGGTTCCTTTTTTGACCTATCAGTTATTTACACAGACTTTCATTTTTGTGAAATCTCTTGTTAATAAAATGTTATATATTGAACCATCACTTACCCACAAGACCATTTTATTCCACTTCTCTCAGTTGGGAATTCAACTCACAAAAATACCTGCTCTGCTGTAATCAGATGTCGAAGCACACCCTTGACACGCTAGGTGGCTCAGGTGGGACCCCAATGATGAAGCATGCCATCAACTGCTTTGGCAGGTGAGTTTTTTTTTAACAAAACCCAAGGGCATTATTTTCACAATTTGATTGGATGGGACATCACAGAAGTAAGAGACCTGGTAGTGTGCTCGCTTCTTGTCCTTGGAAAATCTACCAACTCTACATATGTTCAAGAACTAGACACCCAACGGATTACAGGGTGGCGCGCCTCTTGTGGATGCCAACAAGTTTTCTTACCTATAATGCCCTACAAACCTCGAAATATGACTAAAATCACACATTTTCCTTGCATTTATGTGCCATATTCTTCCAGAAACAGAAATAAATCATGGATTTCCTCTTACCCAGTGTACCCCTTGGTCTCACAATGAAAATGATACCTCACTTGTGCGGTTGCCCAAAGCAGAGTCTGCCTAAAAATGTACTATTCCAAACGTGCCTTTTATACAAATTTTGGTTCCCTCTCAAACTCTACACTCTTTTGGCCCCACCCTGTTGCAGGTACTTGGCACACCAACATAAATGAGGTACCATTTTTATTGGGTGACCGAGGGGAATACTGAGGGTTAGGATATTTTGTTGCTCCCGTCTGATTCCAGATCTTTCCATCACTGAATGTGAAGACAATGTGTTTTTAGATACATTTTGAGGTTTGTAAGGAATTTTGGGAAACAAAACCTGGTGAGAGCCATATAAGCCATCCCATTTAGGATTTTCCTAGGTGTCTAGGTTTCACAAATGTGCAGGTTTGCTAGGTTTTGCTAAATGCCGGCTGTTGTAGGGCCCAAACTCAACAGCTAGGCATATTGTAAAACATGAAGCAGTTTTCAGTGGAAAAAATTGATGTGTCCACATTGCGTTTTGGGCCACTTCCTGATGCGGACACTAAGCCTACCCACACAAGTGTGGTACCATTTTTATCAGGAGAATAAGGAAAATGCTGCATTGAAGGAAATTTGTCGCTCCTCTCAGATTCCATAACTTCCCATCACAGAAATGTGAGGAAAATGTGTCTTTATTGCATTTTGGGTCATTTCCTGTCATGGGCACCAGGCCTACCCACACAAGTGAGGTACCATTGTTTTCTGGAGACTTGGGGGAACACAGAATACCAGAAGTGTCATTACCAATTGCCTTTCTCTGGATTTGCACCTTACAAATGTAAGACAGTCTGCAAGAAAGAAGTAATTTTGAGAAATCCCCTCTAATTCACAAGCTAGTATGGGTACCCCCAATTTCAGAGACGTATAAATTACCACTGCTTCTCAACTTGGTATTTTGTGTCCATTCTGGAAATACATAGGTTTCCTTGATTCAAATTTTTCACTCTTGATATTTTACCAAATAAATTGCTGTATACCCTGTACACAATAAAAACAACTGCAAGGTGCAGCTCAGTTATTGGCTCTGGGTACCTCAAGTTCTTGTTGAACCTACAAGCCCTATATATCGCCCTAACCAGAAAGGCCCAGCGGATGTAACAGTATATTGCTTTCCAAAATCTGCCATCCTTAGGAAAAGTTATAGATGAAACCTTAGACACACATAGCTGTTTGTTTAAACTCAATTTCAGTCTTTATTTATATTTCAAGTGTTATTTTCCATAGGAAAACCTTAAAGGATCCAAACAAATGACCCTTTACTGAATTCAGAATTTTGTCTCCTTTCGAGAAATGTAGAGCTTACTGGGATCCACCATTGGTTTAATACCTATTTGTACCACTAACTGGAAGGCGGTTGAAAGTGCAAAAAATGGGAAAGATTTGGTATTTCCTAGTAAAACTGTGTAGAAAAATGTGGGTACCTTTAGAATCCACAGGATGATGGGAAAAAAGGGCATACATTTGGCATGGATAGCTTATATGGACAAAACATTATGGGAGCCTAAGCACGAACTACCCAAAATAGCCGAAAAAAGGCTTAGCTAGGGAGTGAGGCTAAGAGGGGCTAGGAGGACTTAGCAGCGAAGGGGTTAAAGGAGTCGTCTTGGCAGAATGATTTCTACATAGGACAGACAACTGTGTGCAACAGGTACTTACCAATGTACATGTGTTTGATAAGCTGAAGCCACTGAAACAGATCTATCTATAACATTTTCAGCAGAGTATGAATGGTGTAGGCAGTAACACCTTTAGCACCTTGGTTATTTACAGTGAGTAGTTCCCCTTTGGTGAGGTTTTGCATTGAGTGAACACTGTTCTTTGCATATACTGTTTAATATTCTCTGGTATACTCTGTATGAAATATTGGATCCCTGCAAAGAGTGTAGTGCAGGTTAAACTCTCTGCATAGGCTACACATTGTTTATAGTACACACAATTCTACTTAAGTAGGCTTCATTTGTCACAAGAGGTTCACTAACTGTAAAGGGTTTGGTACAAGCCAAACATTGTCTATAGTAGGACATTACTCATGCAGCAGGGTGCCTGGAGGAAGTTGGTTTTCTCTGAACAGTTGTATACAGATTGAACACCATGTGCACAAGGGGTCACCGATCTATGTGTGGTTGATTGTCACCATGAGGTGGATTACTCATGAAGTTTATGGTATAGGCTCAGTGTGGCGAATAACAGAAGTTTGCTTCATCAAAGGGGGTTGTATGTGTAATGGCATCATTGAAGCTCCATATTATTCTGAGCTATTTTCTACTTACTTTCATATCTCCAATCTGATACCTCTATAGAATAATGTGTACAAAAGGAGTTTAGAAGATGTCATCAGTGATGTCATAAATTATGTCATAGACCATGTTGTGAGTGGTATAATATGTGCGGTCCTAAGCAGTGCATGGTGGTGGTGCAAGCTATATTTAGTTCTGCTAACCATAACTGGTGAATATCTGTTGTTAATTGGGTTCTATCATCTCCACCGTGAGAAGAGAAAGGTCTCAAGTAACTGAAAAGCATCTCTGTGCCTATTCTGCACAAAAGAAATGTATATATATATATATATATGTATATATATATATATATATATATATATCAGCCCTCAGAAGGGTCCCCAGATTAACAAAATGCATCACTGTGCCTAACCCACTCAAATGAACTACTTTAAATAATGCTACAGATCATATTGCTACATCCTGAGTGAACATTTTGGACTTTACTTCTGTCATGCATGTTCATCTACCCTCACACATAAATGTATCTCACACACACACATGGATATGAAATCACCTAAACATGCCTGTCACGTAAATAATGACTTTTGCAAAGTAATAAATATACATATATAAAATTAAAAAACAATTTAGCTTCACTTAACTGTCTCGATTAGCAGGTCTAGCAGATTGTTGCACAGAGCTTAAGTCTTGGAGTCTGGGACTTAACTTGTTCATGTCTTGTGTGTTAGTTGCAGTGGAATCCTGCAATTGCAAGATTCCATGTTATGTTTTTAACAGCAAACATTCCATTGCAGATAGTTGATGACTGACCAGCAGGGGAAAGGTCACTTATACCTGTTGTTCACAAAAAAGCCACTGACCTCCTTCATTGCTGTGTGTACCCACAATACTTCACAACCATTTTTACGATGATTAGCTGGCCAGTAAGGTGAAGGGCTGACAGTGGATAGAGAAGAGTGGCTCCGTGTTCACACAACAATGACAAAGTGGAGGAGAACCTTCGATGACAGTGAAAACCAATAGAGAAACTATGTGACAGGAGGAGTGCAAAGGACATAGCGTGTAGAAGAGGGGCATATTAGAGGGCCCACATGACTTTGAATGCTACATGGTGTGGTGTGATGTGTTACGCTAACTACACACACAGTGGCCATCTTTGAGACTTAGTACAACAAACTAGTGTGCAGTCTAATGGATTTAGGGTATGCCACTATGCAACGCCTGGGGTGGGATGCCAGATACACATGCAGCGGTCATCATAAAGTCCCAAAGCAAGAGAATGCTGTGCAACCCAGTGGCATTGTGAACCAAGGCGTCAAATTAACGTGGCAGCCATCTTGAGTGAGCAAGGTATTCTTACTTGTGGTGCACATATAAAAACGGTGATGCCCACTGCTATTTAGTGCTATTTGTTTCATACAGCGCACACAGCGGTGATGTGCTCACCTTATGACATGCTCTACAGTGAAATAGTTATATCGTTGAGCACCTACTGAAGTGAGGTACATTTTAAAGACCGTTCATTACAGTGCATTTCACAGTAATACGCATACTTTTTATGGAGATTTCATGGCTCCACAAGGTGCATTCTAAAGAAGATTTATTACAGTGTGTTTCTCAGTGATACACACACTTTTTATGGAGATTTCAAGATGGCTGCATTATGTTAATTTAACAGGTTAATGTGATATAAGAGACACATTGTTCCTTATTACAGTTATCTTTGGGGGAAGTTTGGTTAGTCCTTTCTTGGAGAGGTTATGGAACCTTCTGAGAGCAATAACAGTGAGAAATCCCTAGTACCTTCATATTCACATATTTCAGTAATTCCACCACCTTGTTTCTTGATGCAACCGGGTTCTCCACCCGTGCCTTGGGTGGTTTGGGTCTTGATGTTTGACAACTATCTGGAAGTCTTCGATGGAGAAGGGTTTTATCCAACAAGGAAAAAGTTATTGCTGTTGAGTGCCATAGGCAAGGAGGGCCAGTGGGTCTTTAAATATTTACCACAAGTGGTTGAGGCAATGGTCAGCCCATCCAAGATGTGTTTAAAGAAGCCAGACGCAGGTTAGAAATTAATTATTATAACAAATTCCTTGTTATGACAAGGTATAAGTTCTATATACAACATCAAAGGTGGAGGAGACCATAGGTGAGTTTGTAGCTAGGTTTTGTGAGTTTTCTACCAAGTGTTGGGGTTATCAGACAAAGTTATTAGGGACAAACTCATTGTACAATGTAAGAACAAAAAGATTCAAGAGAGGTTATGGGCAGCTAGGAACCCTACATTGTCTGATGCCATAGGCATTGCCAAAGTCCTAGAGCAGTCAGATTTATGCATGAGAGACCAAGAGAAGAAGAATCAGAGAAGTGAAGTCTCTGAAATAGGAGCTGTAGGTAGATAAGGTGGTGGGTCCCTTACTACAGTGAAGCCCACCAATACAAGGGGGAAGAAATAGGCGCCATCCAAACAAGTTACTAAGAATTAGAATCTGTGTCGAAGTGTGAGTCAGGCCTGCAACTCAAAGTTTTGTTTTGCTAATAATAAGAGAGTGCAGAAAATGTGGCTGTCTTGGGCCCTTTGCATGAGTGTTTAGAGAGTTAGGTTGTGGTAACGTAACCTGTGTCTCTGATATATACGGCCTGTGAACCAGCTAAGATGCCTGAACAGACCCTGAGTGTAGAGGGTGAAACTGAAGGGTTAGGTGAGAGCCAGAGGAGCATTAGACCTAAAACAATGTTAAAAATATATGGGCGTGAGATATAACCTATGGTGAAGACTAGGTACAATGTACACCATTTTGCCTAAAACCATTTTTGGCTAATTGTGGGGAGGTACGACATTACAACCCAAAGACATTTTGCCAGCAGGATATCAAGGAAAGGATATTGATATTGTTGCCTGTATGAAACTGACATAGAATTTGGAGGTAGAAACATACCTCAAAAAGTATATGTAGCAGAGCAAGGTTCCCCAGTTTTGGGGTGGGTACACCAATATAATTTGCACATCATTGTAAACCTCTGGGCACCTTTACAGTTGATGGTGGTGGAGGGAGAATTGATTTCTGTCATTTTAGACTCAATGAAACTAGTGTATGACAGCAAACTGGGCATGTTGAAGGAATATGTGCACAAGGTTTTACTCAAAAAGGGAGCTGTTCTGGTTCAGCACAAGCTGAGGAATTTCCTGGTTATTGTAAGAGAGGGTGTGAAAGAGTTGATAAAAAAGATGTTTCAATAGGGAATCATAGAACCTGTGGAATCTTCTGATTGGGTGTCCCCAGTGGTCATAACACATAAAGCTGATGGTCTTTTGAGGTTCTGTATGGACTTGAGATGATTGAATCAACCATTGTAGCAGATACCTACCTTTAACCCAAAAAAAAACCAAATTGGTTCTCATGCTGAAGGGATGGAGGCATTTTTTTAAAATGGGATTAAAAAAATGCATACCATCAGATTAAGCTTCAAGAGGATTTAAAACCACTCACTGCATTTATAACAATGGAAGGAACTTTTCAGTTCACACACATGCCTTTTGGGTTGTCATCAGCAGCAAGCATTTTCCAACACATGATTTTAGAAGTGTTTCAAGGAATGGACACCAATTTCTACTTTCAAGATGACATACTGATTTTTGGTAGGATTATTGAGTATTGACACGAGCCTCACAGCGCATTGTATGTGTAGGTCTACTTTGCATACAGGACAAATGTTGTTTATTGTCAGAACAAGTGGAATACTTGAGGTACACACTGTCAGCTGACAGAGTTTAGCCAAAATAAAAAAAAATTTAAGGCTCTTAAACTGGTCCCAAGACCCAAGAACAAAAACAATTGAGGTCCTTTATGGGTGTCATAGAATACTACGCAAAGTTTTTGCAGAGGTTTGCTGATGCAACAGAAGTGTTGAGATTGTTGTTATGAAAGGATCAAACATTCATTTGTGAGCCAGAACAAGAGAAGTGTTTTAATATAATCAAGAAAGAAATTTGTGATACAGGGATTCTCGTGCCATTTGACATTGGCCTCAAGTCAACCATAACAGTGGATGCAAGTACAACATGTGTGGGTACAATTCTCACATCAAAACATAGTAGCAGAGAAAAAATGGTTTTGAATTGGGGACATTAACTGATACTGAGCTAAACGACTCTTGATCTGACTGCTGCATGGGGTGTAGAGTGTTACCGAACATACATATGGGGTGCAACACTTGTGTTAAGGTTGGATCATAAGCCATTGGTTCAAGTTCTTCTTTGTGGTGGGGCTGCTAAAGTTTCTGCCAGGTTCATTAGATTGAAAGCTAATATTGGTATGTACTAGAACACATACAGGATTGGCGGAACACACAGGCTGATTGTTCGTCATGGTTGGCAGTCGATTCGTGAGTTGCAGGAAGGGAGTGGAGTGGCAAACATGAAGAACCTGTAGCCGCTGTGCAAGATGCTGTGTTGGAAGGTGAATGTGCTTTTACAATGGATGAGTGGTGCCAAGAAATTGATAGTGATGGGACCCTTAATTAAGTTATGTGGATGGTGATTTCTAGAAGTGAGAGAGACAGTTGTGTTGCGATGTCAATGCGTCCTTTTGTGAAAGTTCTTGATGAAATGACCACATGTGGTGCTAAGATTTTGATGAAGGGTGACAGATGTGCCTCTGATTGCTTTGAGAGGTAAGCTCATAAATATGGCGCATGAGGGACATTTGGGGCGGAGTCGAATGCAACGTTGTCTCAAAGCACAATTCTGGTGACGGGGTATGGATGATCAGATCACAGCAGTGGTGGTGAACTGCAGTCTATACCTGGGGGGGAGAAGAGACTTAGGCCCTTATTACAACATTGGCGGTAAAAGCCGCGTACTGCCGTGCAGAAGACCGCCAACACACCGTCGCGGCCGCGGAAATCTGCCACAGCTATTATGATCCACAGCTCAGAATCAGCCAAAATTCAGACACCCACACAAGTCCGCCACACCAAAGGTCAGTGATAAACTGGCAAAAACAAAACCTCCACTGTCACGCCAATAGAAATACGCCCACACTATCATGACCCACGATTCCACGCGGCGGTCTTTCAACCGCGGTATTCCATTGGCGGTACACACCGCTGCGCTCAAAATATACACACACATACAAAACAAAGCCACATTGGACAATTTGAAATACACACACCTGATACACATACACACACCACTCCCACACACCCAATACAATATAAAACACACACCCACATCACCCACAAACCTTACGACCACAAACCACGAACGAAGGCCAGAGAGAGACACCACCATCAACAACACTAGCATCCACAGGCACACAACACCATTACCCATATAACTTTCACGCACCGCACACTACACACCACTACATATCAGCACACTTATCACCTCACACACCACCCCACACATCACTTACACCACCCCATGTCACGGCAAAGACACCCCAGGTTCTCAGAGGAGGAGCTCAGGGTAATGTGGAGGAAATTGTCCGGGTAGAGCCACAGCTATTCGGAGCACAGGTGCAGTACACCTCAATTGCAAGGAAGATGGAGCTATGGCGAAGAATAGTGGACAGGGTCAACGCAGTGGGACAGCACCCAAGAAATCGGAAGGACATCAGGAAGAGGTGGAAAGACCTACGGGGGAAGGTGTGTTCCGTGTGTCTCCAGACACCACCTGGCGGTTCAGCGGACTGGCGGCGGACCCCCACCTCCTTCCCCACAACTAACAACATGGGAGGAGCAGGTCTTGGCGATTCTGCATCCTGAGGGCCTCGCAGGAGTAGTTGGAGGAATGGACTCTGGTAAGTCAAATCTTAACTATTACATCCCCCACCCTACCTGCATGCAAGCACATACCCCCACCCTCACCCTCACCCCAATCACTCTAACTCCTCACAAATGTCCCAACATCACAAACAACACATCCTAACACCAAGCCCTGCATGCAACAACAAAGCATGAACACCCATCACCAAAGCGTGCCCACTGCATATACCCATACTCCCCCCTAAACCATCATCACACAAGGTCCCACACAGGAATGCTAGTACTGGGGTACACGGTCACCCACCCATTGCACACCATGACACACACAGATGTAATAACCATCCTTTTACACCCCTACAGGACCCCTACCCAACGTCACTGGATAGGAGGCTCCACACATGTCCACACCACCAACAGAAGAGGCCCACAGTGATGACAGCACCTCTGTCCACCTGGATCTAGATGACTAGCCCGGCCCATTGGGGACCTCGGGACAGTCGGTTCCCCACACACCAGTCACAGGCCACCACAGCGCTTCCCCCCTCTGGAAACACCAGCACAGCACCCACCCAGCGGGCCCATACCTCCGTCCCCAGGACACGTCAATCAGCTGTGTGTCCACCACTGCAGGGAACCCAGGCTAACCCACCACCCCAACAACAACAGGGACCTGGGGCAGTGATAGTGGGCACACGGTCCAGGGGACGGAGGCCCAGGAACACAGGGGAACTGGGAGGGCTGCTGTGCAACAGGGGGCAGACAGGCCCAGGGAACCCACTCTCCACGAGGCCCTCTCCTCCATCATGGAAGCCTACCACCACTCCCAGGAGACGATGGCAACGGCACTGGCCAAGTTTCAGGAGACCCAGCACCTGCAGGAGGAACAGTATATGGGCTTCAGGGAGGAACTCAGAACCATCAATTCCACCGTGGGCACCAACGTAGGGATGCTGAAGGAAGTACTCAACACCAGGAGGGACACTGTGGCACTACAAGGGGCCCCTGACACTAGCCTGAACGACGAACTGCACACCACCTCCGCCGGCGTTAGTGGACAGGAGGCACCGCCACAGGACCACCATACCAGCACCCCACCCCCTGCATAGGGAGAACCACCTCGCAAACAGTCCCTGAGATCCAAGACAAAGACAGAGAACAATGCCAAGACCCCCGCCAAGAAATGAGACCACCCTGATTGTCATCCTACTGTCCCACTTCGTCACCCTGTCCATCCTTAAACTGCCCCAGCTACACTTCCTTTGCCCATATGGTCAATGCACCTGTGAGACTAATAGACTGGACTCTGCCATGGACATTCCTCCGCCATCACCCCTCACCATTTTACAACCCCCTCCAATATTGAGCACTTAAATAAACACCCTTAAAGCACAAAACAATCTGGAGTCTGTCTGCGATTTTGGAATACTGTATTAGCAATAACTGTGGCAAAAAGCTTTTTCTTTGGTAATGTCAACAAACCTATGTCACACAGCTCTAGTCCATGAGGAATCAAAGCAGATGTCACACAGTGGGACCCACATCTGTGAAATCATAAGGGAAAGTGACAACTCAGTGACCATACACTGGGTGAAAACGACAGACAGTAGAGAGGTAGTAGTGTTTAAGTACATGTAGTAGGCAGGTTTGTATTCTTACCTGTGTCTCACTGGAAATATTGCTGGATCACTGAGTCCCTGTTGTCCATGTCTTCTTCCTCTGCTTCCTCGTCTTCGCTGTCCACAGGCTTCACAGCTGCAACAACACCGCCATCTGGACCATCATCCTGCAGAAAAGTCACCTGTCATTGCAAAGCCAAGTTGTGAAGCATATAGTAGGCCACGATGATCTGGCACACCTTCTTTGGTGAGTAGAATAGGCATCCACCTGTCACATGGAGGCACCTGAACCTGGCCTTCAGGAGGCCGAAGGTCCGCTCGATCACCCTCCTAGTTCGCCCATGGGCCTCATTGTAGCGTTCCTCTGCCCTTGTCCTGGGATTCCTCACTGTGGTCAGTAGCCATGACAGGTTGGGGTAACCAGAGTCACCTGCAAATGGCGCGTGACAACTGTAAGACACACACTAACCTGGAGGGATATGCCCAGTCCCACACAACCATTCCCACTGACTAGCTTCCAGGTGCTCACCTAATAGCCACACACAGTGCCTCTGGAGTTGACACATCACATAAGGGATGCTGCTATTCCGCAGGATGTAAGCGTCATGCACTGAGCCAGGGAACATGGCATTCACATGGGAGATGTACTGGTATGCCAAACATACCATCTGTACATTCATCGAATGATAACTCTGGTTTCTGTACACCTGTTTACTCCTGTTGGGGGGTATCAAAGCCACATGTGTTCCATCAATGGTACCTATGATGTTGGGCATATGTGCCAGGGCATAGAAATCACCTTTCACTGTAGGCAAATCCTCCACCTGAGGGAAAATGATGTAGCCCTGCATGTGTTTCAGCAGGGCAGACAACACTCTGGACAACACGTTGGAGAACATAGGCTGGGACATCCCTGATGCTATGGCCACTGTTGTTTGAAATGACCTACTTGCATGGAAATGGAGCACTGACAGCACCTGCACTTGAGGGGGGATTCATGTGGGATGGCGGATAGCTGACATCAGGTCTGGCTCCAACTGGGTACACAGTTCCTGGATTGTGGCATGGTCAAGCCTGTATGTGATTATCACATGTCTTTCCTCCATTGTCGACAGGTACCCCAACGGTCGGTACACCGGAGGATGCCGCCATCTCCTCACATGTCCCAGCGGATGGTGCCTATGAAGGACAACAGCGAGCACAGAGTCAAACAACTCAGAGGTACGTACCCACAGCTTACACAGAACACCATTCATAATCTAAAAAGTGGCCTGTATGTGTGCGGAGTCTAGGCCTAGGTATGTGTGACACAGTTGAAAATAAAGCCATGTGAGCCCCTGAAATGGCGGCTGTCTGACCTCTAAAGTGGGACAATGGGACGTGAGGTAACTGCGCTGGCGTTGTACACCGTCGCGGTAGGCGGTTGAAGACCGCACCGCAATGCTGCATTGGTTAACATTGGACCCTATGGCCCTCATTCTGACCTTGGCGGGCGGCGGAGGCCGCCCGCCAAAGTCCCGCCGTCAGGTTACCGTTCCGCGGTCGAAAGACCGCGGCGGTAATTCTGACTTTCCCGCTGGGCTGGCGGGCGGTCGCCTTCAGGCCGCCCGCCAGCCCAGCGGGAAAGAGGCTTCCACGATGAAGCCGGCTCGGAATCGAGCCGGCGGAGTGGAAGCTGTGCGACGGGTGCAGTTGCACCCGTCGCGTATTTCACTGTCTGCGCAGCAGACAGTGAAATACATGTAGGGGCCCTCTTACGGGGGCCCCTGCAATGCCCATGCCAGTGGCATGGGCACTGCAGGGGCCCCCAGGGGCCCCGCGACCCCCCCTACTGCCATCCGGATCCCGGCGGTCGGACCGCCGGGATCTGGATGGCGGTAGGGGGGGTCGGAATCCCCTCGGCGGCGCAGCAAGCTGCGCCGCCTTGGAGGATTCAATGGGGCGGCGGTACACTGGCGGGAGCCCGCCAGTGGTGCCGGTCCGACCGCGGCTTTACCGCCGCAGTCGGAATCCCCATTGGAGCACCGCCGGCCTGTCGGCGGTGCTCCCGCGGTCCTCCGCCCTGGCGGTCTTTGACCGCCAGGGTCAGAATGACCGCCTATGGGTCCTAGGAGCCAATGACGATGTACGCCAGCGGTGACGGTACGCACCGCCGCGAACCTGACCGCCATTTTCTATCTGTTCAATCACTTGATACCTGATCTTCGAAAGGAGAGGACCTACACTGCATGTGCTGCTGTGACCTAATTCTGGAAGAGACAATGGCTCGAGTGTCTTGGGAAAGGGCCTCTGCCTTCACATCGGAGGAGTTGGAGAAACTCGTGGACGGGGTCCTCTCCCAGTACACGCTACTCTACGGTCCTCCAGACAAACAGGTAAGTACACTGGGAGCATTGCTGTATGGGCTATGCCTGTGTGGAGAGGGGTGGATGTAAGAAGGAAGGGAGGAGAGTGCAGCGTGCATGAAACGACTGTGAGTGCATGTGCCACATGGCAAGGGTAGGGATGGGGGCCAATCACTTTGACATTGCAGTTGGTGATTACTTTCTCTTCCCCCTGTACAAATCATGTAGGTCAGCGCCCACCAGAAAAAAACATATTTGGTGTGCCATCGCCAAGGACGTCCAGACCCTGGGGGTCTACCACAGACGGAGCACCCACTGCCGGAAAAGATGGGAGGACATTCGCCGCTGGAGCAAGAAGACAGTGGAGGCTCAGCTGGGGATGGCCTCCCAACGTGGGAGGGGTGCCCGTCGCACCATGACCCCCCTGATGTTCAGGATCCTGGCGGTGGCGTACCCGGAGTTGGATGGGCGCTTGAGGGCATCACAGCAGCCACAAGGGGGTGAGTACACTCGCATTCTGCTGATTTTGCGCACAGTGGAGGTGTCTGGGTGGGGAGGTGGGCTGTGGGTTTCCCTAGGCCAGGGTGAGTTCCGTAGGCAAGGTCCCTCCGTAAGGCAGGCCATGTGGTACCCCAGCGCACCTCTGTTGAGTGCCAACTACACCTAGTCATGCCCCTGTGTCATCCATGTGTGCAGATGTCGTCCATAGCCTAGTAGGCCATTTCCCAGGAATTGAACAGTGGAGCCCAAGAGCGCGGCGTAGTGCAGGGGGCTTCTGTGTCTGTCATGTCTGCCAACGGTAGCGGTAATGCATGCACTCAACATGTATTTCTTCTGTCGTCCCCCCCCTTTTTGTGGTCTCTCTGTTCTTGTGTGCATTAGCATCATCAGGTGGAGGAGCAGTGGCACTGGAGCACAAGGGGGCTGCATCCCACATGGCCATGGAGGGCCACACTACGGAATCGGACTTCACCAGTGGGACAGAGGGCGAGGGGAGCTCCATGGCGGTGACAGGAGCTGAGACTATTGACACGGACTCGTCCTCTGATGGGAGCTCCCTTGTGGTGGTGGTAACATCTGTGCCACCCCCATCTACAGGTACAGCCGCCAACCCCCTTCCAGCACCGCCCTCCCAGCAGCCCCTCACCCTTCGCCCTGTGCCCGCTCACCCGGGAGGGTGGGCATCACCTTCGCCCCAGGCACCTCAGGCCCTGCCCCAGTTACCCCTGCTGCCCTCAGTGAGGAGGCCATTGACCTCCACAGGTCCCTCACTGTTGGGCAGTCTACCATTTTGAATGCCATCCAGGTTGTAGAAAGGCAGTTGCAATAAACAAATGCATTCCTGGAGGGCATTCATTCTGGTCAGGCGGCCCTTCAGCGAGCTTTTCAGACTCTGGCCCCAGGACTGATGGCAGCCATTGTCCCTGTGTCTAGCCTCCCCCATCCAACTTCCTCCATACCGCCCCAATCCCCTGTACCTCAGCCTCTCCCAAGCACACCTACAGACCAGCATGCACACACGTCAACACACAAGGGAAGCTCAGGCAAACATAAGCACCACACATCCCACAGGCACTCACTCAAGCATCACACACATGCAGTCACACCAACATCCACTGCCTCCACTGTGTCCCCCTCCTCCTCGTCTCCCTCCTCCCTCCCAGTCTTGTCTACACTCACACCTGCATGCACTACCTCTACAGCCACTACTACCATCACCAGCATACCCACCACCACATCCCGCTCATGTGCTGTCACCACCCCCACTACCATTCACACGTCCCCTGTGTCCTGTCCCAGTGTGTCTGTGACGCCCCCTCCCAAGATACACAAATGCAGGCA
The DNA here is from genome assembly GCF_031143425.1 of Pleurodeles waltl. Classification (NCBI taxonomy): domain Eukaryota; kingdom Metazoa; phylum Chordata; class Amphibia; order Caudata; family Salamandridae; genus Pleurodeles; species Pleurodeles waltl. Next base: position 856,978,426 of record NC_090437.1, read on the forward strand.
CACACCCACCCAACAGCCATCCACCTCACGACAGCCTCCAGCACATGCACCTTCACCCAAAGTCAACAAACACCTCCTACAACCACAACCTCTTCCTCCACTCCCAAAACCCCTCCATCTACCCGTCCCAGTGTGTCTAAAAAACTTTTCCTGCCCAACCTTGACCTCTTTCCCACACCTCCCCCACCCCGTCCGTCTCATAGGTCCCGAACTAGCACCTCAGCCACAACATCTCCGGGACCAGTGGTGCCTGTAGTCACTGGAATCTGGAGTGCACCGGCCACCAGGGCAGGCAGTGTGGCACGAAGCCACAGCACAGACAGTCCCCCACCCGTGAAGCATCAGAAGTTGGCCAGTGCCCGATGGGAGAGGGGGAAGACTCCAGCCACCAAAGCCGCTCCCAGGGGTACAGGTGGGAGTGTGGAGTCAGCTGCGACACCTTCCAAGGTGGGGAAGGGGCACAAGAAAGTCAGCAAGTCTGGGAAGAGCAGCACGGCGGAGAAGACCGCCATCATCCCAGCTGCCCAGGAGGCCACCGCCAGCACAAGCCCAGCTGCCCAGGAGGCCACCGCCAGCACAAGCCCAGCTGCCCAGGAGGCCACCACCAGCACAAGCCCAGCTGCCCAGGAGGCCAGCACAAGCCCAGCTGCCCAGGAGCCCACAGCCAGCACCAGCCCCGCTGGGCATGAAGGACCGCCAGCAAATGCCCTGCTGGGCCATAAAGGACCACCAGCAGCTGAGTCACTGCAATGGAGACAGCCGCTCCAAGCACCGCTGAACAGGGCACCGCCGTCTCAAGAACCGCTGAACAGAGCACCGCCGTCTCATGCACCGCTGAACAGGGCACCGCCGCCTCAAGCTCCACTGGCCCATGAGCGCCAAGGGCACTGAGGCTACTGAGTCCGCCATGGGCAGAATGAAGCACTCTGGGCACAAAGCCCCATCCAGAACTAGTGGAGAGATCCATCCACTACCTCTGTCCTTAGCAGGAAGAAGCACTCTGGACACCATGCCCCCTCCAGAACCAGTGGAGTGATCCATCCTCTACCTCTGTCCTTAGCAGGAAGAAGCACTCTGGGCACCATGCCACCTCCAGAACCAGTGGAGGGATCCATACACTACCTCTGTCCTTAGCAGGATGAAACACTCTGGGCACCATGCCCCCTCCAGAACCAGTGGAGACTGTTATCCACTTGAGAGACTGTGGCAGGATGGAACAGTGGGCAACCCACCCACTGTATAGACTTGAAAGACTGTGGCTTTTCACTCCCCAGGATGAAACAGTGGACAACCCACCCACTGTAGAGACTTGAGAGACTGTGGCTTTGCACTCCCCAGGATGGAACAGTGGGCATGTGGCCCTCTCGTGGATTTGGCGTCGTGCACTCAAGCGGCTGAGGTGCCCCCCCTTTAACTTCCCCTGAGGTGCCTGTTTTGTTGCTCTCTGATGCCCCTGCAGTGTTCTCTCTGTCATGGTCGGGGATCTTGTGTGGGCCTAGCCCATACCGTGTGGGCCCAGTGTTCCACGGACTTAATTGAAGCACTACCTGGACTAATATGCTTGGTATAAATTTTGTACATGGTGTATATACAGGGAGTGCAGAATTATTAGGCAAGTTGTATTTTTGAGGATTCATTTTATTATTGAACAACAACCATGTTCTCAATGAACCCAAAAAACTCATTAATATCAAAGCTGAATATTTTTGGAAGTAGTTTTTAGTTTGTTTTTAGTTTTAGCTATGTTAGGGGGATATCTGTGTGTGCAGGTGACTATTACTGTGCATAATTATTAGGCAACTTAAGAAAAAAATATATATACCCATTTCAATTATTTATTATTACCAGTGAAACCAATATAACATCTCAACATTCACAAATATACATTTCTGACATTCAAAAACAAAACAAAAACAAATCAGTGACCAATATAGCCACCTTTCTTTGCAAGGACACTCAAAAGCCTGCCATCCATGGATTCTGTCAGTGTTTTGATCTGTTCACCATCAACATTGCGTGCAGCAGCAACCACAGCCTCCCAGACACTGTTCAGAGAGGTGCACTGTTTTCCCTCCTTGTAAATCTCACATTTGATGATGGACCACAGGTGCTCAATGGGGTTCAGATCAGGTGAACAAGAAGGCCATGTCATTAGATTTCCTTCTTTTATATCCTTTTTTGCCAGCCACGCTGTGGAGTACTTGGACGCGTGTGATGGAGCATTGTCCTGCATGAAAATCATGTTTTTCTTGAAGGATGCAGACTTCTTCCTGTACCACTGCTTGAAGAAGGTGTCTTCCAGGAACTGGCAGTAGGACTGGGAGTTGAGCTTGACTCCATCCTCAACCCGAAAAGGCCCCACAAGCTCATCTTTGATGATACCAGCCCAAACCAGTACTCCACCTCCACCTTGCTGGCGTCTGAGTCGGACTGGAGCTCTCTGCCCTTTACCAATCCAGCCACGGGCCCATCCATCTGGCCCATCAAGACTCACTCTCATTTCATCAGTCCATAAAACCTTAGAAAAATCAGTCTTGAGATATTTCTTGGCCCAGTCTTGACGTTTCAGCTTGTGTGTCTTGTTCAGTGGTGGTCGTCTTTCAGCCTTTCTTACCTTGGCCATGTCTCTGAGTATTGCACTCCTTGTGCTTTTGGGCACTCCAGTGATGTTGCAGCTCTGAAATATGGCCAAACTGGTGGCAAGTGGCATCGTGGCAGCTGCACGCTTGACTTTTCTCAGTTCATGGGCAGTTATTTTGCACCTTGGTTTTTCCACACGCTTCTTGCGACCCTGTTGACTATTTTGAATGAAACGCTTGATTGTTCGATGATCACGCTTCAGAAGCTTTGCAATTTTAAGAGTGCTGCATCCCTCTGCAAGATATCTCACTATTTTTTACTTTTCTGAGCCTGTCAAGTCCTTCTTTTGACCCATTTTGCCAAAGGAAAGGAAGTTGCCTAATAATTATGCACACCTGATATAGGGTGTTGATGTCATTAGACCACACCCCTTCTCATTACAGAGATGCACATCACCTAATATGCTTAATTGGTAGTAGGCTTTCGAGCCTATACAGCTTGGAGTAAGACAACATGCATAAAGAGGATGATGTGGTCAAAATACTCATTTGCCTAATAATTCTGCACTCCCTGTATATATATTTTTGCCAACTTGATTTTAATATATTACAATGGTTACACTCATTTTCTATTGTCTTTGCATTCTTCTGGGGAGGTTAGGGGGTGTGACTGTGATGTATCAATATGCATTAGTGTGTGTGTTGTAGTGGGTGAGGGTGGGGGTGGGGGTGTTGCGTGTGTGTATTTTTTCCCTCCCCCCTCCCCTGTGTCATAGGTGCAGTACTCACCGTGGTCTTCGCCGCCGGCGTTCGTGCTCCTGGTAGAGGAGCAGGAAGACTATCGCAGGGAGAATTTAGAGTTCTGGGTCCATGGTATCCTCGTTCCTCGTGGGGTGTGTAGACGTGAGCGTTTCCCTTCGGAATTCTGTTTCCGACGTGTTTTTATCTGCAGTGAATCCACAGCGGAAAAGGTGGCGGATTGGTGGGTTCTAATAGTGTGGGCGGTACATTGTCTCCCGCCTGTCTGTTGGCGGTGACCTCCGCGCTGTTTGTTTGTACCGCCGTGTCGGTCTGAGTGTTGAAGGGCTGTCTTTATTGGCGGTTTCTGCCACAGTCGTAATTGCTAATTTTTTACCGCCGGCCTGTTGGCGGTCTTACCGCCACTTTAACACCGTCCGCCAGGGTTGTAATGACCACCTTAGAGTGGGTAAAAAATCGGTCAGGGGGCATATAAAGAATCTGGGAGAGGCTTGCCATAGTTTATGCATTGATTATATGGTTAAATGGCTGGCTTGAGTAAGGATTGTAGGTTTGCTTTGTGTGTGGGTACACTAGGACATCAAAGAGCTTGATTACAGTATGATACTGTTGCTTGAAACATTGAGACTTATTTGGGTATATTCATCACATCTTTGAATATCAAGTTTGCAATAACCAATGCTTGTTAAATGTCTCATTTATTATAACCATTGCTTGTTGATTATGCACATTGAGCACATTGTATCCCACCTGCTAAACCTATGCCAATTGTAACTGCCAAAACATGTGCTCTTCACAATGTGATCTGTATTGAACATGCCACAATCAGAAGGATAATTGCTCATTTCCTAAACAAGCAATCAACTGCCAAAAGGCACAGGTGCACATTGGATTTTTTTTTTATTATGCTTCTGAGTCTGTGGCTTTGCTTGGCTTTGTACCTATTGCTCTGCTCATCTGTTTCTAGTCAAGTTAAGTTCCTTGTCCTACAGCCTGCCTCCAGTTCCAGTGTTCCTCGTTCTCTAACCAGCTTCCAGTTGAGTTCTAACATTTCTTATCCTCCGGACAGCCTCCAGAGGAGTTCCAGCAATCCTGTCTTCCGTATTCTGCCAACGATCCCATATGTCCTGTGAAAGAGAGAAACTAAGAAAGGTGAAAAACCTTGTTTGGGTTTATCTGAAATTTTCAAGCAAGTAATTTTATTTCAAGGTAAAGAAAGATTAATCGCTAAAATGAAACAAAACAGAGCTCTGTCTTTTAAATAATTTATGACAATAAGAACTAGTATGATTTATCATTTGAGTGGGAATTCAAAATACCACTAAACAGACATAGGGGGTCATTACAACCCTGGCGGATGGCGGAGAACCGGCGGTAAGATCGCCAACAGGCTGGCGGTCTTACCTAGGTGAATTATTACCATGGCGGTTACCGCCATGGTCATCCGCCGGTTCTCCGTCCTGCCCGCCAGGGCGGAAACGACACCTGGGCTGGAGACCTGGGTCTCCAGCCCCGCCGCCGTCAGTATACCGCCGGCGGTATTTGGACCCAGCTTACCGCCGTGGATTTCCTGCGGTTTGAACCGCCATGAAATCCATGGTGGTAAGCACTATCAGTGCCAGGGAACTTCTTCCCTGGCACTGATAGGGGTCTCCCCCACCCCCCACCCCCACCCCGACACCCTCCCCTACACCCCCCACCACCCCTGCCACCCCCCAAAGGTGGCAGGGCCCCCCTCACCACCCTGACCCCAACATAACATTACTCACACACACCCGACACGCATGCAGGCACCACCAACACACACACGCACACACCCCGACATACATGCCTACATCCACACACACATTCAAACATACACGCACACATCCATACAGACATACCCACAGACATACACGCACTAATTCCCATACACACAACACCCCTGCAAGCATACACGCACTCACACACCCCCCTTACATACACACACGCACACCCCCATGCACGCACACAACACCCCCCACCCCCCTCCCCTAACGGACGATCGACTTACCTCGTCTGTCGATCCTCCGGGAGGGGACGGGAGCCATGGGGGCAGCTCCGCCGACAACGCCACGCCAACAGAACACCGCCACAGCGAATCACAGGACGTGATTCGCTGGGCGGTGTTCTGTTGGCGTGGCGGTGGAGGTGGAGCAACCTCCACTTCCCCGCCGCCCGCAAGTATGGCTGTGGGCGGCTCTCCGTCGGAATAACGACGGAGAGCAGCCAACAGTCATAATACGCTGAGTGCCAAACCGCCTGCACAGGTGGTCTTCCGCACGGTCGTAATGGCCCCCATAGTATTTCCTGTAACAAGTGCTCCCCTGAGAAATAGGAGATTGGAAATAGAGAAAGTTTATCACAACTATTATTAGCAAGAGATTACGCCAAACACAAAGAAGCCCTTTAGTCAAGTTGATTGTTTTTGAGTTTGGACATTGCTTCAGAGACTCTGAAAGATTGTAAAAAGAGGAAGAGACTTGTTCAACCTTATTCAAAGGAATGCATATTGTGTCAGCGATAACTGGCATTATGCTACATACAATAATTTATGCAAGTTCAATGTATTAATGAAGTAATTCTTTTGTATCACAGAATCCTAAAACCAAGAACTCAGTATTTTAAGAAATCAGAAGTCCTGACGTACAACACAACACGTAGTCCATGGTTCAGCAGTCACAAAGCAGAAGCTGGGACTTTCTCTTTTTCTCTTCCCAAACCCCCCTTCCCCTTGAGGACTTGACTTCTGCAATGGCAAAGTACTCTTTGTTGCAGTCATGTTAGTCTTCACCGGGATTAGAGAATAGTCATTGCCCCATCCGAACACCTGGAATTCAGGTGAGTGGCTCGCACAGAACACTTTGGTAGCTGTGGATGTATTTTCCATTTGGTTAAGTGTATTTTTCATGAAAGATATCATCATGGAAATCAACTTAAGAAAGATGTTCTTAGATGAGGGGGTACCATCTAACCTCATAACCAACATTAGCGTGCAGTTAGTACCTCATGAAATTAGGCTTTTTCTCCAACAACATGGCATCATGCATTACTGCATCTCTTTTTACAACCCACAAGGGAATGGTATAGTGGAGACAGCCAACAGGATGGTTAAGGGTGTGATCCATATGGCTGATGTGGCAGAGCATAAGATCAACAGGATTGTTGAGCATTTAGTATGGGTTTACCGCACTACAAAACAAGAAGCCATGTTGAAATTTCTCTTTGAGTTGGTAAGGGGAAGAATTCCAGGTTCCAAAATGGTACCCTCTTGGATGAAAGAATCGGTAACAAGATGTGGTGTGTGTTGGACCGGGCCCTTTTTGCAGGGTCATCCCCAAACTTTTTATCTTCTTCCTCCTATTTTTTTTCTGACCAGTTTCTGTTGGCTTTAGGACTCTGGGCACTTCACTGCTGCTAACCATTGCTATAGTGGATATGCTCTCTGTGTAAACTGTATTAGTGATTGGTTTATCCCTGATTGCCATATCTGGCTTACTAGTAAGTCTCTAATAAATTGCACTAGAGGTGCCTTGGGCCCCTGTATGTCAAATGATACTAGTGGACCTGCAGCACTGATTGTACCACCCACGTGAGTAGCCCTGGAAACATGGCTCAGACCTGCCACTGCAGTATCTGTGTGTGCAGTTTTAAACTGCCAATTCGACCTGGCAAGTGTACCCATTTGCCAAGCTGAAACCTTTCCTTTTTGTGCATGTAAGGCATCCCTAAGGTAGGCCCTACGTTACCCCCATAGGCAGGGTGCAGTGTATGTTAAAGGTTGGGCATGTACTGATGTGTTTTACATGTCCTAACAGTGAAACACTGCCAAATTCAGTTTTCACTGTTGCAAGGCATATCTCTCCCACAGGTTAACAAGGGGGGCTGCCTTTAAATTACACTTAAGTGTAGTTTCCCTTTGGAAGCAGAGTGAGAGATGGAGTTTAGGATGTCTGAACTCGCAGTTTAAAAATACACATTTTGGTAAAGTTGGTTTTTAAATTGTCTGTTTGAAAATGCCAGTTATATAAAGTGGCCATTTTCTTGCTTAAACCATTCTGTGACTCTGCCTGCTTGTGTATTCCCTGTCTGGGTCAGACTAACATTTGGGCTGTGCGTGAATCTACACTAGACAGAAACAAAAAGAGCTGGGGTCTAGCCTGCATATCCCACTGAGCCATCTCAGCTAGAGTGGAGGGAGGAGTGGTCACTTACACCTGAATGGGATGTGCCTGCCCTCGAAAAATGTAGTCTCCAACCCCCTGGTGTGTGTCTGGAGCCAGGCCTGGGCAAGACAGGATCTTGTAAAAAACAGAGACTTTCCTTTGAAGTTTGCCTACTTCAAAGGCAGCAAGGGGTATAAGTATTGGACACAAAACCCCAGACTTCAGATTACTTCTGGAACCAAGAGGAACCTCTGCCAAGGAGAAGAGCTGATGACCTGGAGGAGGCGTATTGCCCCTTTGCCTATGACTGCGCTTTGCTAGGTTGGCCTGCAGTTGCTGCTTCTGCCTGAAAGTGGACAAAGACTGGGTTTTGTGGTATATTCGTGCTTGTGAAGCATCTCCAAGGCCTTGGATTGAGCTTGCCTCCTTTTTGAAGTCTCAGGGCCATCAAAGATTTCCTCTGCCAGCACCTGGACTCTCTTCTGAGACTCCTATCCAGTTCCTGGACCCTTGAAAGGTGAAGCTCGTAGAAGGACTGAAATCCATGCACAAGGAGCCGTGCGGGGAACATTTCAAAGTACCACCTAAAACGCGGCTGTAAAAATGATGCGACATACACCTTGCGGCTGAATTCAAAGCGCCACCTGCATCCTGGTTGGAGAAATCCCTGCTTGCGGCTGCTGAAAATGATGCAAACCCCATGCAGTGTCGTTTTCCTTCACCGTGCGGCTGGATTTCTCTGCATCATTGCTGGGCGTCAAAATCAAGGTGAACCTGCACGGATCCGAAGTGCCCCATGCAGAAATTGACGCATCACTCTCCTGCAATAGAGAAAAATTATGCATTGTCTACCCACCCAGAGAAAAAACAATGCTCGCCTCATTTCTGAATACGCAATTGGGGCATCACTGACTTTTTCGATGCATGCTCTCCAGTGCGGCTTTATTTTTGACTCAAACCAGATGCTTTGTGTAACAACAACATTTCCATTGTTTTATATAGAGTAAAACTCTGAGCCAGATGTATCAAGCGATTTTGCATTTGCAAACGGTGCGAATCGCAAAATTCGGCCGTTTGCGAATGCAAAAATGCCTTTCAGAATGTATGAAAGGCATTCGCAGTGCAATTTTAAGGAATAGCTAAAATAGCGATTCCTTAAAATTGCGACCACATTTAGAGAAACACAAATTGCGATTCTCTAAATAGGAAATCGCAAATAAGGAATCCTTATATGCGATTTCTTAAGCATATGTATCAAGCATTTCCTAAATGCGAATTGGGCATTTAGGAAATGCAATTACCACCAACAAAAGTTTGGTGGTAACCATGTGCAATTTTTAAAAATGCATTTTAAATGCATTTTTAAAATTGACATGTAGTGCACACATGCCCCTAAGGCATGTGTGTGCTTCACATGTCCGTAAAAATATTTTTGGGGTGCAGCAGAGGGGGCCTTAGGCCCCCAGCACCCTGGGATTTGCATTTCCTAAATTGCGAATTCCTAACTGAAATTCGCAATTTAGGAAATGCAAAACCATTCGCAGCAGGCCCATAGGTGCAAATGGAGTTGGATTCTCAATTTGCGATTCGGTAATAGCATTTGCGAATTTTAAGAAATCACTATTACCGAATCACAAAAATCATACATACCATTTTGCATTTCTTAAATAGCGATTTCTTAAAATTCGCTATTTAAGAAATGCAATTTGGTTTTTTGATACATCCGGCCCTCTATTCTTTAAAAATTCATAACTTGACTTGTGTATGTTGAAATGTTTTCATTTTGGTCTTGTCTGATTTAGATAAATATTGCCTATTTTCCTAAACTGGTGTGGTATCCATGTTGTACTGTTTTCACTGTATTCCTGTCTGTTTTGGTACACATACTTTAAATATTGCCTTGTGGTAAGCCTGACTGTTTGTGCCAAGCTGCCAATGGGGTGAGCAGTGGTTATCTAAGTGTGTTTCTCCATTGCCCTGACTAGATTGAGGGTACCTGCCTGGGCAAAGTGCAAACTGACTGCCAACAAGAGACCACATTTCTAACAGTGTGCAAGAACTAAAGTCAAGGTCAATTTAGTTTCAAGAAGTGGGATTGTGGAGGGCGATTGTGTTAAGGTCAAAACAGGATGGGTGGTTTGAGGTTTGTCAAAATGTAAAGGTCCATTTAAAGTGGTGCATGCATATAGTATTACGTGGTTTGATCGAATGGAAAGCGGTGGAATTGACGCAGAGTTGCATTGTATCAGAAAGGGGGCAATGGTGAGACGAAGACGGTTGAGGCGTTCACTGGGTATATGTTGATGAAAGATGGTGAATTTGAACCCACCTTGTCAGAAGGTAGGATGGGTGATGGGATACCTTTCACTCTCAAGGAGGACACTGATGTAGGAAATGCCAGGCATTTCAATTGATAAAGGGGTGTAAGGGATCGCACACCACTAGGATATTTGAAGGATTATATTCGCTTATGATTTCCGATGATTTTGTTTGAGTTGCTAACCATTAAAATGTTTATATTTACTCATTGTTCTTGTTTTACAATATAATTTTCTGTTGTTTAATTCCAATTGTGTTGTTTCATATTTGCTAAAGACTAACCTATGCTCTTACTGTAAAAAGAAATAATTCATACTTTACTATAATATCATACAGAATAGAAGGGGATGTATTAAGTCTTAGGGTCTGGGACTTAGCTTGTCCATGTCTCGTGCTTTAGTTGTAGTGGAATCCTGCAATTGCAATATTCCATATTATGTTTTGAGAAAAAACATTTTAGTTCAGGCAGTTGATGACTGGCCAGCAGAGGAGAGTCTGCTCTGAGCTGTTGTCCAAAAAAAGCCACTTACCTCCTTCATTGCTGTGTGTACCCACATTTCATCACAACACAGGTCCTGCTCCTTGCGTAGGCTTCCAGCCCAGTGGTACATGACCTGCACCTGGGTGTGGTAGATCCCAATGTGGTATCTTATGCTGTGCCCCTCTCTCCCCAGAGCAGTCTACACCCCGCCAGTCTGTATCCCTTGCCGACTTACCAATTGAGGTGGCACTGTGCATAAAAAACCAACCTAGCCACCTTGTCCAAAGAAAAAATATGTTGCATGTGGTCGACGAAGCAGGCCAACATCGGGAGGTTACCGCAGCCACCTCCTTCTGTGGCACACTGCCTGCCAATGTCTAGCTGTGTAAATGAGGTGTATAAAAAAGATCGCAAAACAGACAGCCTTGGGAAAAATAAAAAATAAAAGCACAGTGTCATAAACGGAGACAAAAAAGTGACAAGAAATTTGAGAAAATGGGTGAGATGGGCATGAGTGGGTTGTATGTGGTTAGATGGGCAGAACACAGGTAGGGAGGAGCAGTCTAGAGTGACAGTGTCACTTCCTGATCAAAATGGCCATGCACATGCGTAACTCCGTTTTGAGCTAATTAATTTTTGTTTAAACGCATCTTTGTGTCATTTTTTGCACGAGAGGCACAGAGATTCATTTTTTATAATTTCGTCCAATTTGTCATAATTGTATTAGAATTTCACATTAGTACTCTAATGGTGATAACTTGAATTTTGTTCACCACTACTACTCATGCGTGACACATTATAAAGGTAATAACAACAGAATGTCCTAGCATGGGTCACTGAAAACAATATAAAACCGCTGTGCAAATTCATGGATTCTGCTATATTCTAAAATAACACAAACGTCCCTACCAGATTCAGATACTATTCCATTCTCAGTGTGATTAATGTCCAATAGGATTCCTTCCTGTTTGAAATGACATTTCCCCTTTTGCAACACTGCCAGCATGATGCACAAAGCAGGTAAAAGATCATCACGGCAGTTAGTGTCCAAATGTGGCCAATAAGGGAGTCACTAAATGATTCATATAAATGAAAAACTATACATTATTGATTAAAATACGCACAAAGCCACTGGAAGTGTGCCTCGATGGGGGACCAAGTTGTGCGGCAGGGGTGGCTAAATGAATAAAAATGAATACTTTCATTAGAAAGGTAATGGTGACCATTAAACTTTTACAAAGTGACTCCTAAAGCACAGCAACATGTGAGTGCCACACGTCTTATTAACATTTGGTTTATTTAAGGTAGAAAACATTTTATAATCTGCAAATTACCCAGCAGATATATTACCGTGTGGCAAATGCAGTACAGCCATAATTATGTAAAGAAACAGCATGACCATAATTCCTTGTGTTTAGATCAGCAGGCGGTCCATAGGATGTTACACATACAGTTGTATGTTGTTGTGCACTAACAACGCTCATCCCATTATTTTATACAAGTAGATGATGAATTGCAGGTTTTAGTAGAAGTCATGGGCCCCAATTACAGGTTGGGAGGAAAGAGGAGGGGGGAGGCGTTATAGCAGACTAAGGTATTTACTAGTCTGGTAAATATATCCAGTTCCGATTTGTCTACATGAAATTGAAGCATAGCATTAAGACGCAGGTTTTAAAATACCACGGGGCTCTCTGCCCCACGCCAGATTCATTTTGGCTGGTGTGACTTGACAAAAGCTATTTGAGGAAAGCAGTGTGGATGTGCGGGTTTTTACACACTTTGAAATACTAATCTCCCTGCAAAATGTTTTGATAGTGCCAGTGACCGGAGCTTAGCCCTGAGCTTGTAATGATACTTCGGCCCACATGTAAGCGGGACATGCTACTTAAGTGAAGAAAAACTGGCCAGAAAATACTGATAGTGAATACTCTGTTTTATTAGCTATGTTGCCAACTCCTCATTTAAGTAACACCAGCCAGCATGGGGATAATGCAGTAAATTGCTCACGTTTTCCCCTTTTAGAGCGGCAACACTTGGGCCCATATTTATACTTTTTGACGCAAAACTGCGCTATCGCAGTTTTGCGTCAAAAAAATTTGCGCCGTCTAACGCCATTTGGATGCGCCATTCGGGCGTCAAATTTATACTTTGACGTACGGCGGCGCAACCAACAGGTGGGAGTCATTATTTCGTGACGCAAACAGCGTCGGTCTGTCGTAAGGGAAACCCACGTAAAAGGGACGCAAATCACTGTGGGTCGATTTACGACAGCGCAATCGTGAATACGCAGTTTTTTTTCACGCTATTGCGTGACATTTTAGCGCGAAAACTGCACTTACAGGAGCGGAGACCCAAAATGGATCCCAGATGCCCCAACAGACCCCAGGAGGATGAGAGCAGACCAGGACCCAGCCAGGAGGAAGCATACAGGAACCAGGACATGTTAAAGAAAAAAAGAAAGTGTCGCTTCAGTGCAGAGGAGCAGGAAATCCTGGTGAAAGAGGTGACGGAACACCAGCACCAACTTTTCATATCCTCAAAATTGCCACTCAGTAGGAGAGAGGCCATCTGGAAAGAAATTGTGGACAAGATAAACAGTGTGGCTGAAGAACGCCGGACAGTCACTGAGTGTAAGAAACGCTGGCATGACTGTAAACGTAGGACCAAAGAGAAAATGGCCAGGAACAGGAAGGCAGCAATGCAGACTGGAGGGGGGAGTCCAGCACAACAGGAGGCTCTGGACCACATGGAGGAGATGGTCGCAGCCGTCATCCCAGAGGAGATCGTCACAGGGATACAAGGACTGGACAGCGCAGACTACCACGACACTACGCACATGCAGGGTAAGTCGCATGGGGAATTACAATGCAATAATGGGGACTGTAAGCAGGGGGGGATACCTACTACACAATGCATGTAACTTAGCACATATATGAAGTGGCATGGGGAAAGGGGCACGGCAGGGGGGAATGCCCAGTACTGACCATAGCCGGGGCACGACAAAATACTGCCACCACTACAGTCCCATGGGGACATCCTGTAATTACAACAAGAGAGCCAAGGGAAACCAGTGACAGGTGGGAAGGACACTACCCTGAATCCACATCCAGGCACTTGTTTTGCACAAACTATTCCCCATCAACTAGGTCCCTACCTGTAATGCAGTAGCAAATACAACAACTGCAACTTAACTGCCACCACAGTTGACAATAACACCTCTCATCTCTGGGCAGCTATAGTACCAAATGGCAGGAACCCCACCCTGGAACATACATTCCTAAATTAGGGGGTGAGGATGACATCTGCAACTACTCCTAGAAATAAGACAAAGCTACCAGTACACTTAAATGCCGAATGTCCATAACTGACACATACATAAGCCTAAGTAAACAGCAATAGGAGCCACACAGCACTAACGACACACACATGCTGCATACGTCAGGGTCCCTCACGTGCCTGCCTAACAATGCAACATCACAAATGTCATACTGCTCAGACAACAACATTGACGAGGGGACACAGGCAACTGGTCAATGAAACACATCTGCACAGTCTAACCAGAAAATAGGACATTCATACGATAAACAGGCCAATCCAGTAAGACACACATGAGACCCCATCAGATACAAACATCAACAATGTTTACATCCATACCACATCCTAACATTGACATACATAGGTCATGCCACCTAACATGTACAGATCATGCAATGTGAATAAAAAGTGTATGGTGCAGGGCCTGTGAGGCAAGTGTGCTGGCAGGGCAGTCACAACACCCACAGTCAGTCAAAGTGTAGCGTGGCAAGTGAAACGTATACTTTGCGCAATAGCCTCAGGCTGGAGGCCTTTGTGCATCTTACCCTGAATGTACTTATACTCATTTGCTCACATCTAAGTGCCTCAGAGCACTTTGCACTAAATGAATCTCATATCCCTTCCTATCAGTTAATGTAGCAAATAGTCAGTCCTAAGGTGTTGGCAATTAGTCAAATCACCCTGTTTTGCCTACTTCTGCACTGGAGTTTGCCAGAACATATTCACTCTGTGGCCCAGTCAAGGATACCGTCTGGTTCGTTGATGATAGATGTGGTAGGGGTTAAGGTTTGCCATTCCTGCGTAGGGAAACTTTGTCATCACAATGACATATGTCTTTTAAATTCACTTCCTCGTCCCAAGACACGCATGGGGGAGTTTACAAACAGAAAATCACATCTAGATGCTGCCTGCCTTGCTGCTGATGCACAACCAGATCCCAGCCCATTCCTCTGATATGAGGGATGATGTCTCCCCTGTGATTCAGACAGCCAAGCTCCAAACTTAACATGCAGTGCTATATATAGAACAAGCAGAGGGAGAGTAGAAACTGTTAGGCACCATGATAGCTGTGTACCAATGTATTACTCTCCTGCGGACTATTTCAGTTCTAACTGTGTGTATTGTTTTGGTTATTGGGGCTCACACCTAAATTCCTACAAGTCAGTTGTACAATGAAACTTCATATCAAACAAATACTGTCTGTGTCATTTGTGTATGGGAACATACCGGAAAAGATAGAAATGTGTAGGACCTGAGTGACCACCACTTCCCTGAGAAGTCCCAAAGATGTCATGGGCTTGGACTTCTAAACATTCCTCTGTTGTGGGAGACCAGAGGCACTGCTAGTCTGTCTGAGCTAAATACAATATCTGGGTGACAGAGTTATTTACAAGTGGGTCAAACTTAGTCCCCCACACCATTAGCTATCCTGCTGCCTAGAAAGCCAAGAATCACATGTAGGATAATGAGAGCCCACCCAAACAAATGTCCCTCCATAACAATAGTGAAACACCGAGGGAGGAGTAGGACAAAAAAATGCATATTCCAAAATAATTACAAATCAACACCTAGAGATGACCTGGCAGGCATGTCTGATAGCTCCATATCATATATGTGACACACAGGTGGGCCATAGGCCTACAACAATGCCCTATGACAGACAGCAGATACCAAGACAAAATCAGAGTACAAAGTAAAGGCATCCAAAGGCTTGTATCTTAGTGCTAAATGATCTCAACACAGACACACTAATCCTCTGTTTCTTTGCAGAGGAACACGGATCTCCTGCCAATATGCCTGTCCATGAGTTCCCTGATGACATGGATGACGAGAACATCAACCTCACACAAGAGACCATTGACATGGTCCTCGAAAGCCTCCAAACCCCCCCTTCAGTAACAAGGAGGAGCCAAGATGAAGCAGCCACCACAGTAGAACCACCCGCCACCCCAATTGTAAGACCTGCCAGCTACAACACAGCTGAGGACTCTGACGACACTGGAACCAGCTTCGAAAGAACAGTCGTTGGGGTCCAGCGGGAGCTGGCCAAGGAGGTGCGGGTGGGGATGCAAACTATGGCAGCCAGCCTTGAGGGGGTGCGTTCGTGCATGCTGTCAACTGCTGATCAGGCAGCTGCAATGCAAGCCAGAACATCGCTGTTGGAGGAACTTTTAGTAACACAGAAGGCAATCTGCACAGCTGTCATCCAGTTGACCAAACAACTCCAACAGCAAGCCAGTCAGCGTGTGCACGAATGCAACATCGAACCCCTCAGGGCAGACCTGGCTGCCTACCATCGGGATGTGGCTGCCATTCTGAAAAACCAGCACGCTCTCCTTGCTGCAGTACTGCCCTTCATAACTGGACAGGGATCAGCCCCCGGGATGTCTGCCTCCATGTCTTCTGACACTGAGGTGTGTGTTGCCCCTTCAAAACCAACAACAACAAGGACACACCAGGCAACACACACATCAGAAGAAGAAGACATGGAACAGTGAGGACCCCTTCCAGTCAGCAAGTTGGTTAGCAGCCACTTCAAGTGGATGATAACAGCTACTCACTTTGCAACCACGTACTCGTTAGCAAATGGGATTGCCTAACACTGTGATTTGCAAGTAGGGCTGGTAAACTCCTTTATTTTTTTACTTTAGAAAAGCATTTTGCGAATATGTACATGACCACCAAAATCATTTCGGATTAGGAAACAGACGTTTGCAACTCACTAACATCAAAATATGCTATTTGCAATGTGGAGACATTTTGCTACATCTGGACCTAGGTACAAACTCAAGTCACAAAAGGTGTTAAGTACGTGTAACATACTGTTTGCTACAGTCCTAGGTACCCTGTTTCACAGTAACATCCCAGTCTTTGTGGGTGGTGTGGGAAGAACAAACAACAATCCCATGATCAATGCACAACCAGGAGTGTACAGAAAGTTCAACAAGCATGTGCCTTCACACACAACACCTATGAAGGGCTAGCAACACGTTGGAGTCAGCCCAACCTTGTCACATCCCAGGTCCACACATGTCAAAATGATATGACTTAGCCAAACATAACATACTATTAGTGAGGCATGTTTTGCAACACACACAGAGGAGGTAGAACACCCATTCACATGATTCAACAGAACACCTAGGCCATTGCACTCAAGTCACACACACTTCGAGGTCACCTTGTGGAAGTACATGCCCCCGGAAGATCCGACCTACAGTGTACACAGTCCATCCTCAACTAGGAAGAAGCACTTGTCATCGAAGCCATGTGCCTAAGCTATCTGGGAGACTGTCAGTCTGATATGCTGACTCAGTTAATGGCAAGTTCCTGACCAAGTCTAACATTGACCAGTGTATTCAAAATGAGTCATGCTATTCCCAATAGTCGCACTAATTGAATGACCTACTGCCCCTCAATCTGAGAGATGACTAGGGATTGCTTTACCGAAACATTATTCCAATTTGATATCACACCAAAACAACAAAGCCAATGAACGGCCAGCACATCATATCATGAATTGTCCTGAACACACAGTAATCCATCATGCTTCATTTCCAAACAATGTAAATAGCACTTAGGCAACACTCACTGTAGGTATCGGGGTCGTCAAAATGGGCTACCTCACCAACGGTGTACGGGGCTGGTCCACCTGTAAAGCATGAAAGGAAGATTATACTCAGACTGGGTGAACAGACAAATAATTTCTGTTACAATGACAGTGTGTGAATATTACATGGTAATGATACACTTTCACACATGCTCATCCTGCCTGGCTGACTTTGTATTCTAGATTATCATTGGATGAGTCTCCTGCTCCAGTGACACACCCTACTACACTCATGCAGTGGCCAGGACAGTCATGTGTCGTCCAAGTTACTCCTCCATTAGTAGGCCCGAACAATCATGTGATCCATACATCTCAGCATGTGCATCCCAGAGAGAAACATTCCACAACTGGTTCCATGAGGACTGCATGACCACTCACAATCAAACAGGCTATGTGGACAGGTTCAACACACAGCAACCAGACACACATGTGACATATGTGTGGACAACATGACTAACTTCATGTGACGTGAAGGCAACACACAGGTGTTGCATCATCATGTGTTTGCAATTTTCGGTCTAGCTATGGCGTCTACATATGTAGGTATGTTGTTTCTACATGACGTACTCACTGGCCATTATGACCAGTAGAGTACAAATAGAGCAGTTCACGTGTTGCTTTTCAGACACAAATGCAACACTACATTCCATGCAGCTACAGCCATCTGGTATGTGTTGCAAAAATAAGGCATCAGCCTGGTAGCATAGGTCTTCATACACACCCGGCAACAAATACACATTTGGACACATATGTATACCTTTGTAGCGCAGCATTTGCATCATTTTGTGACGCAGAGAGGGGGTTACTTAGCAAAATACAAATAGATGTTGCATTTTACTGCTGTTATTGGGTGTACATGTGTAGCAAAAATGGGGATTTATGTGTATGCCCATGGGCCTAGGTTTCCCTAGTATAACACGCAGTCAGCTACTTATTTTGCAGATTGGCTACCAATCATCACATGTTCACGCACACATTCCTATTATTCCCATGTAATTGATTATTACTCACCAACATAGCCACCAATCCGGAGTCCCAGGTGGTCCAGCAGGTCCTGTTCCCTGCTGATCAGATCTGCCCAGCGGTGCTTGAGTTGATGGACATTCCTCAGACTCCCGTAGACCCGGACCAGGTGATGGCGCACCTTCTCCCAACGGATTTTCCTCGCCTCCGTGTGATACCCCTGTATCACACGGCCCCCAGCCTCCACCATCAGTGGGAGGAAATGGCTTACGAGCCATATGAAGCCCCCCAATTTGTCCTCACCCATCCTGGACAGGCGAGGCCTACCTGACATGATGCGAGGTGTAAAAAAGTACCAAAGAAAATTGAAAGAAAAAGTGGGAAATGGGGAAAGGTAGAGGTGTGAAAGAAAAAGAAGAAGGAGAAAAATAGCCCAACTAACACCCCAAACTATGCTACCCACAACAGACTCCCACAGACAATACAAACTATCACAGGTATAGACAAAACAACACTAAACAGACTGAGACAATGTTTGACAACAATAAAAGATTGACACAAAGACAAAATACAAAGCACACAGGACACTAAAGCAGTAAAACACAGGACAACACCTTTCACACAACCACACAGTCTAGATAACTCTGAGACTGCAAAGTGAAAGTGAAAGTCAACTCCCAGTACAGATTTGGTAAACAGGATATCCTATTACATCACTTCCTGCATAAAATGGCCGCCGTTTTTATTTTCACGTAATGCGTCATATTTTCACGCATACACAGATGTGCGTCATATTTTTTTGACGCATTACAGTGCACATGATGCGGAGTGTAAAAATATGCTATGAATATTAATATTTCAAATTGTACATGAGATGACCAACATATTGTGCATGTAGCGTCAATTTCACCACGCATACATCATGGGCGTCGTTTTTTTTACACGTACAGTGGTGCACATGATGCGGAGTCAAAAAATATGATATGAATATTAATAATTGATAATGTACATGAGATGACCAACATATTGTCCATGTAGCGTCATTTTGACCACGCATACATCATGTGCGTGGTTTTTATTACACGTACAGTGGTGCACATGATGCGGAGTCAAAAAAAATGGTATGAATATTAATAATTAATACTGTACATGAAATGAGCAATATATTGTGCATATAGCGTCATTTTGACCACGCATACATCATGTGCGTGGTTTTTATTACACGTACAGTGCTGCACATGATGCGGAGTCAAAAAATATGATATGAATATTAATAATTGATAATGTACATTAGATGACCAACATATTGTCCATGTAGCGTCATTTTGACCACGCATACATCATGTGCGTGGTTTTTATTACACGTACAGTGGTGCACATGATGCGGAGTCAAAAAAAATGGTATGAATATTAATAATTAATACTGTACATGAAATGAGCAATATATTGTGCATATAGCGTCATTTTGACCACGCATACATCATGTGCGTGGTTTTTATTACACGTACAGTGGTGCACATGATGCGGAGTCAAAAAATATGATATGAATATTAATAATTAATAATGTACATGAGATGACCAACATATTGTCCATGTAGCGTCATTTTGACCACGCATACATCATGTGCGTGGTTTTTATTACACGTACAGTGGTGCACATGATGCGGAGTCAAAAAAAATTGTATGAATATTAATAATTAATACTGTACATGAAATGAGCAATATATTGTGCATATAGCGTCATTTTGACCACGCATACATCATGTGCGTGGTTTTTATTACACGTACAGTGGTGCACATGATGCGGAGTCAAAAAAAATGCTATGAATATTAATAATTAATACTGTACATGAAATGAGCAATATATTGTGCATATAGCGTCATTTTGACCACGCATACATCATGTGCGTGGTTTTTATTACACGTACAGTAGTGCACATGATGCAGAGTAAAAAATATTGTGGATGTAAATAATAATTTGAAGGTGAAATATCAAGACACTTTTGGATACATTTGTATCTGACTCTGCATTGTGTGCACTCATGTACATGAACAAATTATGACGGCCATGCTGTATGCGTAGAATATGGAGCAAATTGATCCAAATGTCTTCATGTGTTTAGCTTTGGAAAGGTGATTTGTCATGGTAAAACGGTGCGATGTGAGACACATTTGTGTTTGTATCTGACAAATGTCCGTACTTTTATGTATAGACGGCCTTCACACTGTGATGTTTGGGATACGTTAACTAATGTATTGACCATATTTGACAACATATTTGGGGTAATTGCTGATGGCTATTTTGAAATGAGGTTTTTGATACCATTATGTATTCCGTCTCCAAAATGTCCCCACCTTTATGATGGGGATGCTTTTATCTGTAGTCCTAACAGGGAGTGGGAGAGTCACTTTCAGTTTTTAGGGGGCTGACCATGTCCCATTATGATTTTGTGTTTCATATTTGTGTAGGACTTGTGACATGGAGGCCACATATGTGCCTTATGCATGTGTTTAGTTCACAAGTACATGATTCCTGTATGTTTTGGGGGTGGTAGAGGTGGAGTTAGGCCCCCAGCACCCTAGGATTTGACCATCCAGAATAGCTACTGTATCCATGGAGTATTTTTATCATATCCTGGCAAACCTGCAGCAGCGGGCGAATGTAAGGCCATATGGTATGAATGAGTGTTGACCATTCATTCATCTCATTAGCCCATTTGACGTTTGCAGTATTGATGATTTGGAGCGAAGTTGCATACCATTTTCATATGACTAAGGGGGTCATTCTGACCGCGGCGGGCGGCGGTCGCCGCCCGCCAAGCGGTTCCCGCCGAAAGACTGCGGCGGTCATTCTGGCTTTCCCACTGGGCTGGCGGGCAACTGCCAAAAGTCCGCCCGCCAGCCCAGCGGGAAACACCCTTCCCACGAGGACGCCGGCTCAGAATGGAGCCGGCGGAGTGGGAAGGTGCGACGGGTGCAGTTGCACCCGTCGCGAATTTCTGTGTCTGCAAAGCAGACACTGAAATTCTTTGTGGGTCCCTCTTACGGGGGCCCCTGCAGTGCCCATGCCATTGGCATGGGCACTGAGGGGCCCCCAGGGGCCCCGCGGCACCCCCTACCGCCATCCTGTTCCTGGCGGAAGACCCGCCAGGAACAGGATGGCGGTAGGGGGTGTCAGAATCCCCATGGCGGCGGAGCGTGCTCCGCCGCCATGGCGGATTCTCAAGGGCAGCGGGAAGTCCGTTTCTGGCCGCGGCTGAACCGCCGCGGTCAGAATGCCCATCGGTGCACCGCCAGCCTGTTGGCGGTGCTACCGCCGACCTCCGCCAGGGCGGTAATTACCGCCAGGGTCAGAATGACCCCCTAAGTTTGCAAGACTCTCAGCGTTCACGATGTGATAATGCGAAGATTGTTTTGCTTGTCTGTGTCCCTTTCTGCATAAACTGGTTTAGTGTCATGTTACAATCTTCCTGCTAGGTTCAAACTGGGACACAACTGTGATGGTCTACTTTCAAATATTAGGTTGGTTGTATGACATATGTGTACATGTGTGTGGGAATGTGGATCCAGTATGACCTGTCTGTGTGTATGTTGTCACTGTAACTTCAAGGTCTCCTCCTGAGTTAGTGGCAGCTGATGTTGTTGCATTTGTGTATTGCTCACATCATACACTTGAGAGAAGCCATTGATGACATGTTCACGTACACATGGATGGTCCCACCCTGTCTCTGAACCCGTGTGATGTGACTTTCAAATGATCTCCAATTTTGGGCTGGATGAGAGACTGTTTCAGTTGTTTGGATCCGGCATGTCTAATTGTCACATTTGTACTCTTGTTGAGCTCTGTGTATGGTAATGTAACATGTCACATCCTACCCTCTGTGCATACAGTTGTGATGTTTATTTTTGGTGTGATGATTTTTAATGGCATTCTTGATCAATGAGACGACATTCATCTTCAGCTATTTCAAACTAAAGGTGGTCAGAAATGAATAGGCCAAAGCATGATGTGGTGTTTGTGATCTGTGTTTATTTACAAGTGTGGAATACAAGTGATTATAATGACTTAAGTAAAAAAATTGTTCACAAGCTGTTGGCGCCTACGCACTCCTGCTGCGGTGTTAGGTTGTTCCCCCTCCTGTTGCAGGCCAGCATCCTCCTCATCATCATCCTCAGGCATGTCTGGGTCCGGTTCAAGGAGGGGAATGTTCCTTTGTACACAAATATTGTGTAATATGGCACAAGTGAGTATAATTTTGCATACCATCTCTGGGGAGTATAGTAGGCTTCCGCCAGTGATGTCAAGGCAGCGGAACCTTGACTTTAGGATCCCAAAGGTCCTCTCCACAATGCTGCGTGTCCTCTTGTGGGCGTCATTGTATGCCCGCTCAGCAGCAGTATTTGGGTTCCCATATGGTGTCATTATCCAAGGCTGGATGCCATACCCCTGATCAGCTGAAAGAGAAACACAGAATGGTATCAATTAGATGTAGGAGGCACTGTTGTACGTATCTTTGATGGCAGTAGTTGTGTTGTGTTGTCTGTGACTATTTTGTGTACTAATGTGACAACCTATGGTTGTTGGTGGAAACTTTGGCATTGTTTTTTTTCCTTGGCTGAGCAAGTGTTTGTTGTCTAACTGTTTGTCAGCAGGATGTATTGGTTTCTCAAGTACAGTGTGCCCTCCCTTGCATTGTGACTTGTGACACAGGTGTCCGTGTGTCCTCACTGGGGGTGTGATGATAGTTCCATGCAGAGTTGAAACATGAAAGGGTATTAGAAACGTCCATATGAACATAGACAGGCCATCCCATCCCTTAAAAGTTATGCATTGTATTAGTGTACAGGTTATTGTGAGACTTCCAATTTGCAAGGTGACATTTAGGCAACCACAGTCATGAATGTCTTCACACTAAGCTGTGGAGTAAATTCAAATGTGTGAGAGGTTCAATGGTGACTTGTGACACATGGCTAGTGATGTGAGTACCTCAGTGTGTTCCTGTCTAGGTGTTGCTATTGTGGTGTATGTGTTGTTTATCCTAGAGGGTTTCTGTGCAGTGAGTATATAAGTAGATTGTTGTCCTTACCAACAAGTAGTCCATTGCCATACCGTCCATCCTGGAAGTGTTGGTTGATGGTGCAGTGACGGAAGATGAATGCATCATGTACACTCCCAGGATATTTAGCCACGATGTTGCTGATCAGTCCTTGGTGATCGACTATGGCCTGCACGTTGATGGAATGTGTGTGCTTCCTGTTGCGGTAGAGGTGTTCACTCGCAGCAGGTGGCACAAGGCGTACGTGTGTGCAGTCGATTGCACCAAGGACGTGCGGAAAGCCACTGATGGCGTAGAACCCCTGTTTTGTTTCCTGCTGCTTCTGCAGTGTGTTAGGGAAGCAGATGTGGCGGGGTGTCAGTCCAATGATGGCATCCAGTACTTTAGGCAGGAATGCGGAGAAAGATGGTTGTGAGATTCCACCAACCAGGGCACCAGTTGTCTGAAAGGAGCCACTTGCCAGCAGGTGAAGTACGGCAAGCAGCTTTGTTTCTGTTGGGATAGTGCGTGGAGTCACTAAAGTGGGTGCCAATTGCTGTTCAATATTTGTCAGCAGCTGCTGAATGGCCTGCCAGTTCAACCGGTACCTCTGGATGATGTCTCGTTCCCTGAGGCCATGCAGGGTTGTTCTTGGGCGGAATATCCTCTCCTGCCTTCTGCGCTGTCTTTGGGGTCCCTGCTGTTGTTGTTGTGGCTGCTGTTGTTGCTGCAGGGCTCTGCGTCTACGTGCACGTTGAAGAAAAAGCACCTCCATGTCTCCCTGTTGCTGCTCTACTGCTCTGTTGTTTGTTCTGTGTGTTCTGATTAAGTACAGGTGTGTTTGCCCCATTTTAACGCCTGCCCTGACCCAGGCGTTAAAATTTCACGCTATTCATGCTTTGCGCCATTTTTTTGCGCCGCCTGCCGCGCGGGAGTGATTTTTGCCCTGGAGCATAAATACCACGCACCGCTATGTGCGTCTGTTTTTAGACGGGAACGCCTTCCTTGCATCTCATTAACGCAAGGAAGGCGTTCACGCCAAAAAATGATGCTATTTGCCCATACTTTGGCGCTAGACGCGTCTAACGCCAAAGTATAAATATGGCGTTAGTTTTGCGCCGAATTTGCGTCGAAAAAAACGACGCAAATTCGGCGCAAACGGAGTATAAATACGGGCCTTGGAGTCATGGGTTTTCCAACTCAAATGTGTGCAATGAGCTATAATCCACTTCAGAAACTGATATCGTCAGTCTGCAGGAATTTCTTCCAGTCTAGATATGACAATAAATTGTACAGCTTTACCTCAAAAAAGGCAATCAAAACTACTTTTACTTTAAATTGTATCTATTTAGTGCAAAGTAAAAAAGTTTGTTTATGAAAATATTTCTGCAAATGATAATGAAGAATATTGAGTTGCAGTGTTTCAGGTTACATAAACGGGAGAATAAATACAACTGACCTTACACGCAGCCTTTCGTAAAAAATTGTTGTATTACTGTCCTCAATGTCATAAAGAATCAGTTTTCAAATAGCTTGGTGAATTAATAAGTGTGATCATTAGCCTGAGGAATAAAACTGTAACTTTTGATGTAGTCGGAGTCCCGAAGGCATGCTGCACCGCTCTAATAATTTTTAGTAATTTCGTTGCTTCATTGGCTTTCTTACAGCCAACTTGACCTGGATGAGAGGAAGTACAATTGCCTGTCAGTCAACATAATATTACAAGCTGGAAGCAGTAAATCACAGTAACCCATTTTGCAGAACCCATCCAGTGCTACCTGGGACAATTTCAGCAAGGTGGACAGTGTTCCAAATGTTCTTTTCCTTTAATCTAGGTGATCATGCACTACCCATCCAGAGGGTTGTGTACATTCTTGGTACTACAGCAACAAATCACTGCCATGGCAAACATTTTAGCACAACTAAAGATCAATCGGCTTTGTTTTTAAATCTACGTTCAAGCTATTAATGAATGGTTTTCTATCGAAAAAATAGTAATTGTATTTAGTAAAATCGTTTAAACTCAACATCTCATAACACAAACAGTATTACGAATTCCTTTCTACAAAGTATCAATTAGAAGTGAATGCTTTATGTAGTTTGTATAACAGGCATAATCAGCTGATAATTTGCTGCTCAGGGGGTCATGTTGTTATGTTGTTGTTTAAGTACCATTATCTTTGGAGGATCAATAAACACCACTAATTCATAATGAAATGCATGTCAACTGAAGTAGCCACATATGTACAGCATATTTACCCTCTAGTCTTCCACAACCTGATGCATACTAAATAAAAAAAGACAATCCGTTTGGCAAATCACAACAAGTCATTTCTAATACTTTGTTTTAAACAGCTTCAAAAAGGGCATACCGACTGGGATTCACAGAAGCACATGAGCCCAATTTTCTAATGTCACGCAACTACAGCTCCTAACATTTTCTGCGTGGTCTATTTTTCTAATAACAAAAAGTTGCATAATATTGTTAATGGTGGGATCACATCAATTAAACATGAAAGCTGTTTGTATTACAATCAATAATTTCTATCTGCGTTTGTAATTTTAAAAACAGGGGTTTGTATACATAATTTAGCAGCATCACTCTTTGGTTTATGCCCAGATTACAGTGTGGGGTGTCTCAAAGCATGGGTTTCAGCAGTTTTAGTTTGATAGAGACCTTAAGTAAATCCAAAAACTTAAATGGTAGTCTTATGCAAAAGTGGAATATAAAGTTAACATTTGGGAAAAAATGCCTTTTTTCCTTTTTGGTGGGTCATCAGATAATAACATTATACCGTCTTGAAGCAAATTAACTTAATTCTCTGGAAAGGGTATATTTCTTATGGGGAATATATGGAGCTGCTTGAACTGAAAACAGAGGTTTAGGTAGCATCCTAATTTTCCTAATTGAATCCACTCAATTAGTGTGAATTGTGTCCAATCACAGCAAAGTAAATAATTAATCAAAACACTTACAAGATTCTCCAAAATATTGGACCAACTTTGATCAATTAGTTAGAATATTAAAATACCTGATTTTGAATCCGTAGCAAGGTAGGATGATCATTTGTATTACATTAGTGCATATTCTAAGTTTTCTCCAAGTTAATGCTAAAATCAGATGACTATAAAACAGTTTTATCTAACAACCTGACACCTACCACTTTGTAAAAAAATGATAACATGTTTACAATGATATCTGCATGGATGCCAACCTATAACTAGCCCCAGTTAGTGCTGCAGGATGCATCACATATTCAAGGGAAATCAATAAACAGTGAGAATAGTATGGGTGTGTTGCTAGTGAAATTCAGAATAAAAACAGGGAATCCTTAAGAAGCGCTTGTGCCAGGGAAGATTGATAGATTGATTACAATCCATCCTACATATCAAGGTCCAGAGGAAGTTCCAGTATTCCCTACCAAATACGTTTTAGCATCCATACAAAAGATAACTCACAATGGGGTTCAGTCGGCGAATGTACCCTTAATCCATGTAATTGTGCAGTTCATTTGAAGAGCCAAGATCCTTCTCAGAATAAGTCTTTGGTGGTTAATATGTACCACAATGAGATTTCTTGCATTTCAGAATCAATTGTTCTCTTTTGTATGAAATCTATATTGCTCAGCAGTCAAAATGTTGTTACCTACCTTGGTTGCAGATGGTTTCATTTTAATGACCTAATTCACGTATTTGTGCAGCCTTCAAGAAACTGCTTCTCTCTAGACTGAACTGTGCAAACACTAATTTGTTCATTTTCTCTTTCTTCTTTTAAAGCTGGAACTTGCTTATGGATAGTGACTGACTGAATAAATAAATATTACCACATATAAATTCACATTTTAAACCATCCGGCGTCAAAAATGAACCCCGTCATCTAATCTGGCATTGTTACTAGCACCTAAGATTCTGTTACCGAATATTGCCTATGGCCAAATTGGAAAGAAGAAATGTGATATATATAGTGCATGCCTACAACCTAGGTCCATATGTACCTTAAATAATTACTCTGTTAGAAGATATTCAGACAAAGTATGAGAGCTGGCAGATCAAGCATGGATATTACATCTTTATTAAAGGAGAAACAACATCCAGGAGGTACGTATCTTTATAGGCCATGATTCAAAAAGGCACACCTAAATGTGTGGGCAGAATGTTTTTGTGCTTTTTTGAGATTTAAATATGCACCCAGAAGGATGCCCGAAAAGCTTTGTGAGGTCTAGGTGTCCAGGTGTACTTTTAGAATGTCATGTGACTTTACCCAAGGGCTTCTACTCCTGTGGGAAATCCTATACAAATGCACTTTTTTCCTCTATAAATAGATGTTGTAGTTCTACTAGATGATAAGCGTATCCTCTTTAGCACTGGAGCCTATGCATTTTATTGTTGCATTCTTCTAAAGCTGAAGGAAAAGAGCTTCCCCTTCAGCTCAAGGCTTTTTTTTTTTAATGAAGATCAGCATTCATCAAAGTAAAAATGAAAGCAGCCAAAGTCTTTGAGCTTTGGTTGCTTTCACTTCTATTGGTGCTCGGGGGCATATCACAGCCCCCAAGCATCTATTTAGATGGAAGTATTAGTGTTGGAAATTTGGGTCTCTGGGAGTAGCTTCCTTTTCCAATAATATCTTTCAGTAGGAGACCCTTGCTCGGAATCAGTGACATCAGGGTTGTTGTTTTGGTAGGAGGGAATGGTCCCTGATGACTAGACTGACAAACTCTTTTTCTGACCCCCCCCGTGTGTAGGGCGGAATGGGAGCTGTACCTTAATATGTCCATCCCAATTGAGCTAAAAGTGCAACTAACCACTCAAGTTATAAAATCATATTTTACATACTTGAGTTGGGGGCAACCCATACTGGTATCTGGCTACACCCCTCCACACCCAATCTTGCTGGCTTTGTGTTAAAAAAGGGGATGTGGTTGTCGTGCATAGGCATTGTGCGGAACCCATGCAACCTCAAGAGCACACATAGGGCCTGATTCACAAAGGTAAACTTACACATTTATGTAAGTTTATGATTATCTGCTTACAAATAGATTTATGAGTAGTATCTTTAAAAGTGCAGAGTCTCTGCACATAAAAAAGACCTATCTTTTGATGTGCTGAGACTCCAGACTTGTAGAGATACTACTCGTAAATCCCTTTGTGAATAGCAAATAATCGTAAACTTACACAAAAGTGTAGGTTTGCTTTTATGAAAGAAGCCCATAGTCTTTTCTGCCATCATGGGAGACTGATTGAATGAGTTTATATCTAGACTGCCTGCACGGCACACTAGCACCACTGAAATATTAGAAAAATTGAATGGTGTGGTGGATTTGACCATCTCAAATCAGGTTGATCCACAACCCAATTTCAAAATAGTCTTTCTGCACTCCAGTGGAGGGCAATTGGGAGCTTTTCCCCAATTGGTCTTCCTGGGAGGTAGAAATACCACTAGACACCTAGGAGTAAGAAAATTATTTGGTGGATGCCAGAGTGTCCTAGCTTCTGTCCGCACCGCCACTCCTTGAGCCCCAACAAGCTTTCTGTCCCTCTGTGAAGCAGAAGTGTGATTTGCCCCCAATCCACTGTCCCCAATGGGATCAGAAAGCACAAAAAACACCAGAAAGTGCCCCAGGATTTAAAGTGTTTTTTGTTCCCCTCCTTGCACTCAAGGAGAACTTTGGTGTTATAGTTAGGGCTACCAACTGTGGGCATTTCTGAAACTTAGATACCCAGGAAAATACATATTAGTGCAGCTTACACGAGTCCCAGCACATTTTCATAACACATTTTCATAACCATTTTTATTTGACTGAAAACTCGGCACTTCCAGCAAATAGCCAAAGTCATACCTCCCTGTTTTCCCACACTTCCCCTGATTACAATGCTGCCTCCTATGTGTGGGTGGATCTAATGCATCTCATTTGAAGGTCCTAAAACTGAATCCATGTGATGACCACTTTGACAGTACATTGACCTAACATGCACAAAGATTTGAGCGCTTCATGTAGTAGCTAATAGGCCACTTTTTAACATGTTATCAGAGGAAGTGTGGAAACACTGAAAGGAAGTAATTTTCTGTATCCCTGTATATTCTGCATCCCTCCCCCACAGACGTGCGGTAAAAATCGATTTTTTTTGCCTAAATATGATGTTTGCAGGCCAAAGACAACTGATAAAATCAATCTGGGTGTCTAGATGTCTAATTAACATAACTATGTAGCTGGTAGCCACTTGGCAAATTGTGCACCTACCCATATCATCACACTGAGTCAATTTGAAAGGAAATGTTTTGTTGTTCCTTTGTTGCATTGTCTGTATTTTACTGTTGTGGGTGAAAGACCTACACTTGCAAGTGGGGCATGTTTTTTTTGGGAGAAGTATTAATAATTGAACTTCTTTCCATATTTGGCTTCCAATTGTAAGACAGTGTACAAGACAGAATACATTTTGCTAGAGGGACTCTACATTCTATGATATTATGGGTAGCATTAATTTCAGAGATGTGTCAATAAACACTATTCCTAAATTCACTCTCTTAAGCACATTTAAAAAATCATAGGTTTACTTCATACTATTTTATTTTTTTTAGTTAAAATTTACCATTTGAACTGATGCATGGGTAGTACATGTTGGAAAATCATTGTAAACCGAAGGTTAGTTGTTGGCCTTGGGTCGCACATTTCGTAAAAGAGTGAGTGATAAATTCCGCTCCAGCGGCGGAGCTGGGGGACACTTGTAACATGGAGTTCTGGCCAAATTCTGTCAATCACCTGCATGATGGAGTTGTTTCTCATGTGCTGTTTGCCAACAGTAATTTGGACCGAACAAGCATGAACTGGCAACACCTAGCACGTTTTTTGGGTGCTAGGGGGAAACCAAGTGAGATTTTCCCAACGCAGGTTTGATCAGCAGCAAAATCAGCTTGAGCAGCAGCGTCCTTTGGTGCCCCACATGCTTTAGTTTGAGCTGATTTTTTTCACCATGGAATTGGCTCCGGGTGCTAAAAATTATCACCAGAATTGTAACATGCTGATTTTCATCCTTTCCTGGAACTCCACAGACTCTTATGTGGTTTTCATGTAACTCCGCATAATTCCGTGGAGTGAAACGCTGTGAGTTCTACCTACCCCTAGTTTTGGACTACCAACAGTCACAACATATCACTAACCAGATCAGCCTGACAGGCATAACAGTGTATTACTTTTGTAACTCTGCCCTAGCAGCAAAACTTTACAAAATCAAAACATTGTCATCAGTTTCTGTGTTTTCTACTTATTTTCATTAGTGTTTGATTTCAACAATTAGGGGCATATTTATACTCCGTCTGCGCCGAATGTGCGTCAAAAATGTTGACGCACATTCAGCGCAAACCTTGCCCCGTAATTAAACTTTGATGCCCGAGCCCGCGGATGACAAAATTCTGCTGTGTGCGTCATTTTTTGGAGGCAGCAACCCACCTTGCGTTACTCATATGCAATGTAGGCTTTCCCGTCCAAAAACTGACTTAAACGCCCGTGCGTCGTATTTATGCTTTCGGGCAAAAATGACGCACGGCCAGGAGGTGGAGCTGGAAAATGACGCACAGCCCAATTTGCGTCAAAATTTAACGCCTGGGTCAGGGCAGGCGTTAAAATGGGGCATACACACCTGTATTTAATCAGAACACACAGAAGCAACAACAGAGCAGCAGAGCAGCAAAAGGGAGACATGGAGGTGCTTCTCATCCAGCGTGCAAGCAGACGCGGAACCAAGCAGCAACAACAGCAGCTACCACAACACCAGCAGGGACCCCAAAGGCAGCGCAGAAGGCAGGAGAGGATAGTCCGCCCCAGAACAACCCTTTATGGCCTCAGGGAACATGACATCATCCAGAGGTACAGGTTGAACTGGCAGGCCATTCAGCAGCTGCTGCGTAACATAGAGCCACAGTTGGCACCCACCTTGCTGACACCCCGTACCATCCCAACAGAAACCAAGCTGCTTGCCGTACTTCACACGCTGGCAAGTGGCTGTTTTCAAACAACTGGTGCCCTGGTTGCCGGAATATCACAGCCATCATTCTCTGCCTTTTTGGCCAATGTACTGGATGCCATTATTGGACTCACACCCCGCCACATCTGCTTCCCTAACACACTGCAGAAGCAGCAGGAAACAAAACAGGGATTCTACCTCATTAGTGGCTCCCCACATGTCCTTGGTGCAATCGACTGCACACATGTACGCCTTGTGCCACCTGCTGCAACTGAACTCCTCTACCGCAACAGGAAGCACACACATTCCATCAATGTGCAGGCCATTGTCGATCACCAAGGATTGATCACCAACATTGTGGCAAAATATCCTGGGAGTGTCCATGACTCATTCATCTTCCGTCACTCTACCATCAATCAACACTTCCAGGATGGACGGTATGGCAATGGACTACTTGTTGGTAAGTACAAAAACCTACTTATATACACACTGCACAGCAACCCTCTAGGACACACAACACATACACCACAACAGCAACATGTTGACAGGAACACACTGAGGTTGTGACATCGCTAGGCATGTTTCATAGGTCACCATTGAACCTGGCACACATCTGAAATTACTGTACAGCCTAATGTTAACACGTCAATGATCACAACGTTTGGAGTGGGTTGTCTAAATGTCACCTTGCAAATTGTAAGCGTCTCAATTATGTTTACATTAATCCATTGCATAGGTCTAAAGGTATGGGATGTCCGGGGTACATTGATATCAACGCGTTAACAACACTGTCAATTTTAACCTGTGTATGGAACTATCATCTCACCCCCAGTGAAGACACATGGACACCTGTATCACAAGTCACAATGCTAGGGAGGGCACACTGTACTGCAAATCCCAAAACATACTGATGACAACTGGTCGGCAGCCAAACACTCGTCCAGCCAAGGAAACAACACAATGCAGATGGTACATCCTACAAGCCTAGGAGGCGACACAATAACACAAAAGAGTCACAGACAACACAAGACAACTACTGCCATGCAAGGTGATTTCAATGGGGCTAGCTACATCAACATGATCCCATTCATATTTTCTTGCAGCTGATCAGGGGTATGGCATCCAGCCATGGATAATGACACCTATTGGCAACCTGAGTACTGCAGCAGAGCGTGCCTACAATAACGCACATAGGAGGACATGCACCATAGTCGAGAGAACCTTCGGCATCCTCAAGTCGAGATTCCGGTGCCTCGACATCACTGGTGGTAGCCTCCTATATTCCCCGGAAATGGTCTGTAAGATCATTCTAACATGTGCCATTCTGCACAACATTTGCATAAGAAGGAACATTCCCCTCCTGGAACCAGAGCCACACATGCCTGAAGAGGAGGAAGAGGAGGATGGTGGCCTGCAACATGAGGGGGAACAACAAAACACGGCTACTGGTTTGCGTAGGCGTCAACATATCCTGAACAATTTCTTTTAAATATAATCACCATCACCACTTTATGAACTAATTTAAATAAACACCTATAATACTCACAATATCATGGTCTGGCTATTCATTTTTTGCACACCTATATCTCTAACTATCAGAATAAGAATGTTGCCTCATGGAGCATTGCTGATATACCGATTAGGACACTGAAAATCCCAGAGCAAATGTGATGCATACCAAACAATGGTCACATACACACACACTGTAAATGACATACATCCTGTACATTTCACCTTTGAAGGACAATAGCAGAGGACCACACCTATTTCACACATACATGTTGGAAACATGGTTCATCGCAGCATATGGCACACAACTAAGACACCATCACTCATTAAGGAGAAAACACGCCTCATGCATGAGGCAGTTGATGTGTGTTAGAAATGGGGTTTCTGGTTGGTTACGGTATGCACCTCAGCCAAGCAGAACTAACCCACTCTAGTCAGGGCAAGGGAGTTACACGTCCAAGATAACCCCTGCTCAACCCCTTGGTAGCTTGGCACGAGCAGTCAGGCTTAACCCGGAGGCAATGTGTAAAGCATTTGCACAACACACACAACACATGTGACGCAATATCCCCACCACAAAGGAAACACAACACCAGATTATATGAAAATATACTGTATTGTACACAACGCAATTATCAGACCAAACATCACATATCAGTACTATCCTGCTACCTTAGCAGTTGTCAGAACGTTACACATTAGTTACTCTGCAAATTAGCAGTAGTCACACATAACACACAGGTTACTCAGTATTCTGCAACATAAGCAGTAGTCAGGAAACACGTTATCACATTAGAACACTTGTCATAAGAATATCATAAAACGCCCATAGTAGGAACATTAGAAAAAATATGGCAAGTTAGGGAAACATATTAGCAAGTCATGCCCATAAAAGGAACATTTGCATATGCCTATGAAACACCATCAAAAACAGGTAGGCAACATATAAATCAGACAAAGTCTCTAGTAAGAACTTATGTTCTATATATTGTTCCTTTAACAGTACCTGGCTTGATGGAGGCACCTCCAGCACCTAGAAGATGAAAAATGGGGCCCCGGCGCTCCTATGCGCAAAATGGGGGCCTCTGACATCCTTTTGAGGAGAAGAGGGCGGCACGCACCTCCTCTAGACCATTGACGGGCCCCTCCGGGGACCGTGATTACTGGGGGCCATCCAGGAAGCGCTTTTCAAAGTGCTAAGGCCATACTTATAGCCCGGGTAGCGGCGGTGATTCCAGCATGAAACAGGTGCCTCGAAGTGCCTGAGGGCACAGAAGAGCGCTCTCTCAGCGCAAAGGGGATGTCAAGGCAGCACTCCTCGTGCAGGGAAAAGTTACAGGGGTCAGGGTCCACGGCACCCTGCCCCTGGGAACAATGAAGCAGGAAGGAGCACAAGGCTGGTGGGTCCAGCTACAGGCCAGCACAAGGGGTGCAGATGATGGCAGTTCCTCCTAGTGACCAGGCAGGTCACAGGTTAGCACAGCAGCAGCAGTCCAAGGCGGATTCCTGGTGAGTCCATTCAGCAGCATCTTGTGTCCAGGTTCAATTTCCAAGAGTGTTCAAATTGTGGGGAAAATTCCCCTGCACTTATAGTCAGTTCTTACAGTGTTTTACAATGGTAGGGAGAGGACGTTCCAGCCAGTTACAACTGGTTCTGGGAGTGCCCCCTCTCTCCTTTCAGCACAGGCTCCAAACATCAGTGGGGGGTTAACAACCCTATTGTGTGAGGCCAGGGCACAGTCTTTAAAAATGCCTCTCCCTTCTCTCAGCCCAGGAAGACTATTCAGTATGCAGATGCACCTCTGTGACACCTCCACCCTCCCTGTGTACAGGCTGTCTGAAAAGTATGGACAAAGCCCCAACTGTCACTCTGCCCAGACGTGGATTGAAGTCAAGCTGCAAAACACCAGAGTCATAAGCACAGATAAATGCGCACTTTCTAGAAGTGGCATTTCTGTGATAGTAATAAAAAATATACCCACACCAGTAAGCAGCATTTATTAATACCATCACAACCATACCAAACACGCTTACGCTAACCCTCATAAATCAGACAATACCCCTTACACATAAGGCAGGGTATTTCTAATGCAATCCTATGAGAAGGCAGCACTCACAGCAGTGAGACACCAAGTTATGCTGTTTGTCACTACTAGGACAGGCCATGCAATATGGCACATGTCCTGCCTTTCTACATACATGGCACCCTGCCCATAGGGCCAGCTACGGCGTACCTTAGGGGTGACTTACATGTAGTAAAAGGGGAGTTCTGGGCCTGGCAAGTAAATTTAGATGCCAGGTCCCTGTGGCAGAAAACTGCACACACAGGCCCTGCGCTAGCAGGCCTGAGACAGGTTTGAAAGTCTACTTCAGTGGGTGGCGCAAGCAGCGCTGCAGGCCCACTAGTAGTATTTAATTTACAGGCCCTGGGTATAGATATACCACTGTACAAGGGACTTATAGGTAAATTAAATATGCCAATTAGGTATAAGCCAATCATACCAACTTTAGATGAGAGAGCACCTGCACTTCAGCACTGGTCAGCAGTGATGAAGTGCTCAGAGTCCTAGAGCCAACAGCGAGAGGACGGAAAAACCAGGAGGAAGGAGGCAAAAAGACTGGGGATGACCCTGCGTAAGGCAAAAAGTCCAACAATGTGCTTTTGCATCAGTAGCAGGAATGTATGACCAGACCCTTGACAGCAGTAAGTCCAACTGCATCCAATCCTTGCAAGGACTATCTGTGACTAGAGTTCCCTAGAATCAGAACATACACAGCACAAGTGCCACACATGTGAGCAGCACTGCGCACATGGCATTCCATGTACATGTCAGCCCATTTCCTAACTCCTGACACACCCATGCACCTGGTCACAACCCACCTGTCTGAAGAGGTCCCTGGAATAGTAATATGTGTACCCCGATATTCCCTCCTCTACACACACAGACTAACAATAGCAATCCAGTGTGCTACACCCTTTCCTATGGTATACCATTGTCATAGTACATCTGACTGCATGGACGTCAGGTCAAATAATACACTGGCTTGTAGTTTCTAAGCCCTGTTAGCACCTGTAGATTGCTTCCTGTGTGAAAACGTCTGTTGGCCATTAGAATGCAAATCTCACCTACAGGAATTGTGAGAAACTGATGCAGCCCACACCTGTGATCACCTCCATGCACACCACCCATTTCAACATGCACTGCCCCTGCTGATGCCTGGAACAGCATAGGAGTTGCCATTTTGTCAAATACACTGTTAAGCACTGCTACTAATTAAGCCGTGTAACACAGCCCTTGGGTTCATGTGTCACCTTCAAAAACACAGGACATACACAGTTTTACATGTCAACTGTCTAGTTCGTCCTCCAAACAGTCTTAGTCAGACCACTGATTATGTAACTTGTGAAATTGGTGGATCCAGATTGACCCTCCGTCCTGTCAGCCTGACTGGCATCTGTCTGTGTGTCACCCTAAAGTTTCCCTGTGGCTACATATGTACCACACTTGCTTTACCAAACCTCTCATTCCTCAGAGGGTATTTGGTCATGTGCTTCATCAATGCATACCCAAATACATTGTATAGCATAATCTGCCTTTTAATTGTACCATATTAGTTAAATCCTCTGTAAATACCAAAATTCATGGCCCATCCCTTGTCTGGGTCTCATTTATGCATGAATGACAAAGTGTGACAGTGTCCCAGGGCAGTATGCAGGGATTAGGTACGGGACCTTCAGCAGAACCATCAACCTCTGATAATGTCCATGAAAAGTCTACACATGTCAGGACCCTGACAGTTCACACACAGAATGACATTGCTCACAACATATTGATGGGCCGTGTGTGGTGAATAGCTGCAAAAATAATCAGCACAGAGGCTGTGATGTTCCCAGATGGAGTGGGAATTGCAGAGGCCAACCTGTGTACAAATGTTGTAATGACACCTGCCGGAACATGACACCTGAGACATTATCTCACTCAGCACACCAAAGTTGCCCTGTTGACAGTCTCATCAAATGTCTTCAGTGACAGGGTGGGACCATCCCCATGTAGGTACTCATGTCCTCATCCACTTTACTCACATTGATCAACAAAGGATACTCAGTAGATACAGGAATAGCTGCCACTGACTCATGATGAGACCTGGACCTAACTGTGACAACATACACCCCTAAAAATATACAGGATCAACATTGGATCCCACACATGAACAAGACACCTCTGTGCAATTGATCACTGGAAATATGTGGCACGTGCTGCCTCGTATGCTGGTCCACCACTGCCACTGGAGAGTTGTGGCTCAGTTATATGACCTCAACTGTGGTTCATCATACATTTGTGGTTCACCTTTGGCTGTCTGGGCCAATTACATGGTACCCACTTCCTCAATGCATGTTGCTGACTCACTGTGGGATTCACCAACAAGTGCCTAGGAAGCTGTTACCAAAAATCTAGGACACAGGATGGTAAAATTGTGGACCATTGACATGAACAAGCGTCTGCCATCTATCTGGTGCATGCTTTGTCATTTGTGGTGTCTACGTTACCCAAAATCTTGGAAGTGCACATAACGGATGTTGCTACATGTGTGACTAACACATGTCCTCTCTCATTTCCACAATGACTTGCATCTAAGGTATGGACACATTGACTTCACATTCATACAAGCATATGTTCAATAATGCATCTTGTGATGCACACACACTGGGTCAACAACTACATTAGTTGCCACTGCACACACATTGAGCCATAGGCATTGAGGTATTGTACTTATCTGGGTCACCTTGCTATCCTCTCCTGATGCCAAACATGCCCAAATTGTGCAATACATATATGTAGGCCACACATATGGCCATCGAGTGCGTCAGCCAAGTGTCAAAATCCTGTTAAGGAAGTAGCGGGTCATGGTCCGCTGCAGTATGATGTCTCACATGTGAACATACACCATCAACACCATAGTGGGTGCAATCAGCCTATCTCTGATGTGTCCCAAATGTAACATAACATAAAAACTGAAAAAATGCCCAAAACCAGTTCATACATTGAACTTTTGACATTACTAGCGTTAGGCGTCATTTTGTTTCCACCAATACAGATTGTGCGTCATATTTTTCGACGCCCAGGAGTGAAAATTAGGCTGCATCCAAATATTTGTACAGACTATTTGCTATTATTTGGATGCCGCCTAATTTTCACTCCTGCGCGGCGAAAAATATGATGCACAAACTGTATGCGTGAAAAAATATTACGCATAACGCAAAAAATGGCAGACATTTTATGCAGGAAGTTATGTAATAGGATATCCTGTTTACAGATTATGTACGGTGGGTGTACTTTCACTTTCACTTTGCAGTCTGTGAATTTTTGTGACTGTGTGGCTGTGTTCAGAGTGTTGTCCAGTGATTTTGTGCTTTTGTGTCCTGTGTGCTATCTTAATTGTTATTTTGTGAAATAAATATTGTTGTTGTATAGTGTCCTAGTGTGTTTTGTATACATTTGTCCAGTATTCTAGTGTTTTTGTTGTTTGTGGGAGTCTGTTGTGGGTAGTGCTAGTTTGGGGATAGTTGGGCTCTTTCAGTGGTTAAGTTTACTTTTCTTCTTTTTTTGTACCTCTACTTTCCCCCTTTTCCCCTTTCTACTTCTTTATCCCCTTTTCCCCTTTTCATTGCTGAGATGTCTGGTAGGCCACGTCTTGGCAGGATGGGTGAGGAGGAGTTTGGGGGCTTTATATGGCTTGTGTGCCATTTCCTACCACTCATGATCGAGGCAGGGGGCAGGGTGATACAGGGGTATCACACTGAGGCGCGCAGAATCCGGTGGGGAAAGGTGCTGCATCACCTGCAGCACATGTATGGTAGCCAGAGGAGTGACCACCAGCTGAAGCACCGGTGGGCTTACCTCATCACCAGGGAGCAAGATCTGCTGGACCACCTGGGAATAGTGATTGGTGGCCCCGTTGGTGAGTACTCATCATGTAAATGTGCACGATTAAATGCTCTGTAATGACATCAGATGATTTGTACAATATCTGCCAGCTAAGTTGCTGACTGTGTGGAATGTTGCGGAAACATACAGTGTAATTGATGCACTATGGGAAGGATCACAATTGCTAGCTGTCAGGAAGCATGTGCTCTGCAAACTTACAGGATACTTTTTCGTTAAGTAAATTGGTGCCGCCTTTGTGTCAGACAACCAAACAAAATAGGAGCCAATCATGTCTATATAGGTCACATTTGCCAGAAAAGTAAAGATGTACTAAAATATTGGCTACCTTTGTTGCCGCAATAGCTAGACTGACTTTAGAAACACTACATGATGCAGAAAATGAGTGCTGGCTTCATGTCAATTGATGATAGCAAAGTGGCCCAGACATATGTCTCATGTGAGTCTGGTGAGTGTGTAAGGAAATCGTTCACGGAAGTTCTATGAATGTTAGGGATTATTGTGGTCCTTCATCTTTTTGGATACATGTCATATATGGATTTGAAAACATTGTGAAAAGGTGTAAGGTGCCCTCAGCTAACATCTTAGAATGGTATTTGGAGTTAGTTGTGCCACATTCCAATTAGGGATGGCAGTCCAAAGGTATGCACATGGGTTCACATCTCCATGGTTGGCACAAATCACCATTGCTGGGCCACATCAAATGAAGAAACTGTAACAACAGGAGGGCTTACAAAAGTCCCTGCCCCTCTGTACATTGTACCTATGTGTAATAAATGTGCCATGGCCACATAGGCTGTTTGACTGGTAATGCAGTCCTCACGTAACCAGGCTTTGGATGTCTCTCTTGGATGCACATGATGAGACGATTACACTCCATTATTATTTCTGATCACTAATGACAGAGCATGTTTGCCACCACATGATAGTTAGGGCCACTGCATGTGTGCAGATATGTGTGTGTAACTGTCACAGGAGACCCATGCTATGTACATGTTGGCCGTGATATATCAGATGCAGTATCAACATGTCTGAATGGCTGTCATTTCGTTACTCATCTTACCCATTGTACATGTCTTTGAAATTGTTGGTCAGTGCACAGATTCTGAGCAAATTTCTTCCTTCCATGCCTTACAGGTGGACCGGCACCCTACACTGTGGGAGAGGTGGCTACATTTGAGGACCCCGACCACTCCAGTAAGTGTTGATACGTCTGTTATGTGTTGTGTTTGCTGGTGATGTGTGATGGATTCCTGTGTGTTGAACAAATAGCAAGGTGTGATGTGCTGGCCAATCATTTGTCTTGTTCCATGAGTGGAATTTCAGTTTCTCAAAAGTTTTGAGTTGGCCAATGCTTATCCGATTATATTAGCTAGGGATTGTAGGTCATTCCTGTAGGCCCCACAATGAGTACTGGGGTGAGTCATGTGGATAACACTTGTATCAACAAGAGTCGCACTGGAACTCACCTCAGATTTAGTCAGCCTGTCAGACCCACATTCTCCCAGATTGGTACTGCAAATCGCTTTCCAACAGACTTCTGCTTCCCTATTCACAAAAGTATGTATTAAACTGTAGGTAGAACTTCCTAGCAGCATGTACTTCCACATGTAGTGCTGCAGGTATGTGTAACTTGATTGTTAGCTGATAACTGGCAGAACTCAGATGGCAAGTCAATGCCAGTTGTTACCCATCTCGTAGGTTTTGGATGTGCTATGTGTGATGTGACCTTTGTAGGCTGGCCGGCCATGTACTTCCTCAGGGACATTCAATGATCTGTATGGTGATATGAGCTGTTACAAGTACAGTAGATGTATTGTCTGATTTACTTCTTGTGCCATTTCAAACAATGCAGTTCCTAATGTAAATTATTTGCCTTTGTCTTCACAGCTGCAAACATGACACCCATCCAGGTCCGTGAGTTCCAGAGGTAGGCCATGAGATACCAACATATCCTGCTGGTAGAGTCGGGGTTCAGGAGGATGTCCCGTAGATATCGCCATGAACGTGCCTCCGGAGCATGGAGGGCTTTCCCACAGGGTGGCCCTACTTTGCCCACCACAGCCACCACCAGCACAACCACCAGTTCCACCCAGGTGGCACCACCCACAGCTGGGACTGTTGTCCCAACGTCTGCTGTTGTTCCAGGCCCCAGCATTGCAACAGCTTCAGGACAGCCCACAGTCCTTTGCTCTACACGCCCACAAACCTCCTCCGCCGGTACCCAGACTGCCCCAGCTCCAACAGTTGACCCTGCAGCATTCCAGGCAATGGAACGTAAGATGGACCGTGTGTTGAGGAAGATCAGTAATCTGAGCCGGGATGTTCGCCATATTAACAGGCATGTGCGGTCCATAAAGCGGACCCTCCGGAGGGCCAACCTCTAGACTTTGATGACAGTGGACATGATTCCCTCCCCTCCCTCCTCTTTCCTTGTTCTCATACTTAGTGGGCTTAGGGGGCTTAGTGTTAGGATAGTATAGTCTGTTAGTTTAGTTAGTGTTAGTGGGTGGTGGTTGGGGGGTCCTGATTCTTTCTATTTTTGCTTATTAAGTGTGTGGGTGGGTGGGTGCTGGGCTACGTTGGGGTCCTTGTGTGTTTAATAAAAAAAAAGAAAAAAAAAGAAAAGAATACAAAAAAATATATATTTGTTTAGGATAGTACAGTGTGTCTTTAGGTTAGTATCTGTTGTCCTCCATGTGTCCCGTCTCATAAGGGGGTTGATGTTTAGAACGTTTCATTACATGTGATAAGTAAGTTTAGGTTAGGTTAGTTAGGGAAAGTTGTGGGTAATGAGTAGTCAGGGTAGAATAGGGTAGGTAAGACTTTTCCCTCAGTTTCCTCTTCTGTGATTACCATTTAATAAAGGTATAGTGAACCCTTTACAGTATGTGTGTAATGCTACTTGATTATGGCCTTGGCATTAGTGTACATTAATTTTGTACTATTACATTTGTGTCCTATGCTACGAACAAATCCCAACTGAGCTGTAAGATTGGCAGCTACCCCAGAGCTACCTTGCAAAGATTCCTCCATTCGTTGCAACCACCAATCAAAGTTAATATGGATCCCAACATATTTTAGTCGATAAGTATGTTTTGTAAGTCACAAACGGTGCTTCCAGACTTGGTATTGGGGGAACAGTTTTAGGTCTGACTGCAGTGTGATGTTCAAGGACACCCTTATAAGATGAGTTGTCGTAAGCACTCTTGTAGTATTGTCTTCATGACTCACATAGATCATTTGTGACACTGTTATGCATGATTACCTATTTGGATGTAAACTCAGACACCTTCATTCATGCAGTTTTTGGAGTGTTTGCTTAGATTTGTGTGCACTGTTATATGTGTTAGTATTGCATGGTGACAACATTTTGCTGCCACTATTTGATGACTTAGATATCCCTTGAGGAAGCATTATTCTGTCCAACACAGCATGATGGTGTATGGTTTCTCACTTCATCAGATATTACCCTCAGGAAGGGCAGAGTATGATGCAATCCTGGCCACTGTGCAGATTTATCTGACTACATAATTTCAGGACAGTTGTATTGACAGGCTACGTTATTTGACAGTAGGCACATTTCAGTTATCTACTGCACTGTTGATGTGTCACATTACTCAGAGACAGATTTGTTGTGTAAGTGCTATTTATTGAAAAGTGCTGTAGTGCAATATATACATTGTCCATGATTGTGAGTCCATTATAGTGACATCTTACATTGTGATCCTACACAAGGGGTTAAGGAAATGCTTTTGACATGCTGGGGTGATGTTTCAGACAGTGCAGAGGGACAAGATTTGCCAATGAGTAAGAGAGAGACAAGCACTGGGCAGGCTGACAAGATATACAGTGGTTAGCAGAACAGTCATTGAGTAGAGTTGTTGTAAGACTAGCATGTTACAAAACGCGGGACCTTGGTAATAGTTGGCCATGTGGCAGGGACTAGTGCTTCCGGGTACTTTTCCGTGTGAATGTGATCTGTTCCATGTCTTCTTCTTCTGCTGTGTGTGTTGTCTCCTCTGTCCTTGGTGGTGGTGGTTGTGAAGGGGCAACACACACCTCAGTGTTAGAAGACGTGGAGTCAGACATCCCAGTCACTGCTACCTGTGAAGGTCTTAA
The DNA here is from genome assembly GCF_031143425.1 of Pleurodeles waltl. NCBI lineage: Eukaryota > Metazoa > Chordata > Amphibia > Caudata > Salamandridae > Pleurodeles > Pleurodeles waltl. The sequence continues at coordinate 857,021,204 of NC_090437.1, forward strand.
GGGCAGTACTGCAGCAAGGAGGATCTGCTGATTCTTAAGAATAACAGCCACATCACGATGGTAGGCAGCCAGGTCGGCCCTGAGGGGGTCATGATTGCAGTTAAGCATGCAGTGGAAGGTTTGGGGTGCAAGGTGTTGTGGCAACTCCCTTACCGCAGTGGTGAATTCCTTGACAGTTTCTTGTAGTCCTTGCAGGATGGATGTTAGTGCCTGCATGGCTGCTGCCTGATCTGCAGATGACATCATCCACGAACGCACCCCCTCTAGGCTGGCTGCCATAGTTTGCATCCCCACCCGCACCTCATTGGCCAGCTCCCGCTGTACCCCAACTACAGTTCTCTCAAAGCTGGTGCCTGTGTCGTCTGAGTCCTCAGATGTATTGGAGCTGGCAGGTCTTAATATTGGGGTGGTGGGTGGGTCCTCTGTGATGCCTGCTTCTTCTGTGCTCCTCCTTGTGACTGAAGGTGGGGTCTGGAGGGTTCCAAGGACCTCTTGGATGGTCTGCTGGGGAATGTTTGTCAGCTCGCTATCCATGCCATCAGGGTATTCTGGGACAGGCATATCCACAGCAGATCCATCATCCTCTGCAATGAAATGGGGTACAATTAGTGTGTGTATGTGTTGTGGCATTAGTGATGTGACATGCCTGCCTTGCGATTAATTCACATTGTGATCTTGTTTCGTGTTTATTGCTCCAGTCTTTCAGATGGGTATTCTACCAGGCCTATGGCCCACCTGCATGTCACATGTATTGTAGTAATTTATTATACTTGTCGGCATCAACTCCTCTAGGTGTTTGTTCTGGTAAAATAGTGAATTTCCACATTCTTGTCCTACTCAACCCTCCATCTACATCCATTCTCATGGTGAAGCCTTTCACTGGCTGTGGGTGCTCTGATGGCACTGGCAGCACACTTGACAATCTGGACCTGCCCCAGTCTCTGATCTTTCACATCCACTTAAATGTAGTTGACATGTAGTGTATCCTATGCATAGCATTGTTGTGGCACAATATGGATGTTGGCATTGGTAATGTGTACAGCTGATGTTGGGAATGTGTGGTACATTGGATTGCCCTGATAATCGTATCAGTGTCCTATTTCCTCCTCTGACTGTGCAGGTATATTTCAGTGACCAGTTACATGTTTCCTCCCCGTCAATGCTGTTGTCTGAGCAGTATGACATTTGGGATGTTACATTGTGCCCCAGGCACAGGATGGACCCTGACATATGCAGCATGGGTATGTCCTTAGTGCTGTGTAGCTCCTACTGTTGATGACATTGGCTGATGTTTGCGACAACTATGGGCATTGACATTTGACAGGACTGGGGCCTTTGTCTTGTTTCAGGGGATTATTGGAGTTGTCATCCTAAACCCTCAGATTTTGCTGTGTGATCCATGGGGAAGTTACTGCCATTGGCTACTTGAGCTGCACACAGAGCGGAGGTGGTAGTGACAACTGTTGTCACTGTTAGATTCCAGTTGTCGGTATGGCTAGAGGTTGTTAATTGGGCCCTAGTTAATGTAGGGGGTATGGTGGCTGACGTGTGCCAGGATGTCAGTTTGACATTGTGCCCTTCCCTCCTGGCGTGGCTTTACCTTTGCTCCATCGTTGGCATGGCAGCATGCCCCCATGGGACTGTTGTTGGTGTGATGTAATGGTGTGCCCCAGCTTCTGTCTGTGCAGGCCATGCCCCCATGCCATATCCCTTTACCCATGGCACTCCATGTATATGATGACTTCCATTCATTTTGTGGTCGGTATCCCCCTCTGCTTACAGTTAACATTAGTGCATTATAATTCCCCATGCGACTTACCGTGCATGTGCGTTGTCTCGTGGTAGTCTGCGCTGTCCTGTCCTTGAATCCCTGTGATGATCTCCTCAGGGATGACGGCTGCGACCATCTCCTCCATGTGGTCCAGGGCCTCCTGGCGTGCTGGACTCCCACCTCCAGTCCGCAGTGCTGCCTTCCTGTTCCTGGCCATATTTTTCTTGGTCCTGCGCTTGTAGTCATGCCAGCGTTTCTTGCACTCAATGACTGTTCTGCGTACTTCTGCCACACTGTTAATCTTGTCAACATTTAGCCTCTCTCCTACTGATTGGCAACTTTGAGGTGACAAACAGTTGGTGCTGGTGTTCCGTCACCTCTTTAAACAGAATTTCCTGTTCCTCTGCACTAAAGCAACACTTTCTTTTCTTCTTAAAAGTGTCCTGGTTCTTGTGTGGGTCCTCCTGGCTGGTTCCTGGTCTGTTGTCATCTTCCTGGGGTCTGTAGAGGCATCTGGGATCCATTTTGTCTCTCCTCTGCTGAAATGGCTGTGTTCGTGGGGAATTTTGATGCTATTGCGTAAAAAAACGCCACATATCCGGTTTGCGGGGTTGTAAATCGACCCACAGTCATTTCCGCTGCGTTAACGTTGTTTTGCTTTACGACTTGATGCTGCGTCCCAAAAAATGACTCACACCTGTGGTTTGCGCCGCCGTGCGTGAAAGTATATATGTGACGCCTGCACGGCGCACCAAAATGGCGCTAACCGGCGGTATTACTTTTGACGCAAAACTGCGCTGGCGCAGTTTTGGGTCAAAAAGTATAAATATGGCCCTTAGTGTCTTTTGCAAAATATTTGCGATGTACACATATGAACACTCAGTTTTCTCTCTGTTTTTCAAGAAGGCATCAACTTACAGGCTCACGAATGGGCTTCACATCTGTTCCCACCACAAACTGCAAAAAGGCAGCAACCACACACAGGAACATTGATTAGCACTCTAATTATTCATGAAAGCTGGAAAGAAGGTGATCATAGCCCAGCATTCCTTTTTCCAGGAAAAATATGTTCATTTTAACTATTTTCTTAGTCCCTCCTTGGCGAATCCAAAAACCCTAGTTATTTTCGAAGACCCATCCGGTGAGAAAAAAATGCAAATGTGTCCTGGATAACTTTGGTGAGAAAAGGCTATGAAGCCTGAAGCACAAACTGCCACTAATGTCATAAAATGCAAGAAGGAGGAAAGATTATGAACAGGAAGTAGTTCTGCCAGACAACACATTTGTAGTTTTCCTGAAGAAGATCAAAGGAGCTCCTTAATTTCTTTGTGACCCCCAACATTTTGTTTTTGTATAGACCAGAAAACATACTTATAGGATTTTTCATAGCACTACTATATTCTCAACACTCACTCACTACTAGTGTTAAGCAATCACCCTACATCAACACATTCTGAAGATAGTAACCATTTCACCAAAGGGGCTGCCTGATTTCTTTTGGCTTCATAATCTTGAAAAGGGAAGCCAAAGGAGCTGTTTTATCTCTTCCAGTGGGTAGCGATATTAATGCAACCAATTAATAAGCACATCCCTTAAGTGGTCATAGATAATAATGTTGCCAATCAACACTGAAACAGGCTGCAGATCAACATTCAATATTAGCACCAACAAAGAAATTAAAGTGGCAATGTATTCATTTCATACCAATATAAGGAACTTATCACATTGAAACAGTATCATGAATTCAAATGTACATCACAGCAATGTGCAAGAAAAATCAGACTAAACATTAATTAAAAAGAAACCAATTAAATCTATAAATGATCAACAATTTTAGGCTCCACAGCATTCTTCTGCATGTCTTCTTGGCGTATAGTATCAAAATTCCCCATTTTGAATGTGCAGCACAAGAAGAAAATCCACACTAACTTTCCATAATATCAATTTTAAATACCTTTCAAATGAAGTCATTCAGCTTAGTTCAACCTCCTCAGGGTTGAGTCTTGGCAAATATATAACATGGGTGTGTTTTTATTTGTAATTCCTCAACAAAATTAACATTCACAACTATATGATTTAGTTTTCCAAATTTTTGTTTCATGGAGTTAATGCATTTTTAGGTCTGCCTGCCGTCAAGGTATGTGCTGTCCGCTGGGGTAGACATTGCTTACTCTAAAGGGCTTGGGACCTGCCTATTGCTTACCATTCATTGGAATCACTGCCACTCTTCTTTGCTGCCTCCTAATAGGTCAGCATGTGCTGGGTGCCACTTCATTTTCTTTCTATGGCGCATGGACCAAGCACAGGTTGATTCGTCTTAATTAGTGTCCGCCTACTGCTGCACTGTTATCTTCTTGTCCTCCCACAATTTTGTTTGTGGTGTTTCTTTCCTCTTCCTCCTAGCCCTTTTCTATGTTGCTTTTTTTATCCTAGTGTCTGAAAGAGTCGCTATAGAGCGTCCTGATTAACAACTCTGGAATACCTTTGGTTTAAACGTCTGATAGTCTGATCTGTTCATCTCGTCTTACAACAAGATGAATGTTGCTCACTATCGTTCTCCATCATGACTGATTATTGAGCACATCTGCTAGTCCGTTTTGGCTTTTAACAATTCTGACTTGCTATTAGACCTGACACCTCTGGGTGGTAGGCCCCCATATCCTTTGCCTTCTCCCTTCAAATTTGTCCTAAATTTTTTTCTTGACCCTTCAACCATGTGCGCTTTACTACTGCTAACCAGTGCTAAAGTGATTATGTTCATTCCCTAAAACATGGAACCATTGGCCTATACACAATTGGCATATTTACTTTCACTTGTAAGCTCCTATCAAAGTGGTATTCCACATAGCCAGGGCTAATAAATTAAATTCTAAGAAGAGGACCTGAAGCTTTTTTGTGCTAACCTCTTGGATAGGCCCTTAGAAGATATCTGAGCCCTGCCATTGCAGCCCATATGCAGCTTTAAACTGCTATTTTGACCTGGCAAAATAAATCCTGTGCCAGGCTTAAGCCTTCCTTTTTAATACCTATAAGACAGCCGCAGAGGTTGCCCTAAGCAGCCTATGTGGCAGAATGCATTGCATTTAAAAAGAGGATTTGTACTTTTAAGTTCTACATGAACTGGTAGTGAAAAACTCACAAATTCCTTTTTTTCACTACTGTGTTTCACATAGAATACAATTGGATTACCTTATTACTTTTAATAAGGGATAACATTTGTTTGAGAGAACGAATGTCATGTTTGGTGTCTGATCGTAAAGTTAGATTTTAAGTCACAATTTTGAAGTTTTACTTTTAGAAATTTGGACTTTTTATGCCCTACCCATTTGGTATGTGCATACTGTATCCTGGGTCACTTGAATAGGTGTAGTTGGCAGTCGGTCTTTGTGTATTCTTCTGAGACAGTTTCACAATAGAGGGTCTTGCTGTTGGCACGATGGGCCACCCTGACTTGATGGGGAGCGGACTTGTCACCTACCACATTTGACCCTCAAAAGATACTTCTCAACTGACACACAAAGGATGCCACACTAGCCTTTTGTGCCCCCAGTCAGACTGGGGCCAGGGCAGGGAGTCAGGAAATTCCAGACACCTCTGTGGGGGTAGAACTCCAGAAGCTTCTTCCACTCCAAAGGTGGCATCAGGTATAAAATGTACCCCCGTAAACCCACTGTTCAGTACACACCGAGATCTGTGGGTACTACAGAAGAAGAACAGATCTGCTGCCCAAGAACTACCCTCATACTTTAGGCCTGACCTGCTGTCTGAGAAGGAAGACTGGACCTGCACCTTTCATCCTGGGAGGAAGTGACTGAAAGGGTCTGCTGACTGACCTTCTATTCTGGGCTACAGTGATACAACACGCCCCAATGGACTCTCTGCAACTGCCTACCTAACCTGACCTGCCTGGGCCTACACCTGGACCCGTCTGAGCCCTGCTTCCCTCTGCTGGGGTGCTTTACTGATCCCCAAGAGGTGTTACCCTATTTCTGGAAACTTGGTGTGGCATCAGTTGAGCTCCTCCTTAAAGAAAAGAAGAAATCCTTAAGTTCTGGGTTCTTCACTACCTGGCCCAAACAGGTTAAGATCTTGCTCTGACCACCAGCATAAAGCTCCAATGAACCTGACTCTCAACGCTACAGAGATGGCCAGCAACGTGAGATTTGCACTTCACATAATAGCATTGACAATCTGCAGTAATTGCCTATGTGAATTTCTAGCAATGATCATCCATAACCCCCAACAGGTTGTTCGTGCTACCGTGATAACTATCCACGACACATGGTCTGCTCTTCGTGCTACAGTGATGACCATCCGCTACTCTTTCCCTGCTCCTTGCCACCTCCTCCACCACCAATGGAACTCTTTGATCTAGACTTTAGAAGATAACTTTTTCAGCTGGACTAACCTGCTCCCTGTATTCAGCCTGCCCTGCGTCATGGTCGGCCTGAATCTGTAACTTTCAACCAGCCTTGCACAACTAGGTAACTGTGAGCGTTGCTTTGTAGTTTTAGGAGCTATACTTACCTTAAACCTTTAAAATTGCATATCTCTGGTTCTACTGATTGGTGTTTTGTTGTTCGGGTGTCAAATCATTTATTAAATGTTTCTCTATTTTTCTAAATTGGTGTGGGATTTCTCTTGTGTTGCATTTTCACTTTATCAATGTTTGAATGTTGCATAAATATTTAACACAGTGCCTCTAAGTTATGCCTGACTGCTTATGTGTCAAGGTACTGGAGGGTTAATCACTGGTTATTTAATGACTTTTTGTGGTTCACCCTTGCTGTTGGTTGAGTGCATTTCACCCCCTCAACCAACAACCTAATTTCTCGTACTTGCCACCTGGCTCAATCACCTTTATCCCCAACTGTTATGATGTATGTTGCTCGCTCACCCACTAGCCTCATTAATTTCAAAACATAGTTATTTCCAAATAAACTAGTTCTTGCAGAAGCAGTGTACATACTAATTAGCTCCAGCATCTGAACAAAGGCCTTAGATGATTTTAAAAATAATGGGTTGAGATAATTGGTAATTTATTAGATTATAATTGCATTTCTGTATAACAGAAGGCTTTGAAGCACTAAGGGGCAAATCAGTGTCAACTCCGGCAACTTTCCATACAACACAATGCCACTTCACACCATGCCACATGCTACTCCATACTAAGACAGATTATGCCACTCCACAGCACAAAATCCCCACTAAACACTAACACTGCACCCTGTACAATGCCACTACAATTCACACAATTCCACTTCACTTCTTGCCACACAGTTCCATACCACACAATAATTCCAATCCCCATCACACATTCCCATGCCACAAAATTACACTCTGCTCTGAGCTGCACAGTTCCACACCACACAGATCCATTCCACACCACACACTTGCAATCCACTCAATGCCCCACAAGTCCACTCAACAGCACTCAATTACACTCCACACAAATGTACTCTATGCCACACAATTTCACTTCATTCCACACAACTCCACTCCACTCTAAATTATTTCACTCCATGTTTCACAATTCCACTCCACTCATGCCACACATTTCCACAACATCCTATATAATTACACACCTCACAATTCCACTTTATGCCACTCCATTTCACTCCACTTCAAACAGTTGGACTCCACAGCATACAATTCCATGTCACTCTACATAATCCCACTCCAAGTCACTCCACACTGTTCAACTTTATGCCACTCAACACAATTCTACTCCATGCCACCCAGTTCCACTCCACACAATTCCACTCCACATTACACCATTCTTTGCCACACAATAAAATTCCACACCATGCAATTCCACTCCAGTCAACGCCACACAACTCCACTCCACACAATTGCAGACCATGCCACACAGTTCCAAGTCACTCACTTCCACTCCACTCCACACAATTCCATTCCATTCCAAAGGATTCCACTCCATGCTATTCAATTCCACTCACCTTTATGCCACACAATTTCATGCAACACAATTCTACAACATTCTACATAATTCTACACCACACAATTCTACTCCATACTACACTTTTACACTCCACATAGCTTCACTCCACATCACACAACCCCATGCTACTCCTCATAATTGCACTCTACTTGACTCCATACAGTTCAAATCCATGCCACTTAACTAAATTCCATTGTACTCCAGATAGTTCCACTCCATTCCACCTAATTCCACTGCATTCTATGCCACACAATTCCACACAATTCCATGTTGCACCACATAACTCCACCCTACAGTGTGTAAATCTACACTATGCTGCACAATTCCACTCCACACCATACAATTCTACTTCACCCCATGCTACACAGTTCCATGCCACACAATTCTACACCATGTTACACAATTCCACTCCATTCTAAGTTACACAATTCCATGCCACAGAAATGCAAGTCATGTCCATACAGTTCCACTCCACTTCACACAATTCCATGTCATACAATTCCATACCACTCCACACCATACAATTCCACTCCACTCTACACAATTCCATTCCAGGCCACACAATGTCACTTTGCACTACTCCACTCTACACAGTTCCAATCCCTGCCATACAATTCCATGCCACACAATTACACTCCACTCCACACAATGCCACTCCACTCCATTTTACAGAATTCTACTACATGCCACACAATGCCAGATCCCCATCACACAATTCTACTCCACTCTACACAATGCCACTCCACTCCTGTTAGGACTTGCACTCACACATGCACGCTTTTTGCTGCACCCTCACAAAACAAATCAGCATGTATGAAGAACGATGAAATATGTCATGAATGTGTTTACAGCACAGCACTTCCCTGTAACTTGTGAGGAAAACTACATTGCATGTTTGTTTATATTGATAAAAGCAAGTGTGGTACCATTTGTGAACTGTGTGGCAAGTGGTTTATGAAGACATTGAATTCCTTCATATGAATCATCAGAAGTGTTTGATGACTCATCACCAGCATGTGTCTAATGACCCATCACTAGAATTCCTTCATATGAATCATCAGAAGTGATTGATGACTCATCACCAGTCTATAAATAGCACTGCCAAGGTGTTTCCTGTGCTTGGCTTCGAATCTTCCTTCACTTGCAGGTGTTTCTGGTTCAGATGGAGTTTCCATGATTCTTTCTGGAGTCGTCATTTCAGTGCGAGGCTTTGTCAGAGCTTCCCTTTCTGGAGCGGATTACTTTCGCAGCGGCTGAAGAATTTACAAACAGTATTCCATCTCCCTCAAATAATCAAAAACATTCCATTAGAAGTCGGTTCATAAGTCATCCCACTCTCTTTCCCCTATTTTCAACCTTCTCGAGGTTAGTGATCTTTTGGTGCGTTATGAAAAACATTTGGCGATGCTGAGAAACCTGTGATACAAGACTATTTTCCAAAGACAGCTTGAGAAGTATTTTTAAAGGCAGCATTGAGGTTAAATGTTGTGAACTCCTGAAAACTTTGCTTGATATCTATGCAAAATTAGACGTTTATTCTGATTATTTTTGGAGCGAGTCTATTGTGTGAAAACGAATAACAAAGGACAAATTCATAAGGTTGATTTTATAACGATTTTGTTGTGAGTTACAAAAATGCGTTTAATAGTTGAACATTCAAGTGCTAATAATTATTGTGATTTTGCTGAAAGGCACAGTGATTGCTCAATCAAATGATAATAATCATTGGTATTTTTCTGAAAGACTCTGTGATATTTATAGTTCTTTTGTTTTTGATTTGCTTTTGGTCTTAGAAATTCCTGCACTAAATCCTGAGGCAACTTTCTTAGAATAACAGTGACACTCCTTTGTGAACCAGTGTTTTTGTTTCTCTTTCTTTCCCAAATCCCTGTTTCCTATCCTTTTCCCCGAGAGACTATTCGCTCATTCCCTGTACAGTTCATATACAAGAGAATAGTGTTTAGGTGTGAGGGTTTTATTCTCTTCGTTTCAGTGGAACCTGGAATTCAGGTGAGTAAACATGGTCTTGTCAACTCCACATCACACAATGCAACTCCACTCCACTAGATACCAATCCAATCCACACAATGTCATTCCACTCCAACAAGCCAATAGATCTCACATCGGAAAGACCTACTGACTTTGCCTATGCTTATCATGTGACTGTTTGTCTGAGGCTTTATGATTAAACAGGTAGCCCTAGAGCCTTGGGGGAGATGACATCACCCATCCCATCATTTGCTATATGGTGCCCCTTAGGAGAATCAGTTAAACGTCAGGAGACAGGGGAATTTCTACAAAGGGAAGTCTAGCCAGAACCAGTGTTCTCAACTGGTAACACCTGGTAAGTGAACAAGGATATGAGTAACCCTGCCCTGCACAGAGCTCCTTTGCTCATAGAATAATTATCTACCACTGAGTTCTAAAGCTGTCCGGACTGAGAATCAGGAGGGTGAGAAACGTGCAAGCCTCCAGTTAAGCATAGAAGGATCAAAGGCACATTGTTGAGGCTTATCCTCCTGTCCTGAAGGAAAAGTTAGAAATATTGCCAAGACACTAAAATGTAGTGGTTTACTAAATATATTGCAAGCAAGACTCCAAAATCAGTGATTAAATCTGTAGTCTGCTTTCCACACTCAAAGACTGTACACTTTAATACTTCTGTGACTAATTTAACCTAGAAATTATTAGAGTGGTTTCCTTCAAAGTGCTTTTTGCACTTTGAAGGAAACTGCCATGATGACAGCACCTTTAAATGTGCAGAGAAGACCGCCAAGCCATCACCCATTTCTAAATATGACATTTGGTAGCCCATCAGGCTGACAGAGCGAATGTACCCTGATACACTTACAGACATGACTGTGCCCAAACTCTAAATTAGCCTCTTAATCCTTTCAACCACAGAAAGTGGAGAAAAGGGAAGGAAACACAGGACAGAGAAGCAGCAGCAAACTTGAAAATCAAAGGCTCAAGGAATTAAAGGCCCTACAGACTAGGTAAGCAGCCAAGAATGTTAGGCATTGTTTTTAAATATTTTCATTTTTTGTTTTACTTAATTCTGCTTATTTGTGTTTTATTTGAAGGCAGTCATCACAGTGGGGAGAAGCAGCCTGAGACCATGAAGAAAACAACCAGGACTTAAAAGAGAAAAATAAGTCACCCATACAAATTGATATCATTGGACTTTGATTAGGAAAAAGAACATGTTTTGGGAACAAAGACAGATAAATTGTATTATGAAGACAATCTCACTTTCTAGTCAGTCAACTTTATTTCACAGCTCCACTGCTCCACCTCAACTCCTGGAGTCTCTAGAGACCTTTTCCCAGTTCCCTTCAGGGCCAACATTCTAAGCTAAACTCTTCAGCAACTGATGGAATGTACTAACATAGTGATTTGGTGAACCATTCTCACTGTAGTCCAGTGGGAGTGGTAATCTACCAATACAAATGCAAAACGTTTCACTACACCTGACTTATTAAAAGGACAAATTATATCAAGAGCCAGTTTTCCCAGGGTTTATATGGGATGATTACTGGTGAAATAAGGTCTTGGTAGACTATTCTGGATTTGCCACTGTTTGCACATATGGAGCAATTGTTGACTTTGACTTCTATCTTGGAATCCATATAAGGGAACCAATACTGCTTCCTCACTTGTGCCTTGCTCATACTTCTGCCCAAATGACATTCAGGGGCAAGGCCAATGATTTTGTTTCTTAGATTCATTGGTGGTATGACTTTGTCATTTCTGCATAAGAAATTGTTATTTACATTGATTTCGTACCTCACTTCCCTAAAACCTTTGTCATCATCGACATTGCTTTTCTTGTTTGGCCAACCTTGTATAGCATATCACTTAAGTTTGCCAGAATTTCATCTTGCTGATTAGCTGTGTTCTATTCATCAATAGTGATGGCAGAAGCACTAACTACCTTTACGTGACACTCAGCTGTTTCAAAATCCTCCCAGATGTCTAAAGGAGCTCTAGATAAGAAATCAGCAGCAATATTTTTATTGCCAGGAACAAATTCTACTGTAAAACAGAAGCGTTCCAGTCTCAGGATCCATCTGGTGATCCTGATCATGCTGTTGTAAGACCCTTTTGTTGAAAACATGTAAATTAGGAGTTTGTGGTATGTGTGAATGTCAAATTGTATTCCCCATAAAAAAATGTGCAATGTCTAATGCTTCAAAAACACACTAGTGCCTCTATATCCACCACCGAGTAATTCAATTCTGCCTTACTAAGGGCCTGAGAGGCAAAATCTACATTTCTTTCCATACCCTCTATGATCTGAGATAGAGTTCTGTCTAAGCATTTTTTGCTAGCATCTGTTGTAAGGATTGTTTTTCTATTGTGTTCAAAATGTCACAGGTAAGGTACCAATTAAATGGCCTGTGTTACTTATTCAAAGGATTTATTTTGGTCTTCCTACCATTTGTACCGCACATGATTTTTCAATAACTCCCTTAAGTTGTAAGTAACCTCTGAAAAGTTCCTAACATATTTAACCATGAATTCGGCTAGTCCCAAAAATGAATTAAGTTCATCATGATTTTTGGAAGCATTATTTTTTTTGAGGGCCTATAATAAACATGACTTTGGTTTGAACCCATCTTTGGAATTTGTATGCCCCAAATATTCAACTGTATTCACTCCAATTTAACACCTTTCTTTTTTGTAATGTGAGCCTTGCTTCTTTGATCTTGTTTAGAACAGTTATTAGAACTTAATTGTGTTCTTTGATCATGGCCCGTATATTAGAATATTTGTTCTGAAACCATAGTGTTTTAGGAACCACAATTAAAATATGCTACCTGATTTTTTGAAATACCGCTGTTGCAGAGGCCAATCCCAAAGGCATCCTTTTAAACATGAATGAACCTATGGGAATCATGAATGCATTAGCAATTTGGACTCATGATGGATGTAATCTACCTGATGGTAGGCATTGGATAGATCAAGAACTGAGAAACACACAACTTTTCCCATAGTACTCAACATTTTGTGAATTGTACGCAGAGGGTGTCTTTCAATCCAAGTGCTTTTATTTAATCTTGTACACCTACGCATACTCTGATGTCATTTCTCTGGTTCTTTTACAATGGGAGCTAGCCGATCCGAGCTCTCAATGGGTTGTATTATGTTCAGAGATCATGATTTGTTGAGTTCTTTCTCAAGAGGTTCTCTCATTAAATGTGGTGTAAGGCTAATTTTGTCTACAGTCAGTCTGGAATCCATTTTCAATTTGATTTTATGTTGAAAGTTATTTTAAAACCTCTGAGAATTCATTATAAATTTGATCACCTGAGCTGAACCGATTGATCACCAGAACTTGTTCTGGGTCGTTGGGATCCAATTTAATCCTTAGTTCTTTTTGTTGTTGCCACCCCAATCGATTGGATCCTTCTTTTACCACATACACTTTGCCCACAGTGGACCGGTCTTTGAACATTATGAGAGATTAAAACATTCCTTTAACCCCTTCTGTGCCCAGGACGTAATGGTTACGTCCTGAGGCACAGTGCTGCTGTGCCCAGGACGTAACCATTACGTCCTGTGCACAGAGCCCAGAGGGAGCGCTCTCGCTCCCTCTGTGGGGTTCCCCCCCAAGTCAGGGATGGAAGGGGAAGCCCTTCCCCTCCCACCCCCGACCCCCCCAACCCCCCCTGTGACGTCAGCGCGCGAGCGCGCTCTGATTAGTCACAGGGTCTCCCCCATCGCGCTGGAAGCAGAGCTTCGAGCGCGATTGAAAAAGAAATGCTTTTGCATTTCTTTTTCAATCCCATGGGGGAGGCCCCGAGAGGCTTCAAAGGGAAGGAAATGTATTTCCTTCCCTTTGAAGTCTCTCACAGGTTTCAAAAGCCGGATTGCTTGCAATCCGGCTTTTGAAACCCCACTAGACACCAGGGATTTTTTTTTTTTTCTTGAAATTGGCAAAAGGGAGCGACCCCTTGGGCAAGGGTCGCTCCCAGGGGGGCATTTTTTTAGGAAGGCCTTTTCTGCCGCCCTGGGGGCAGATTGGCCAATTTTAGGTCAATCTGCCCCCAAGGGGGCAGAAACCACTAGGCACCGGGGATTTGTTTTTTGGCGCCAATGTCACGCAGGGGGAGCGACCCCGAAGGCAAGGGTCGCTCCCGGGGGGGGTGGGTGTTGGGGGGGCAAATTTATTTTAGGCCATTTCTGACCCCGGGGGGGGGGGGGGCAGAAACCTCTAGGCACCAGGGACCTTTTTTTTTTTTTTTTTTTTTGTGATGAATTCTTTTTTTTTAGGTGGGGAGCGATCCGTTAGGCAAGGGTCGCTCCCCTACGGGGCAATATATATTTAGGCCATTTCTGCCCCCCTTGGGGGCAGATTGGCCTATTTTGATAAGGCCAATCTGCCCCCAAGGGGTGCAGAAACCATTAGACACCAGGGAGTTTGTTTTTGCGCGCGAATGTCACGCAACAAAGCGACCCCTTTGGCAAGGGTCGCTCCCAGGGGGGGCAATTTTTTGGGAAGGCCTTTTCTGCCCCCAGTGGGGGAAGAAACCTCTAGGCGCCAGGGCAAATTTTTTTTTTGTTGTTTTTTTTTTTTGTTGTTTTTTTTTTTTAGAGATGGGGAGCGACCCATCAGGCAAGGGTCGCTCCCCTGGGGGGCAAATTGTATTTAGACCATTTCTGCCCCCCTGGGGGCAGATTGGCCGATTTTAGGTCAATCTGCCCCCAAGGGGGCAGAAACCACTAGGCACCGGGGATTTGTTTTTTGGCGCCAATGTCACGCAGGGGGAGCGACCCTGTAGGCAAGGGTCGCTCCCGGGGGGGGGGGTGGGGGTTGGGAGGGCACATTTATTTTAGGCCATTTCTGCCCCCCCGGGGGACAGATCGGCCTATTTTTAGGCCGAACTGCCCCCGGGGGGGGGCAGAACACTCTAGGCGCCAGGGCAATTTTTTTTTTGTGTTTTTTTTTTTTTTTGTTTCTTTTTTTAGAGATGGGGAGCGACCCATCAGGCAAAGGTCGCTCCCCTGGGGGGGCAAATTGTATTTAGACCATTTCTGCCCCCCTGGGGGCAGATTGGCCAATTTTAGGTCAATCTGCCCCCAAGGGGGCAGAAACCACTAGGCACCGGGGATTTGTTTTTTGGCGCCAATGTCACGCAGGGGGAGCGACCCCGTAGGCAAGGGTCGCTCCCGGGGGGGGGGTGGGGGTTGGGGCGGTAAATTTATTTTAGGCCATTTCTGCCCCCCCGGGGGACAGATCTGCCTATTATTAGGCCGAACTGCCCCCGGGGGGGGGGGGCAGAACACTCTAGGCGCCAGGGCAATTTTTTTTTTGTGTTTTTTGTTTTTGTTGTTTCTTTTTTTAGAGATGGGGAGCGACCCATCAGGCAAGGGTCGCTCCCCTGGGGGGGCAAATTGTATTTAGACCATTTCTGCCCCCCTGGGGGCAGATTGGCCAATTTTAGGTCAATCTGCCCCCAAGGGGGCAGAAATCACTAGGCACCGGGGATTTGTTTTTTGGCGCCAATGTCACGCAGGGGGAGCAACCCCGTAGGCAAGGGTCGCTCCCGGGGGGGGTGGGGGTTCAGAACACTCTAGGCGCCAGGGCAATTTTTTTTTTTGTGTTTTTTTTGTTGTTGTTTCTTTTTTTTGTTGTTTTTTTTTTTTAGAGATGGGGAGCGACCCATCAGGCAAGGGTCGCTCCCCTGGGGGGCAAATTGTATTTAGACCATTTCTGCCCCCCTGGGGGCAGATTGGCCGATTTTAGGTCAATCTGCCCCCAAGGGGGCAGAAACCACTAGGCACCGGGGATTTGTTTTTTGGCGCCAATGTCACGCAGGGGGAGCGACCCTGTAGGCAAGGGTCGCTCCCGGGGGGGGGGTGGGGGTTGGGAGGGCACATTTATTTTAGGCCATTTCTGCCCCCCCCCGGGGACAGATCGGCCTATTATTAGGCCGAACTGCCCCCGGGGGGGGGCAGAACACTCTAGGCGCCAGGGCAATTTTTTTTTTGTGTTTTTTTTTTTTTTTGTTTCTTTTTTTAGAGATGGGGAGCGACCCATCAGGCAAAGGTCGCTCCCCTGGGGGGGGCAAATTGTATTTAGACCATTTCTGCCCCCCTGGGGGCAGATTGGCCAATTTGAGGTCAATCTGCCCCCAAGGGGGCAGAAACCACTAGGCACCGGGGATTTGTTTTTTGGCGCCAATGTCACGCAGGGGGAGCGACCCTGTAGGCAAGGGTCGCTCCCGGGGGGGGGGTGGGGGTTGGGAGGGCACATTTATTTTAGGCCATTTCTGCCCCCCCCGGGGGACAGATCTGCCTATTATTAGGCCGAACTGCCCCCGGGGGGGGGGGGCAGAACACTCTAGGCGCCAGGGCAATTTTTTTTTTGTGTTTTTTTTTTTGTTGTTTCTTTTTTTAGAGATGGGGAGCGACCCATCAGGCAAGGGTCGCTCCCCTGGGGGGGCAAATTGTATTTAGACCATTTCTGCCCCCCTGGGGGCAGATTGGCCAATTTTAGGTCAATCTGCCCCCAAGGGGGCAGAAACCACTAGGCACCGGGGATTTGTTTTTTGGCGCCAATGTCACGCAGGGGGAGCGACCCCGTAGGCAAGGGTCGCTCCCGGGGGGGGTGGGGGTTCAGAACACTCTAGGCGCCAGGGCAATTTTTTTTTTGTGTTTTTTTTTTTGTTGTTTCTTTTTTTAGAGATGGGGAGCGACCCATCAGGCAAGGGTCGCTCCCCTGGGGGGGCAAATTGTATTTAGACCATTTCTGCCCCCCTGGGGGCAGATTGGCCAATTTTAGGTCAATCTGCCCCCAAGGGGGCAGAAATCACTAGGCACCGGGGATTTGTTTTTTGGCGCCAATGTCACGCAGGGGGAGCGACCCCGTAGGCAAGGGTCGCTCCCGGGGGGGGTGGGGGTTGGGGGGGCAAATTTATTTTAGGCCATTTCTGCCCCCCCGGGGGACAGATCGGCCTATTATTAGGCCGAACTGCCCCCGGGGGGGGGGGGCAGAACACTCTAGGCGTCAGGGCAATTTTTTTTTTGTGTTTTTTTTTTTTTTTGTTTCTTTTTTTAGAGATGGGGAGCGACCCATCAGGCAAGGGTCGCTCCCCTGGGGGGGGGCAAATTGTATTTAGACCATTTCTGCCCCCCTGGGGCCAGATTGGGCAATTTTAGGTCAATCTGCCCCCAAGGGGGCAGAAACCACTAGGCACCGGGGATTTGTTTTTTGGCGCCAATGTCACGCAGGGGGAGCGACCCCGTAGGCAAGGGTCGCTCCCGGGGGGGGGGGGGTTCGGGGGGCAAATTTATTTTAGGCCATTTCTGCCCCCCCGGGGGACAGATCGGCCTATTATTAGGCCGAACTGCCCCCGGGGGGGGCAGAACACTCTAGGCGCCAGGGCAATTTTTTTTTTGTGTTTTTTTTTTTTTGTTTCTTTTTTTAGAGATGGGGAGCGACCCATCAGGCAAGGGTCGCTCCCCTGGGGGGGCAAATTGTATTTAGACCATTTCTGCCCCCCTGGGGGCAGATTGGCCAATTTTAGGTCAATCTGCCCCCAAGGGGGCAGAAACCACTAGGCACCGGGGATTTGTTTTTTGGTACCAATGTCACGCAGGGGGAGTGACCTCGTAGGCAAGGGTCGCTCCCGGGGGGGAGGGGTGGGGGTTGGGGGGGCAAATTTATTTTAGGCCATTTCTGCCCCCCCGGGGGACAGATCGGCCTATTATTAGGCCGAACTGCCCCCCGGGGGGGGGGGCAGAACACTCTAGACGCCAGGGCAATTTTTATTTTGTGTGTTTTTTTTTTTGTTGTTTCTTTTTTTAGAGATGGGGAGCGACCCATCAGGCAAGGGTCGCTCCCCTGGAGGGGGGCAAATTGTATTTAGACCATTTCTGCCCCCCTGGGGGCAGATTGGCCAATTTTAGGTCAATCTGCCCCCAAGGGGGCAGAAACCACTAGGCACCGGGCATTTGTTTTTTGGCGCCAATGTCACGCAGGGGGAGCGACCCCGAAGGCAAGGGTCGCTCCCGGGGGGGGTGGGTGTTGGGGGGGGCAAATTTATTTTAGGCCATTTCTGACCCCGGGAGGGGGGGGGCAGAAACCTCTAGGCGCCAGGGGAATTTTTCTTTTTTTTCTTTTTTTTTTTCTTTGTTTTTTTTTTTAGAGATGGGGAGCGACCCATCAGGCAAAAGTCGCTCCCCTGGGGGACAAATTGTATTTAGGCCATTTCTGCCCCCCTTGGGGGCAGATTGGCTGAGTTTAGGTCAACCTGCCCCCAAGGTGGCAGAAACCACTAGGCACCGGGGATTTGTTTTTTGGCGCCAATGTCACGCAGGGGGAGCGACCCCGTAGGCAAGGGTCGCTCCGGGGGGGGGGGTGGGTGTTGGGGGGGCAAATTTATTTTAGGCCATTTCTGCCCCCCCCCCTGGGGCCGGCTGAGCTACAGGCCAAACACCACAGGTAGGCACCTTGCAAAAAACACCTCTGTTTTCTGTGAAAAAATATGTTGTGTCCACGTTGTGTTTTGGGCCATTTCCTTTTGTGGGCGCTAGGCCTACCCACAGAAGTGATGTACCATTTTTATCGAGAGACTTAGGGGAACGCTGGGTGGAAGGAAATTTGTGGCTCCTCTCAGATTCCAGAACTTTCTGTCACCGAAATGAGAGGAAAAAGTGTTTTTTGGGCCAAATTTTGATGTTTGCAAAGGATTCTGGGTAACATAACCTGGTGAGAGGCCCGCAAGTCACCCCATCTTGGATTCCCCTGGGTTTCTAGTTTTCAAAAATGCACTGGTTTGCTAGGTTTCCTCAGGTGTCGGCTGAGCTACAGGCCAAAATCCACAGGTAGGCACTGCTTTTTATAAAAAAATGTGATGTGTCCACGTTGTGTTTTGGGCCCTTTCCTTTCGTGGGCGCTAGTCCTACCCACACAAGTGAGGTATCATTTTTATCGGGAGACTTGGGGGAACGCTGGGTAGAAGGAAATTTGTGGCTCCTCTCAGATTCCAGAACTTTCTGCCACAGAAATGTGAGTAACATGTGAATTTTTAGCCAAATTTTGAGGTTTGCAAAGGATTCTGGGTAACAGAACCTGGTCCGAGCCCCGCAAGTCACCCCTCCTTGGATTCCCCTAGGTCTCTAGTTTTCAGAAATGCACCGGTTTGGTAGGTTTCCCTAGGTGCCGGCTGAGCTAGAGGCCAAAATCTACAGGTAGGCACTTCGCAAAAAACACCTCTGTTTTTTTCCAAAATTTAGGATGTGTCCACGTTGCGCTTTGGGGTGTTTCCTGTCGCCGGCGCTAGGCCTACCCACGCAAGTGAGGTATCATTTTTATCGGGAGACTTGGGGGAACGCTGGGTGGAAGGAAATTTGTAGCTCCTCTCAGATTCCAGAACTTTCTGCCACAGAAATGTGAGGGACATGTGTTTTTTTAGCCAAATTTTTAGGTTTGCAAAGGATTCTGGGTAACAGAACCTGGTCCGAGCCCCGCAAGTCACCCCTCCTTGGATTCCCCTAGGTCTCTAGTTTTCAGAAATGCACAGGTTTGGTAGGTTTCTCTAGGTGCCGGCTGAGCTAGAGGCCAAAATCTACAGGTAGGCACTTCGCAAAAAACACCTCTGTTTTTTTCCAAAATTTAGGATGTGTCCACGTTGCGCTTTGGGGTGTTTCCTGTCGCCGGCGCTAGGCCTACCCACGCAAGTGAGGTATCATTTTTATCAGGAGACTTGGGGGAACGCTGGGTAGAAGGAAATTTGTGGCTCCTCTCAGATTCCAGAACTTTCTGGCACAGAAATGTGAGTAACATGTGTATTTTTAGCCAAATTTTGAGGTTTGCAAAGGATTCTGGGTAACAGAACCTGGTCCGAGCCCCGCAAGTCACCCCTCCTTGGATTCCCCTAGGTCTCTAGTTTTCAGAAATGCACAGGTTTGGTAGGTTTCCCTAGGTGGCGGCTGAGCTAGAAGCCAAAATCTCCAGGTAGTCACTTTGCTAAAAACAGCTCTGTTTTCTGTGATGTGTCCACGTTGTGTTTTGGGGCATATCCTGTCGCGGGCGCTAGGCCTACCCACACAAGTGAGGTATCATTTTTATCGGGAGACGTGGGGGAACACTGGGTGGAAGGAAATTTGTGGCTCCTCTCAGATTCCAGAACTTTCTGCCACAGAAATGTGAGGAACATGTGTTTTTTTAGCCAAATTTTGAGGTTTGCAAAGGATTCTGGGTAACAGAACCTGGTCCGAGCCACACAAGTCACCCCTCCTTGGATTCCCCTAGGTCTCTAGTTTTCAGAAATGCACAGGTTTGGTAGGTTTCCCTAGGTGCCGGCTGAGCTAGAGGCCAAAATCTACAGGTAGTCACTTTGCTAAAAACAGCTCTGTTTTCTGTGATATCTCCACGTTGTGTTTTGGGGCATATCCTGTCGCGGGCGCTAGGCCTACCCACACAAGTGAGGTATCATTTTTATCGGGAGACGTGGGGGAATGCTGGGTGGAAGGAAATTTGTGGCTCCTCTCAGATTCCAGAACTTTCTGCCACAGAAATGTGAGGAACATGTGTTTTTTTTGCCAAATTTTGAGGTTTGCAAAGGATTCTGGGTAACAGAACCTGGTCCGAGCCCCGCAAGTCACCCCTCCTTGGATTCCCCTAGGTCTCTAGTTTTCAGAAATGCACAGGTTTGGTAGGTTTCTCTAGGTGGCGGCTGAGTTAGAGGCCAAAATCTACAGGTAGTCACTTTGCTAAAAACAGCTCTGTTTTCTGTGATATGTCCACGTTGTGTTTTGGGGCATATCCTGTCGCGGGCGCTAGGTCTACCCACACAAGTGAGGTATCATTTTTATCGGGAGACGTGGGGGAACGCTGGGTGGAAGGACATTTGTGGCTCCTCTCAGATTCCAGAACTTTCTGCCACAGAAATGTGAGGAACATGTGTTTTTTTAGCCAAATTTTGAGATTTGCAAAGGATTCTGGTTAACAGAATCTGGTCCGAGCCCCGCAAGTCACCCCTCCTTGGATTCCCCTACGTCTCTAGTTTTCAGAAATGTACAGGTTTGGTAGGTTTCCCTAGGTGGCGGCTGAGCTAGAGGCCAAAATCTACAGGTAGTCACTTTGCTAAAAACAGCTCTGTTTTCTGTGATATGCCCACGTTGTGTTTTGGGGCATATCTTGTCGCGGGCGCTAGGCTTACCCACACAAGTGAGGTATCATTTTTATCGGGAGACGTGGGGGAACGCTGGGTGGAAGGAAATTTGTGGCTCCTCTCAGATTCCAGAACTTTCTGCCACAGAAATGTGAGGAACATGTGTTTTTTTAGCCAAATTTTGAGGTTTGCAAAGGATTCTGGGTACCAGAACCTGGTCCGAGCCCCGCACGTCACCCCTCCTTGGATTCCCCTAGGTCTCTAGTTTTCAGAAATGCACAGGTTTGGTAGGTTTCCCTAGGTGGCGGCTGAGCTAGAAGCCAAAATCTCCAGGTAGTCACTTTGCTAAAAACAGCTCTGTTTTCTGTGATGTGTCCACGTTGTGTTTTGGGGCATATCCTGTCGCGGGCGCTAGGCCTACCCACACAAGTGAGGTATCATTTTTATCGGGAGACGTGGGGGAACGCTGGGTGGAAGGAAATTTGTGGCTCCTCTCAGATTCCAGAACTTTCTGCCACAGAAATGTGAGGAACATGTGTTTTTTTAGCCAAATTTTGAGGTTTGCAAAGGATTCTGGGTAACAGAACCTGGTCCGAGCCACACAAGTCACCCCTCCTTGGATTCCCCTAGGTCTCTAGTTTTCAGAAATGCACAGGTTTGGTAGGTTTCCCTAGGTGCCGGCTGAGCTAGAGGCCAAAATCTACAGGTAGTCACTTTGCTAAAAACAGCTCTGTTTTCTGTGATATCTCCACGTTGTGTTTTGGGGCATATCCTGTCGCGGGCGCTAGGCCTACCCACACAAGTGAGGTATCATTTTTATCGGGAGACGTGGGGGAATGCTGGGTGGAAGGAAATTTGTGGCTCCTCTCAGATTCCAGAACTTTCTGCCACAGAAATGTGAGGAACATGTGTTTTTTTAGCCAAATTTTGAGGTTTGCAAAGGATTCTGGGTAACAGAACCTGGTCCGAGCCCCGCAAGTCACCCCTCCTTGGATTCCCCTAGGTCTCTAGTTTTCAGAAATGCACAGGTTTGGTAGGTTTCTCTAGGTGGCGGCTGAGTTAGAGGCCAAAATCTACAGGTAGTCACTTTGCTAAAAACAGCTCTGTTTTCTGTGATATGTCCACGTTGTGTTTTGGGGCATATCCTGTCGCGGGCGCTAGGTCTACCCACACAAGTGAGGTATCATTTTTATCGGGAGACATGGGGGAACGCTGGGTGGAAGGACATTTGTGGCTCCTCTCAGATTCCAGAACTTTCTGCCACAGAAATGTGAGGAACATCTGTTTTTTTAGCCAAATTTTGAGATTTGCAAAGGATTCTGGGTAACAGAATCTGGTCCGAGCCCCGCAAGTCACCCCTCCTTGGATTCCCCTACGTCTCTAGTTTTCAGAAATGTACAGGTTTGGTAGGTTTCCCTAGGTGGCGGCTGAGCTAGAGGCCAAAATCTACAGGTAGTCATTTTGCTAAAAACAGCTCTGTTTTCTGTGATATGCCCACGTTGTGTTTTGGGGCATATCCTGTCGCGGGCGCTAGGCTTACCCACACAAGTGAGGTATCATTTTTATCGGGAGACGTGGGGGAACGCTGGGTGGAAGGAAATTTGTGGCTCCTCTCAGATTCCAGTACTTTCTGCCACAGAAATGTGAGGAACATGTGTTTTTTTAGCCAAATTTTGAGGTTTGCAAAGGATTCTGGGTACCAGAACCTGGTCCGAGCCCCGCAAGTCACCCCTCCTTGGATTCCCCTAGGTCTCTAGTTTTCAGAAATGCACAGGTTTGGTAGGTTTCCCTAGGTGGTGGCTGAGCTAGAGGCCAAAATCTACAGGTAGTCACTTTGCTAAAAACAGCTCTGTTTTCTGTGATGTGTCCACGTTGTGTTTTGGGGCATATCCTGTCGCGGGCGCTAGGCCTACCCACACAAGTGAGGTATCATTTTTATCGGGAGACGTGGGGGAACGCTGGGTGGAAGGAAATTTGAGGCTCCTCTCAGATTCCAGAACTTTCTGCCACAGAAATGTGAGGAACATGTGTTTTTTTAGCCAAATTTGGAGGTTTGCAAAGGATTCTGGGTAACAGAACCTGGTCCGAGCCACACAAGTCACCCCTCCTTGGATTCCCCTAGGTCTCTAGTTTTCAGAAATGCACAGGTTTGGTAGGTTTCCCTAGGTGGCGGCTGAGCTAGAGGCCAAAATCTACAGGTAGTCACTTTGCTAAAAACAGCTCTGTTTTCTGTGATGTGTCCACGTTGTGTTTTGGGGCATATCCTGTCGCGGGTGCTAGGCCTACCCACACAAGTGAGGTATCATTTTTATCGGGAGACGTGGGGGAACGCTGGGTGGAAGGAAATTTGTGGCTCCTCTCAGATTCCAGAATTTTCTGCCCCAGAAATGTGAGGAACATGTGTTTTTTTAGCCAAATTTTGAGGTTTGCAAAGGATTCTGGGTAACAGAACCTGGTCCGAGCCACACAAGTCACCCCTCCTTGGATTCCCCTAGGTCTCTAGTTTTCAGAAATGCACAGGTTTGGTAGGTTTCCCTAGGTGGCGGCTGAGCTAGAGGCCAAAATCTACAGGTAGTCACTTTGCTAAAAACAGCTCTGTTTTCTGTGATGTGTCCACGTTGTGTTTTGGGGCATATCCTGTCGCGGGTGCTAGGCCTACCCACACAAGTGAGGTACCATTTTTATCGGGAGACTTGGGGGAACATAGATTAGCAAAACAAGTACTATTGCCCCTTGTCTTTCTCTACATTTTTTCCTTTCAAATATAGGAGTGTGTGTAAAAAAGACATCTATTTGAGAAATTCCCTGTAATTCACGTGCTACTATGGTCACCCCGGAATTCAGAGATGTGCAAATAACCACTGCTCCTCAACACCTTATCTTGTGCCCTTTTTGGAAATGCAAAGGTTTTCTTGATAGCAATTTTTTACTCCTTATATTTCAGCAAATGAATTGCTGTATACCCGGTATAGAATGAAAACGCACTGCAGGGTGCAGCTCATTTATTGGCTCTGGGTTCCTCGGGTTCTTGATGAACCTACAAACCCTACATATCCCCGCAATCAGAGGAGTCCAGCAGACGTAACGGTATATTGCTTTCGATAATCTGACATTGCAGGGAAAAGTTACAGAGTAAAACGTAGAGAAAAATTGATGGTTTTTTCACCTCAATTTCAATATTTTTCTTTTTCAGCTGTTATTTTCTGTAGGAAACCCTTGTAGGATCTACACAAATGACCCCTTGCTGAATTCAGAATTCTGTCTACTTTTCAGAAATGTTTAGGTTTCTGGGATCCAGCATTGGTTTCATGACCATTCCTGTCACTGACTGGAAGGAGGCTGAAAGCACAAAAAATTGCACAAATGGGGTATGCCCCAGTAAAATGCCAAAATTGTGTTGAAAAATTGGGTTTTCTGATTCAAGTCGGCCTGTTCCTGAAAGCTGGGAAGCTGCTGAGTTTAGCACCGCAAACCATTTGTTGATGCCATTTTCAGGGGAAAAACCACAAGCCTTCTTCTGCAGCCACTTTTTCCAATTTTTTTGAAAAAAACGAAATTTTCACTGTATTTTGGCCAATTTCTTGGCCTCCTTCAGGGGAACCCACAAAGTCTGGGTACCTCTAGAATCCCTAGGATGTTGGAAAAAAAGGACGCAAATTTGGCTTGGTTAGCTTATGTGGACAAAAAGTTATGAGGGCCTAAGCGCGAACTGCCCCAAATAGGCAAAAAAAGGCCTGGCACAGGAGGGGGAAAAGGCCTGGCAGCGAAGGGGTTAAAGGGAATATGGTCTCTATTATATCCACTAGGCTGTATGTCAGGATCAAGTAAACATATTACATTCTTATATGCCATTTTATCAAACTATGAAACATTTGTGAGGGTAAAAGTAGAGCAAGAGTCAGCATATACTTTTATAAGATTACCGTCAGTAAATATTTTGCATTCTGGATATTGGATTTTATGAATTTCTCACTTTTCACTTGTAAAATGATTTTCTTAACTTCCTGAGGATTCTCTTCTTTCGGTTTGTGATCATACTGTTTTCTGGCATGGCATAAGGTAGAAATTGCAAGGTGATTGCTACTCCCACAACAGAAGCATTTTACGCAACAATTATCATTTTATTTGGCAAGACTTGTTATTGTGCTTTAGTTTTCAAATTTCAAACTCTAATTTTTCTTTTCTAACCGCTGATACTTGTTCAGAAGAAGGTTGGGATCAAATTGTATGTTCAATTGATTTTACTATTTGTATAGCCTCATGTAAATCTGGTTGTTTTTGTAATAATTGTTCTTGAATTTTTGTATTAGTACACAGTACTAATAGATCAGGAAGGAGGGAATCATTCAGATCTCCTTAGTTACACAAAGTACTCAACCCTCTAAGAGCAGCTACATAGTTTGTTACACTTTCCTGCTTACCCGGAGTACGGCAGAAGAAATTGTGCTGTTCGAATACAATATTAATTCTATCTCCAAATTGATTTTCTAATTTATTATAAGTAATTTTATATTCATCATAGTCGTCTTCTTCATCTTCAGATAAATCTGGTTCAGGTAAGGATTCATAAAATGTCCTGCCATGTGTAATTAGGTTATAGAGAACAATGTGTGGCTCCCTTACTAAAGTCTTACTAAATATGTCACCCCCTATAGCTATTAAGTAGGATTCAAATATTTTATTCCAGTCTTTCCATGGAATGTTTGACTCCCCAAATTCATTTTAAAAAGAGAAAGGTTGAGCTACTGCTGTTGTGGCCATCATGTGTGCAAAATAATTTCACTTCTAATTCTGTAGACTTGTACAATTTGTGTTAATGAACACATATAACATTTGAAAACATCTCCCTCTTGCTATAATGAGAAACAGATAAAGTGTGCAATTGAAATACCTTAAATTGTGGAAACTGTTATATTTATATTAATGAAACAAATTTAGATTCTGAAAACGTCTATATATTATTTACTATTGAGTATGGTTACTACAATGTGAATAAAAACAAAGGATATGGTTGTATATCATAAACTATACCCTCCTATAATTAAGAAATACAGATGTATATTATTTGCAAGGTTTAAACTAGTACTATTTGAGAATAAATACCATTAGTAACATCAATAGGTAGAATTGGAATTAATGGATTGTAATTACAGCCATTACGGTGATTTTGCTGGGCAATAGTAAGAAGGATTAGTATTATCTAGAGAAAGATGCTTCTGTCTCTCGTATGTATTTGATTATGTTGCAGATTTGGCAGAGTGACATGTTTCTAAATTTGAGCAAAAGATGGCGTTCTATTTTTGGTAAGATTTTGAGGTGTGTGCATCACCGTTGTAATGAAATGCGCTCTGTCATGCAGAAGGGGCTGGCTTTACTTGATTCTCCGGTCCATCCAGGCATACGAAGAAAGGGAATTCTTTTGCGACATAAGGTTTCAATTAGGCTGTGTCTGTCAGCATAAAATTTTGAGGGCTGAAGAGATTTCAGTCACAAAGCGGGGTAATTAAAGGATTTCATTGTTTCTTGCAATTATAGTGTGTTGATGACAACATTGACAGACTTACCTTAAAGCCACTGTGCCTGTCAGTGTGGTAACAGAGTATTTTCTGGATAGTAAGGTGCCTGAAGAGAGTGTCTTTAATTTCAGCCTTGACAGGCTTAATTCAGATTAGCTCTGCCTGTCATGTTGGGCCCAAATATATTTTTATGTATTAATTATTGCGCGAGCCGGTGGATAGTGATATGTTGTTCCC
Source organism: Pleurodeles waltl (assembly GCF_031143425.1). NCBI lineage: Eukaryota > Metazoa > Chordata > Amphibia > Caudata > Salamandridae > Pleurodeles > Pleurodeles waltl. The sequence continues at coordinate 857,047,811 of NC_090437.1, forward strand.
GTCAGCGGTTTCACTTTAACGTTGACAGGCAAAATTATTGGCTGTGCTTGTCAGCATGTAGTCCTGACGGTATAACGCAAATATTGTAACGCTTCTTTGTTGGAATTTATACAATATATGCACCTGCCAGCGTTGCGCGCAAAAATATTTTACTTAATTGCCGTGCTGATAGGCTGGATATGAATAGGCACAGAGAAACTTTACATGTTAATCTATAAATTTGGAATGTCTGTAGGTACTTCAACTTAATAAACTGTAGTTCGCTTTTGAAAAACACTTGCTGTAAGTTATATGCTGTGCCCATCAGGGGTTTCACTTCAACTTGACAGGCAAAATAAATCAGCTGTGCTTATCAGCGTGTAGTCCTCACTGCATAACACAAATATTTAAAAAGCTTCTTTGCTATAATTCACACGACAGATGCACCTGTCCGCATTACACTAAAAAAATGTTGACTTAAATTCAGCGCTGACAGGTTGGGTATTAATAGGCATAGAGAAATGTTGCCATTTAAATTATAACGTTGCTGAAGTATTTATGCTCACTTATGTCATCTATTGTATTTGTAAGTTGCCAATGGAGAAAAGAAAATAGAACTGATAAGTAGTGACACCTTTGATTTATTTTTCTGCTGTTGGGGAACTGGTCTTAATTTAGGAATCCTTTGATTGTATCCTGAATAGAGTTAAGTAATTATTGGATTATTTATGATCCTGTTCCAAAATGTTATTAAAAGAGTACAGTACCTTGTTTCTTTGGTGATTTCATTGATAAAACAGATGAAGAATGGTGGATAATTCAAAAGGGGAGGAGATGGAATATGCCCACCTTTGCACTTCAAATTGTTGCCAATGTTATAATGAAGACAATCTCACTTTTCAGTTAGTCCCTTTATTTCACATGTCCACTGCTCCACCTTAGCTCCTGGAGTATCCACATACCTTCTCCCAGTTCCCTTCAGTGTCAACATTGTAAGTCAAACTCTTCAGTAACTGATGGAATGTACTAACATTCTAAGGGTGGAGTGTAGTAGGAACATACTACGTATTACTCTGTATTACAACAATAAGTATGTCACAAAAAAATACGACATCTGATCTATTTAGAGAGATTATCCCTGTGAAGTACAAAAACAGGGAGATATCAGAAAATGTGAGTATTTCCTTCCAAATAGAAGTATTAATTCAACAATCAGCTGGAGGGCAAAGACAATCATAGTTAGCTTTGGAACCAAAAAGCTGTGACTTTCAAGAGACTTTCCAAACCCAAAATAAACAGTTAACCCCAAGTGCTACTGATCAGGACATACAATCATGAGGTTGACTGGTGCAAGAATATTTTCAAATGTTCCTTATATTGTTCTCCACCATCTTAAATAGCATACCCCAAGAGAAGATCCCAATCATTACTGAGAGACTAGCTCAAAATGCTTTATGACCTTCATAAAAATGACTCAAAGTTTTCTACACTTCTCTATGAAGGCTTACAAGCAACCTTTCAAGGTGTTAATCTGTCCAGGGATAGACATTTAAAAGATGATAGGCAAAAGCCTGGGAATTGATGCAAAGAGTTATAAATGTAAATTCAAGAAAGATGAGTGGATACTTTGGGTAACACCCAAGCTCTTTAATAAACAATTATAGATTTAGGAAATCGACAGCTGAGCCTTCAAAGTTTCACTAAAAAGGAGATAATATGTAAGATTTATTTAGAGCAATTCCTAAACTGTTTACCCCACACTACATAAGAATGGATTACATAGCATTGCAATCCGTCCCCAGCTGAGGCTGTTAACTTAGCATGTGCCTTCGATAGTGGTTGGGATTATGAATAAAACTGGGAGCATGGGAAACGTGCACAATAAAACCATTCCTCAATGTCCCTAATTTTGTGACAGTGGGAAGTAGGGACATATGGCCAGAAATGATATTCAAAATAAGAGGAAGAAGCTACTGAAGATGATATTGTAAAACAACAGATATACTACACAGAGATCCCTTTTCTATCTTTTAGATGTCCCACAAGAATAAGTGGTAAAATAGTTGAAGACCTGATCAATAATGGTTTAGGTAATTCAATATCTAAAGCAGGTTATAAAAACTGATTCAAATAGACAGTTCAATTGAAGTGAAAATCATCTCTGTACAAGGGGAACACAGCATAAGAAACTGAGTAATAGTTGTGCTGGATGGAGGTCTGCTCAATTAGTAGGCACACAATTATCTTCTTAGTGGAAAACAGGCTCCCCATTGTGGCACTCAGTCTCTCAGTAAGGCCTACTTAGGGGAGGTGATAGGGGCTAGTAATTTCTGCCTACTGGCACGCAACAGCATGTGATAAATCAGTGTCCAATCCATGTTTTTTCTTTGAAAGAGGCAAAGTACATTTATTACACACATACTAATACGGATGTACATGTACATACACCAGGTAGATGGAAATAGCTGGTGAAATTCTAAAATCACATTTGTCCTCTAGTGGGTCAATCACATAACCCCCAACCTATACCAGATAGAACTCACATTAAAAGGGGGTAAAATTCCCTCAGGAGACACGGAAGTGCTTCTGTGTCTCCACTCACCCCTCTGTGATGTCAGCGCACCACAAGGCACACTGACATCGCAGTTTGTTTTTCCCCACTAGATCAGGAAACAGCAAGTAAGGCCGCTTTCTGCTCCGGTGGGGAAAACGGGCCCAAAATGGCCTCCCCACCATTCATGAAGGCCTCATTTGAAAGGGTGGATTCTCCCCTTTCAAACAAGGCCTTCCTAAAATGGTTTCCTTGTCGTGGATCTTGGCCAGGAAATTCCGCTAGACACCAGGGATTACACTTGTAATCCCCCGAGGAGCATATTTTAAAAAGAAAAGAAGTAAGTTTACCAGGGGGGGCACGATCGCTCCCCCGGGGGTTAAAAATAAATTTAAAAAAACACAAAAAATTTAAAGTGAAACTGACAGGGGGTCGACCGTGAGCAGGGCTCACCCCCTGTGGGGCCAATTCTTTTTTTAATAGTTGTGTGATTTCAATATATAAATGCCCCACTGCCCTTCCACCATGTCTGCCAGACCACCGGAGGCTCCAAATTCAAAAGGAGGGGTGTGAGGGGAAAACTCCAGTAAATCCTGTAGTGCATTGTAAATGGGTTTGAGCCATAAAGAAGTCAAATTAGGCTATTGGTTTGAGGGCTAATACCAAAAGCTGCTAATACCTTAAATAAGTAATCTCTTCCCAAACTGTCACATGCTTTTCCCTTGGTCCAAGGCAATACGAGTTTCTCTTGGACTACATAAGGAGGCCATTTTTATGAGCATAATAGGACACCTGCTGTGCATGGAAGTAATACGTCCAGGGTTGAACCTGCTCTTGTCTGAATGAAACATTAGGGGAAGAGCCTGTAGCATACGGTCGGCAAGGATTTTACTAAGAATTTTGTAGTCAGTATTGAGGATGGAAATGGGGTTATGAAGCCTGATCTTGGTATTCCTTTCCAGGATTCAAAATCAAGGCTAAAGAGGACTCTTGAAGGGTAGGAAGGAGGGATACGTTGATTATTGCAGTTTTATTAACATTTCTTAGAAAGAATAGGAATAATTACATGTCAGATTGAGTTACCTGAAAACCAAAAGAAAGTCACATTTTCTGTGGTACTTTATTGAAAGAATGGGAAGGACCTATTTCTGACTCCTCCCTGCATTTAATAGAAGCCCTATTCTCATAAAAGGAAGAAGTATTGATAGTCCCTAATCTCACAAAAACCCAAAAGGCAAGATAATGACTTTGATAAACTCATTTTCAGGAGCATTCTCCAAGGAATCGGGAGAGCTAATCTTGTAATCACCATATTATCACGAGACCCTCATAAAGTGTGAGCCAAAATCCATACTGAATAACTGAATTGCAAACAACTACAGTTCAAAAGGAATTATCAAAATGCTTCAAATGGGCAGAATTGAACAGCTCATAAGCAAATGAGTTTCATTTTAAGTTAGGACCAAAATCGGGCATGTGGGAATGTCTTTGTTATTGATTTTAGACTTTTTAATCAGCTCTCACACTTTGATTCTTACTCTATGCCCAGAATTGATAATTTGAAGTACAGTTACGTCAAGCCAAATATATTTGTACTTTTGATCCAACCAAAAGGTATTGGCAAATTCCTTTCAATGACCTAGATAAACAAAAATACAGCATTCTCTACCCCCATTGGTTTATTCCAATTAACAGCTTTGCTACTTGCACTTAACGATGTTCCTGCTACTTTCCAGAGATTCATACATTTCTTGTGATCAAGTCCTTAAGCCTATGTAGCAGTTAGTTCACCCAACAACAGTATTAAAATCACTCAAACAACAGGACTAAAGTAACTTTTAGGGCAAGGTTGATTAAACTACAGGAGGATAAAAAGCTATACAGGGGTTTGTTGTGTCATAATACAAGAAGAACTTCAGGGCATTTGTCTGTCAAATAAATGACAAGATATGCTTTAGTCCTGATTTTGCCCTTAAACCTACCCCTTCAACAGATCTTGTACAACAGAAATAGACTAATAAACATCTCCATTCTCCAACTCCAGAGGTGGTGGAAGCAGTAAATCAACTGAAACATCATATATGTACTCATGAGGTGTTGCAGTGCCTTGAATATTTCAGTCTTTGTATTTTCAAACACATGCTTTGGGATCAGGCTAGAGGCTTGTTTATCTAAATGGGATGAAATAAGAAAGAAACCTCAGTCAGAAACTATATCCTAGAAAAACTTGATATTTCAAAAATAAATATTTGCCATCAAGTGGTCTATTGAATCCCTATGATATTAATTGGAAGATAGTTTATCTGTTCACAAACCATTACATATTAACGTGGGTGGGAACAAAGAGAACAAATTACTGTAATTTATGGTAACTTCCATCATTGCAGCCACGTAAACTTTACGTTATTCAGAAAGTGGGATAGTTTAGGGACAATGTGGATTTGCTACCAAGACTTCCATTAAAAAAACTCCTCTCAAATGGAAGAACCTAAGGGGAAGGGATGTCACAGGAGAACTGGGATATCAGGAAGCCAGGGAGGTCAGCAAAATTGGATCTGCAAACAGAAACAGATGAAATCAGAATAGAAGCAGGACTAGAGAAAAGGATAGTGGATCGAACTAAAAGACCATGGCCCTCATTATGACATTGGCGGTAAGTCCTGCTTACCGCCATGCTGACTGCCGCCAATATACCGCCACTGTGGCGGTTTACCGCTACCCATATTATGACCCACACATAGCAATCTGTCACTATACAGACACACACACAAGTCCGCCTGCCCAAACGTCAGTGATAAACTGGCGGTAGCAAAACCTACACCGCTACACCAACAGAACTATGCCCACAGCAATATGCCCCACGAATCACCGCGGCAAACACTCAACCGTGGTAAACCATTGGCGCTACATACCGCTGCTCTCAAAATACACACACACAAACAAAACGACACTACATCCGACAATTCAAACTACACACTCCTGACACAAATACACATACCACACCGGCACACCCACACCAGTATAAAACACACACACATACTACCCACAACCCTTTATGACTAAAACAAATTGACAACAGAGAGAGAGAGAGAGAGAGAGAGAGACACCAGGAGCACCTACAGAACCAGAGCCGCAGAACACCATCGCCCATACACCATCCACCCACCTTACAGCACACACCCCAACACATCCCCCCACACACCCTGACACAGACCACACACACTACACCCATGGTACCACAAAGGCACCCCAGGTTCTCTGAGGAGGAGCTAAGGGTCATGGTGGAGGAAGTCATCCAGGTAGAGCCACAGCTATTCGTATCACAGGTGCAGGTGACATCCATAGCTAGGAAGATGGAGCTATGGCGGAGGGTCGTTGACAGGGTCAACGCTATGGGACAGCACCCCAGAACAAGGGATGACATCAGGAAGCGGTGGAACGACCTAGTGGGGAAGGTGCGTTCCGTGGTTGCAAGACACCAGATAGCGATACAGAGGACTGGCAGTGGACCCTCACCTCCTCCCCCACAGCTAACAACATGGGAGGAGCAAGTCTTGGCAATCATGCATCCTGAGAGTCTGGCAGGAGCAGCAGGAGTACCGGACTCTGCCAAGTCAACTCTTTACTACTTTCATCCTCCCCACCTGCATGCCATCACATACCCCCACCCTCAATCCCATCAGTCCACTGCCTCACATACACCGCACCATCACAACCCACCCATCCCAATACCAAGTCCTGCATGCACCAGCAATGCATGGACATCACTCATAGCCTTGCATGGACACCCATCACTAAAGCATGCACATTAGAGAGAATCACTTAGCCCACAAAATCTTTACTCACACAAGGCAAAGCTGACAGGGCAATCACAACCATACAGGGCAACGCACCCATGCACAAGATGTCACACACAGAAACAATAACACTGCATTTACATCCCCACAGGTCCCCCACCCAATGTCACCGGAGAGGAGGTGCCAGCAACATCCGGTCCCCCCACAGAAGAGGCCCACAGTGATGACAGCAGCTCTGGACACCTGGATCTGGATGACCAACCTGGCCCATCAGGGATCTACGGACACTCAGGTTACCCAGGCACAGTCCCATAACACCACAGAGCCTCCACCCTCAGGAAATACCAGCACAGCACCCACCCAGCGGGCCCATACCTCTGTCTCCAGTACACCTCAATCAGCAGTGTCCACCACTACAGGGACCCCAGGCAACCCAACCAAAAACAGGACGATCAGGGACCTGGGGTCAATGGCAGTCGGCACACGGTTCAGGGGACAGAGGCACAGGACAACAGGGAAGTTGGGAGGACAGCTGTTCAACAGGGGGAGGACAGGCCCAGGAACTGACTCTCCAGGAGGCACTCACCAACATCCTGGGAGCATGTCACTATTCCCAGGAGACGATGGCCCAGATACTGGACAAGTTGCAGGAGACTCAGCGGCTGCCGCACTCCTCCCCTGCAGAAGGAGAACTACCCCACAAATGGTCCCTGCGATCCAGGCAGAAGCCAGAGAACATTGCCAAGACCCCCATCAGGAAATAAGACTCTCCTGATAGTCACCCTTGTGTCCTACTCTGTCACCCTGTCCACCTTGAACTGCCATTGCTCCCCTTCCTATGCCCCCTTGGACAATGCACCTGTGATACAAATATACTGGACTCTAACCTGGACTTTCCTCCACCATCACCCCAGCCCACTGCACATACCCCTCTCCTTATTAGCACTTAAATAAACATCCTTTGAAAAATACAAGTATGGAGTATGTCAAATGATTTAACTATGTATTCGCTTAACGAGATTTAAACACTGCAATACAACAGTACAGTAATTTATACATAGGAATATAGTCAACACACCAGGGGCCAGAGTGGGGCACAGATATCTGAAAATAGAGATGCCAAAGGTTACAGTAAGTGGCCATAGAATTGGGAGAATCTGCCTACCATGTACAACGTCAAAGACTAATACAAAACTGTCAATGCAAAGTGAAGTTACAGTGTCTTACCTGTGTGTCACTGGAAGTACTGTCGTATAAAGCTGTTCTGTTGTCCTCATCCTCATCCTCTGCCTCCTCACCTTCACTGTCCACAGGGTCCACTACTGCCACACGCCCATCTCTAGCCTCATCCTCCTGCAGAAAAGGCACCTGGCGTCTCAAGGCAAGGTTATGCCACATGCAGCATGGCCCGATTATCTGGCAGACCTTCTTGTACAGGGATTCACCTGTTAGATGGAGACAATGAAATCTGGCCTTCAGGAGGCCGAATGTCCTCTCTATTATTCTCCTTATTCACCCATGTGCCTCATTGTAACGTCCCTCTGCCCTTGTCCAGGGATTTCTCACAGGGGTCAGTAGCCATGATAGGTTTGGGTAACCAGAGTCACCTGCAAATATCGAAGAATACCTGTTAGCCAAACACAAACCCTTATGGCCAGCACCATTCCCATACACCAACATATACTGGGTGGGAACCATGGGCTCACGTATTAGCCACACCCGGTGGCTCTGGAGTTGAGCCATCACGTATGGGATGCTGCTATTCCTCAGGATATAGGCATTATGCACAGACCCAGGATACTTTGAATTGACATGGGAGATGTAATGGTCTGCCTGGCATACCATCTGTACATTCATGGAGTGAAAACTCTTTCGATTTCAGAACACCTGTTCATTTTGCCGGGAGGGAAAAATGCAATATGTGTTCCATCAATTGCCCCAATGATGTTGGGGATATGTTCCATTGCATAGAAGTCAGCCTTCATTGTGACCAAATCCTAAACCCGGGGGAAAACAATGTAGCTGCACATGTGTTTAATCAGGGCAGACAACTCTATTGAGAACATTGGCTGTGACATTCCTGCTGCCAAGCCCACTGTCACTTGGAAAGAACCATTTGCCAAGAAATGGAGCACTGATAGGACTTGCACATGAGGGGGGATCCCAAAGGGGTGAAGGATAGCATTTATTAGGTCAGGATCCAATTGGGCACACAGCTCCGTGAATGTGGCCCTGTCAAGTCTATAGGTGAGGATAATGTGCCTTAGTCCTCCATTGTTACCAAGTCCACCAGGGGTCTGTACACGGGGGTATGTCTCCATCTCCTATTCATCCGCACCGGTAGCAATCCACAGGGAAAAAGAGTGAGGAGCCGGTTACAAACAGTTCATCGTAGCCACAACAGTACAATGCATGATGTTAAATTTGTATGTGTTAGTGGCATTTGCCCTGAATGTTCAATTGTGAACTGTGACGCAGTTATAACCTAGGGCCTGCCCCCCCCCCGAAATGGCATGCGCCTGACCTATGTGGAGGGCCAGGTGGAAGTGAGGTAATTCTGCTGACGTTGTGCACCTTTGCGGAGGCGGTCGGGAACCACCTTGCAATGCCTCATTGGGTAATATTGGCCCCTATGGGGTACAGGGGCCAATGGTGATGTGCGCCGGCGGTGACGGTACACACCGCTGCGGACGTGACCACTATTTTCTATCTGTTCACTCATTTGCTACCTGCACTTCAACAGGAGAGGACCTACACTGCAAGTGCTGCTGTGACCTGTGTCTGGAACCTACCATGGCTCGTGTCACTGGGGAAAGGACAACTGCCTTCACTGCTGCAGAGTTGGAGAGACTGGTGGATGGGGTCCTACCCCAGTACCGAATGCTGTACGGGCCTCCAGACCAACAGGTGAGTACACTGTGAGCACGATGCAAAGGGGATGGATGCATGGAGTGCTGTGCTGTGTGAGGGCCTTGTGTGGAGGGATTGGTGGAAGGGTTCTGGGCAGCGTGCTGCATGTATGGTGGGCACTGTCTGTCCGTAAGGGGATGTGAGGGCTATGATGGGCCATGAGTGTAACAGGCCGGATGGTATGACTGATACCTTTTTCTATGTTTCTTTTCTGCAGGTCAGCCCCCATAAGAAAAAGGGTATATGGCGTGCCATCGCCAAGGAGGTGCAGACCCTGGGGGTCTACGGCAGGCGGAGCACCCACTGTCGCAAATTGTGGGAGGACCTGAGACGCTGGGCAAGGAAGATGGCGGAGGACCAGCTGGGGAGAGCCTCCCAACGAGGAAGGGGTGCACGTCGAACCCTGATCCCCTTGATGGCTTGCATACTGGCAGTGGCCTATATGGAGCTGGATGGGTGCTTGAGGGCATCACAGCAGCCACAAGGGGGTGAGTACAGTTTCCCAATATACTACTAACGCATGGTGGGGTGGTCTCTGGGTGGGGGATGTGGGCCTGTTGGTGCCCCTAGTACAGGCGAGACATTGCAGTGTAGGTCCCATGTTGGGCAGGGGCTGATGAACACCACCTCCTACCAAGCTAGTAGGCATCCACTACTGGGCAGGGGTCTGTGGGTATCAGCTATGCTGCTTTTGGCATTTGGTATTCCTGTGCATGGCCTGGTGCCCAACTACAGGTACAGCCACCACCCCCATACCAGCACTGCCGCACAGCAGCCCCTCAGCAAGTTTTTTGTGCCCACTCACCCAGGAGGGCACATCCTTCGCTCCAGGCACCTCAGTCCCTGCCCCAGTTAGCCCTGCTGCCCTAAGTGAGGAGGCTATTGACCTCCTGAGATCCATCTCTGTAGGGCAATCAACCATATTGAATGCCATCCAGGGGCTGGCAGCCTAAATGCAACAGACCAATGCATTCCTGGAGGGCATTCACACTGGCTTGGCGGCCCAACAGAAATCAATCCAGTCTCTGACATCCTCTCTGATGGCAGCCATTGTCCCTGTTTGCACCCTTCCCCGTCCAAATTCCTCTTCCTAATCCCATTCCCCTCAACCCCAACCTATCCCAAGCACACAGGCAAGCGAGCATGCACACAAGACAACACACAGACTCTGGCCTCCTCCCTGTTGGCAGCCATTGTACCTGTTTCTGGCCTTCCCTCCTCCAACTTCCTCTACCCTGTCCCATTCCCCTCAACCCCAACCTATCCCAAGCACACATTCACATGAGCATGCACCCAAGACAACACAGGAGTGGCTCAGGCAAACACAAGCACCACACATCATCCCACAGGCACACACAAACACCATCCAGACTGCAGACACATCAACATCTACTGCCTCCACTGTGTCCCCCTCCTCCTCGTCTTCCACCTCCCTCCCAGTAGGTTCTACACTCACACCTGAATGCACTACATCCTCATCCACTGCCTCCATCACCATCATGCCTATCACTACACACCCCTCAATGGCAGTCACCACCCTAACATCCATGCACACGTCCCCTGTGTCCTCTCCCACTGTGTCTGTGCCCCCTCCTCCCAAAGTACACAAAGGTAAGCACTCAGACACCAAACAGCCATCCACCTCACAACGGCATCCAACCCATGCACCTGCACCCAAACACAGCAGACAGACACCTCCTACAACCACTCCCTCTTCCTCCACTCCCAAAACTTCACCCTCTTCCCATTCCAGTGTCACTAAGAAGCTTTTCCTCTCCACCGTTGACCTCTTCCCTACCCCCCCGTCCTTCACTTCGGGCCAGGGTGGTCAGAACCCAGACGAGCACCTTAGCCACCCAGTCCACGGCCACAGTAGTGTCGGCAGCTACTGCAGGTGGGAGAGGGTCCAGGGAACCAGCCATCAGAATTGACAGTGTGCCTGCACCAGCTGCCAAAGGGAAGGGCAAGGAGGCACCACCAGCTGCCAGATGAAGGGCAAGGAGGCACCACCATCTGCCAAGGGAAAGGGTAAGGAGGCACCACCTGATGTGATAGGGAAGGGCAAGGAGCATGCACCTGCAGGCAGGAAGGACAGGAGGCCTGGTGCTAAGACTGATTCAGAGCCCCTACCACCAACCATGGCACTTCAGCCATCTGTGGCTACAGGGGATGGGCTGGAGCCTCCCCCCTCCACTGGCATCCCTGACACCAGCACCACCACCAGCAGCAGCAGCCCCAGTGGGCAGCTGTCCAAGGCTGCAGGGGATGGGTTGGAGCCTCCCCCAACCAATGCCAGCACCGCCACCAGCAACAGCAGCCCTAGTGGGCAGCCATCCGAGGCTGTAGGGGATGGGCTGGTGCCTCCCCCCACCACTGCCAGAACTGCCACCAGCACCGCCACCAGCAGCGGCAGCCCCAGTGGGCAGCCGTCTGAGGCTGCAGGGGTTGGGCTGGAGCCTCCCCCCACCACTGCCTGTACCGCCACCAGCACTGCCAACTGGACTGCCACTAGCACAGCTACCTGCACCGCCACCAGCAGCAGCAACCCCAGTGGGCAGCTGTCCAGGGCTGCAGGGGAAAGGCTGGAGCCTCCCCCCACCACTGGCATCCCGACACCAGCACCTCCACTGCCACTACTGAGCAGCTGACATCACCGGCGGGCAGTGTGTAGTCCTGTCTCCATGGTCTATAGTGCGTCCTGGACCCTGCAAATCCTGTCGGTGTGATACCCAGGTGAGAGACTGTGACCTTGAACTCCACAAGTGCTGCATCACAGGGCACAAGGCCCCCTCCAGAACCAGTGCAAGAAGCCATGCACTCACCCCCTCCTTGCCAGGATGAAGCACACAGGGCACAAGGCCCCCTCCAGAACCATTGGGCAAGCCACCCACTAGAGAGAATGTGGCTTTGGACTCCCCAGAACCAAGCAGTGGGCAAACCACCCACTTGAGATACTGTGGCTTTGCACTCCCCAGGGAAACGCACAGGGCATGTAGCCCCCTCTAGGACCAGCGGTGTTGTACCATCCTGTTGCCTCATATGGGCCCTCATTACAACCCTGGCGGTCGGTAATAAAGTGGCGGTAACACCGCCAACAGGCGGGTGGTAAAAAAAAGTGAATTATGACCACAGCGGAAACCGCCCAAACAGACAGCCACTTTAACACACTGACCGCCACGGCGGTAGCAGCAAGCACTGCAGAGGTAACCGCCAACAGCCAGGTGGAAGACAATGTACCACCCACAGTATTACAACAGGCTTATCCGCCACCTTTTCCGGGGCGGTACCAATGACATTAAAAGCACGGCAGAAACAGTACACAGAAGGCAAAGGACTCACCTCTGGAGACACAACGCCTTGGAGCCCGAGTTGCACATCTTTCCCATGCTTGTATACCTTTTCATGCATTACGAACATCAATGCCGGCAAAGACGACCACAGTGAGTACTGCGGCCTAGCACACAAGGGTGGGGGGAAGAAAAAGAGAGTGACACCCACACGCAACACCCCCACCCCTAACACCATACACACAAACAGATGCAATAACATTACATATCTACCCTGTACCCTTCAGGAATAATGCAAGGACAACATGAATTGCTTAAAGTGAGTGTAATAAGCTAAATTAGTAGAAATATGTGCTTCTATATCAAAACAGGATATACATTTATACAAATGGAGGGACACTGTCCAGTCCTCAATGTCCATGGGCCATAGGGCCACATAACATAGGCCAAGGCCCCACTTCACTCCTGCAACAACACGGAGAGAACACTGCAGGGGCATCAGGTGGAAATAAACATGTACCTCAGGGGGACAGGGAACGGGGGGCATATCAGCTGGCAGATGCAACAACACCACTGGTCCTGGAGGGGGCAACATGCCCTGTGCTTGGTCCTGGGGAGTGCAAGGCCACAGTCTCTCAAGTGGGTGACTTGCACACTGGCTCTGGAGGGGGGCAACATGCCCTGTGCTCTTCATCCTGGGGAGGATGGGGTGAGTGGGCACCATACCCACTGATTCTGGAGGGGGCATTGTGCCCTGTGCTCTTCATCCTGGGGAGGATGGGGTGAGTGGGTGACTTGCCCACTGGTTCTAGAGGGGGCATCATGCCCTGTGCTCTTCATCCTGGGGAGGATGGTGTGAGTGGGTGACTGGCCCACTGGTTCTGGAGGGCGCATTGTGCCCTGTGCTTCTAATCCTGGGGAGGATGGGTTTAGTGGGTGCCATACCCACTGGTTCTGGAGGGGGCATTGTGCCCTGTGCTTCTGATCCTGCGGAGTGCAAGGTCACAGTCTCTCATGTGGGTGTCATTCCCACAGGATTTGCAGGGGGCATGGAGAACAACAGCCCATGGAGGCAGGACTACAGACCGTCCGCCGGCAGTGACGGCTGCTCAGTGGTGGTGCTGCTGATGCTGCTGCTGGTGGTGGGGGGAAGCTCCAGCCCATCCCAAGAAGGTCTACCAGATAATCGTGACATGCTGCATGTTGCACAACCTTGCCTTGAGACTCCATGTGCCTTTTCTGCAGGAGGAGGAGGCTGGAGATGGCCGTGTGACAGCAGTGGACCTTGTGGACAGTGAGGATGAGGATGAGGACAAGAGAACTGCAGTGATTCGACAATACTTCCAATGACACACAGGTAAGACACTAGTGCTGGTGGTAGGGGGAAGCTCCATCCCATCCCCTGCAGCCTCGGAGGGCTGCCCACTGATGGTGGTGGTGCTGCTGCTGCTGGTGGGGGGAGGCTCCAGCCCATCCCCTCAGATGGCTGCCCACCGGTGGTGGTGGTGCTGCTGCTGCTGGTAGAGGGAGACTCCAGCCCATCCTGTGCAGCCTCGTATGACTGGTCACTGGTGGTGGTGGTGCTGGTGGTGCTGCTGCTGGTGGTGGGGGAAGCTCCAGCCCATCCCCTGCAGCCTCGGACGGCTGCCGACTGGTGGTGGTGGTGGTGCTGCTGCTGCTGCTGCTGGTGATGGTGAGGGGGACTCCAGCCCATCCACTGCAGCCTTGAACGGCTGCACAACCATGGTTGGTGGTGGGAGCTCTGACTGAGTCCCTGCACCAGTCCCTTGTCCTTCCTGTTTGCTGGTGCAGGCCCCTTGCCCTTCCTGGCAGCAGCTGGGAATGGCTCCTTAGTCTTCTTGGCAGCAGCTGGGGATGGCTCTTTGCCCTTTGGGGAAGCACATGGGGCAGGCTCCTTGCCCTTCCTGCCAGCAGCTGGGGATGGCTGCTTGCCCTTCAGAGCAGCATTTGGGGCAGGCTCCTTGCTCTTCCTGGCAGCAGCTGGGGATGGCTCCTTGCCCTTCCGGGCAGCACTTGGGGTAGGCACCCTTTCCTTGAGGCTGCCTGGTGCCCTGGATCCTTTCCCACCACCAGACATGAAGGACGGGGGGTGGAGGGGTAGTGAAGAGGTTATTGGTGGAGAGGAAAAGCTGCTTAGGGACATTGGGGCGGGGAGACAGAGTAGGGTTGTGAGTGGAGGAAGAGGAAGTGGGTGTGAGAGGTGTCAGTCTGCTGTGATTGGGTGCAGGTGCATGGGCTGGATGCTGTTGTGAGGTGGATGGCTGTTGGGTGTCTGAGTGTTTGCATTTGTGTACCTTGGGAGGGGGAGACAGGCACACTGGGAGAGGACCCAGGAGATTGACATCTTCCATGTCAATGCTAAGTATTCTGGGTCGGTGCCTGATGCCTTTATCCTGAGGAATAGCAGAATCCAAAATGTGATGTCCCAACTACAGAGGCACAGGGTGTGGCTAATAGGTGAGCCCTGTTCCCCACCCAGTATATGTTGGTGTATGGGTATGGTGTGGGCCATATGGGATAGTGTGTGGCTAAATGATGTCCCTCGATATTTGCAGGTGACTGGTTACCCAAACATATCACGGCAACTGACCCCTGTGAGGAATCCCAAGTCAAGGGCAGAAGAACGTTACAATGAGGTACCTGGGTGAACCAGAAGGATAATAGAAAGGACATTTGGCCTCCTGAAGGCCAGTTTTCGGTGCCTCCATCTAGCAGGTGGATCCCTGTTTTACTCACCGAAGAAGATCTGCCAGATAATCGTGACATGCTGCATGTTGCACAACCTTGCCTTGAGACGCCATGTGCCTTCTCTGCAGGAGGAGGAGGCTGGAGATGGCCGTGTGGCAGCAGTGGACCCTGTGGACAGTGAGGATGAGGAGGCAGAGGATGAGGACAACAGAACTGCAGTGATTCGACAATACTTCCAAGGACACACAGGTAAAACAGTGTTACTTCATATTTCATTGACTTTTTTTGTTTATCTTTGTCACTGGCATGCTGTTATTTCCCACTTCTATGCCCACTCACTGTACCCTTTGGCAACTCATTTTACAGATGTTGGTGCCACACTATCGCTCCTGGTGTGATCACTGCAGCCAACTACAGGTCTTTCCTATGTGAACATTACTGTACAGTTGAATTGCAATGTTTGAACCTGGTTAAACAAATACATGCTTAAATCATTTGACATACTCCATACTTGTATTTATTCAAAGGGTATTTATTGAAATGATAAGGAGGAGTGTGGCAAGTGCAATGTGATGGGGTGAGGATGGAGGAAAGTCTAGGGTATAGTTCCAGTCTATTTGTAGCACAGATGCAATGTCATGGTGACTTAGGAAGGGGAGCAATGGGAGTTCAAGTGGACAGGGTGACACAAGGGTGACAATCAGGAGAGTCTCATTTCCTGGCGGGGGTCTTGGCAATAGTCTCTGGCTACTGCCTGGATCGCAGGGAACGTTTGCGGGTTGGATCTCCTTCTGCAGGGGGAGCAGTGCTGGTGGCTTGTTGGTCCTGTGGCGGAACCTCCTGTCCACTAGCGCAGCGGAGGTGGAACGCAGTTCAGATGTCTAGCTAGTGGCAGGGTCCGCTAGTATCCTGTTGCCTCCCTCATAATGTTGGCCATGTCCGCCAGCACCCCTGCTATGGAGACCAGGGTGGTGTTAATGCAAGCCCTCCCTGATCCCCTGGTACTGTCCCTCCTGCAGCCGCCTGTTCTCCTGCATCTTGGCCAGGATCTGACCCAGTGTATCCTGGGAATGTTGGTATGCTCCCAGGGTCTCGTTCAGTGCCTCCTGGAGAGTCGGTTTCCTGGGCCTGTCCCCCCCTGGTCCACAGCAGTCCTCCCTGTGTCCCTGTTGTCCTGTGCCTCTGTCCCCTGAACCTTGTGCCCACTGCCACTGACCCTAGGTCCCTGAATATCTTTGGGAGAGGTGTGTATTGGGGTCCCTGTAGTGGTGATTGACATGTCCTGGGGACAGAGTTATGGGTATGCTGTGTGGGTGCTGTGGTGGTGTTTCTTGAGGGGGGAGGCTCTGTGGTGGTGTGTGACTGTGGCTGTGTAACCGACTGTCCAGAGGTCCCTGATGGGCCAGGTTGGGCATCCAGATCCAGGCGACCAGAGTCGCTGTCATCACGGTGGGCCTCTTCTGAGGGGGGACTTGATATTGCTGGCACCTCCTTTCCACTGACATTGGGTGGGGTACCTGTGGGGATGTAAATGCAGTGTTATTGTTTCTGTGTGTGACATATTGTACATCAGTGGGTTGCCCTCTTTGGTTGAATCTGCCCTGGCAGATTTCACTTGAGTATGTTGGTGTATGGTGGGATATATAGTTCTCTCTAGTGTGCATGCTTTAGCGATAGGTGTCCATGCAGAGCTGTGAGTGGTGTCCATGCATTGGTGATGCATGCAGGGCTTGGCATCGGGATGGGTGATATATGATGGTGGGGTGTGTGGGAGGTGGTGGAGTGATGGGAGTGATGGTGAGGGTGGGGTATGTGATGGCAGCAGGTAGGGGGTGATAGTAATAGAGAGTTGACTTACCAGAGTCCAGTCCTCCTGCTACTCTTGCCAGGCCCTCATGGTGCATGATTGCCAAGACTTGCTCCTCCCATGTTGTTAGTTGTGGGGGAGGAGGTGGGGGTCCACCGCCAGTCCTCTGTACAGCGAGTTGGTGTCTTGCTACAATGGAACTTACCTTCCCACCTGTTCCTGATGTCATCCATTGTTCTGGGGTGCTGTCCCATGGCGTTGACCATGTCCACGATCCTCCTCTATAGCTCCATCTTCATAGCAAAGGATAGCTATTTGGAGCACAGTTGATGCAGCTGTGCTCCAAATAGCTGTGGCTCTACACTGATGATTTCCTTCACCATGACCCTTAGCTTCTCCTCCGAGAATCTGGGGTGTCTTTGTGGTGTCATGGGTGTTGTGTGAGTTGTGTGGGTGAGGGTCTGTAGGGTGATGTGTTGGGGTGTGTGATGTAAGGTGCGTCGGTGGTGTATAGGTGATGGTGGTGTGTGGCTCTGGTCTTGTCTGTGGTGTCTGTCTCGTGCCAATGGTTTGTAGTCTAAAGGTTTGTGGGTACTGTGGGTGGGTGTTTTATAGAGTTCTGAGTGTGTGGGTATGGTGTGTGTATGGTTGTCAAGAGTGTGTAGTTTGAATTATACAATATGGTGCTGTTTTATTTGAGTGTGTGTATTTGTACCGCCAATGGTTTACCGCCATTGAATGTCTGCTGTGGTGATTGGTGGGTCATAATGTGGTGGGCATAGTTCTGTTGGCCTAACGGTGTGGATTTGGATACCGCCAGTTTATCACTAACCTGTGGTGTGGCAGACTTGTGTGTGTGGCTGAATAGTGACGGATTGGTGTGTGTGTGTCATAATATGGTGAACGGATATCCACCGCCGCCACAGTACGTTGGCGGAAGTCAGCGTGGCGGTAAGTGGGATTTACCGCCAATGTCATAATGAGGGCCTAAGTGCACAAATGTCTTCAGAAGAAGGAATGGAAATGGAAAATAAAATAGGGCAAATAAAACCTGACTGGCCTAAAAAAAACACCAGAAATTAATGTAGCGTTGTCACTATCCTCACAGAAGGTCTTCATCTGAAAAGCTATTTCCCTAAAATTGATGAGACTGAAAAAACTATTGCTAATCATGAAAATCAACTCACAGACCCCTAATGACACATTCCAAACTAATTTCCATTCCAAATTCAACTTCAAAGAATTCCAGCACACTTTTATAACAAAATGTTGCTTCTTGTGTAATTGTTTTCTACTACATTACACACTACCAACCCCACCTGCTAACTGACAGCCTGTGATAATTGAGAAATGTGTTGCCAAAAACCCAGCATAGTCATGGCAAAAGCAATCAACTTGTCCTCTAGCAAACACAGTTCTGTAAAGACTGCAGAACTGAATTAGCAACAATAAAAATATTTGACAACATCCATTCTGGTTTTATGTTGGAACCACACATGCTATTATCACGCATTCCTTTACAATGTGTCCATTACAATGCATAAGCCTTTACCACGTAATATTTTACCACAAAACACCTTTATTTATGTATTACCTTAGCATCAAACCTCAATTAGGGGCTGTGATTGACTCATGTTTTTTACAGCTTTGGAAAATCAGAAAGATCAGTAAACTTCTATCTTTTGAGGCTCTTACGAAGGTTGTTATTGCACTGGTCCTTTCTAGATTAGATTATGCTAACTCTCTGTATCTGGATCTCCCTAATGGCCAGATATATCAGTAATCCGTTTTGAATTTCTTAAATAGAAAATTTTCTGAAATCATTATTTAAGAAATACAAACTGGGATGTATGAAATTTGCGAATCGGTAATAGCGATTTCTTAAAATTTGCAATCGCTATTACCGAATCGCAATTAGAGAATGCAACTCCATTCATCCCTATGGGCCTATAGGCCCACAGGTGCGAATGGTTTTGCAATTCCCAATTTGTGAATTCCAGTTAGGAATTCACAAAGTACGTAATACAAACCCCGAGGTCCTGGGGGCCTAGGGCCCCCTCTGATGCACCCCAGAAAAATATTGATTGGTATCAAAGATCCGTTTTGCATTTGTTAAATAGCAAATTTTAAGAAATCGCTATATAAGAAATGCAAAATGGGATGTATGAAATTTGCGAATCGGTAATGCCGATTTCTTAAAATTTGCAGTCGCTATTACTGAATCGCAATTAGACAATGCGACTCCATTCATCCCTATGGGCCTGTAGGCCCACAGGTGCGAATGGTTTTGCATTTTCCAATTTGTGAATTCCAGTTCCGAATTCACAAATTAGATAATGAAAACCCCAAGGTGCTGGGGGCCTAAGGCCCCTCTGATGCACCCCCAAAAAATATTTGCAGACATGTGAAGCACACAGATGCCCTAGAGCAGGGGTCTTCAAACTGGGGGGCAGCCCCCCCCCCCAGGGGGCCTCAAGTGATCCCGGGGGAGGCACCAGACTCTGCCCAAAAGAAGCAATATACAAGTAACAGGCCTTTGTTTAGTTTTAAGCAGAAGCATGTTATTGCATTTTAAAAAAGGTAACATTACTTAGCTGCAATGTTTAAATTAAAGTCTAGACATATTTAAACATTGCCATCTTTATAAAATAATTGTGAAAAATTCTGAAGGGGGGTCCCAATGATTTTTATTTCTCAACTGGGGGGTCGCAGCATTAAGAAGTTTGAAGACCACTGCCCTAGAGGCATGTGTGTGCTACATTTACAATGCATTTTTAAAAATTGCACATGGTTTCCACCAAATTGGATTTGGTGGTAATTGCTTTTCCTAAATGCCCAATTCACATTTAGGAAATGCTTGATACACGTGCTTTGGAACTCGAAAATCGGAATTCCCTATTTGTGATTTCCTATTTAGAGAATCGCAATTTGTGATTCTCTAAATGGGGTCGCAAATTTAAGGAATCTTTATTTTAGCGATTTCTTAAAATTGCACTGTGAATGCCTTTCATAGATCTTGAAAGGCATTTCTGCATTTGCAAACTGCCAAAATTTGCGATTCGCACCGTTTACCAATGCAATATTGCTTGATACATCTGGCCCTAAGTGTCTAATCCGCATACTCCAATTGGCCAAAAATTAAGCAGCAAGGCTGTTGTCCCATCAACTCCGCAATTGTCACATCACACCCTTATTGATGAACTTGCACTGGCTGCCTGTAGAACAGAGCTCTAACTTTAAGGCAGGGTGCCTCATTTTTAGATCACTCCAGACTGGCAGTCCTACTTTTGTATATGCCTGTTTGCAAAAACATATCCCTATCTGTAATTTGAGGTCTTTGCATGCTGACATTCTTACCAACCCCACCTTTCAAAAAAAAGACTAAGAGTGGCTCCAGGTTTTTGGTACTGGCTCCCGCATCTGGAATGCTTTCCCCCTGTAAATCAGGTTCACCTCCTGTTACAATACATTTAGGAAACTTTTAAAGACGTGGCTCTTCAGGTTGGCATATGAGCAGTGAGCTTTTGCATGCAATTTTTTAGTTACCTGAGGACCCAGAAACTGATCTGGTAAATATGCACTCTGGAAATATTTGTAACATAACAATACATAACCTAATCAACCTGAATCCCTAAACCCTACCCACTCTAAAAATTAAGAATACCCTTGCCACCCAAATACCCTCACCCACCCTAAGCTTAAAAAATAACATTGACACACAAATGCCCCTACCCGTTGTAAACCGTAAAATTCCCTTGTCACCCTAAACTCATTTGCTTCTCTTCCAAGTAGCCTCACTCACCCTGGACCCTAAAAATACCATTGCCACCCACATACTTCCACCCACCCTAAACCCTAAAAATACTGTTGCCACCCTCATACTCTTACCCACCCTAAATATACTGTTGCCACTCAAATAACCTTACCTACCCTAAACTATGAAAATACCCTTGCTATCCAATTACCCTCACCCACCCTAAACACTAAAAAATCCCTTGCCACCCAAATAACCTTACCCACCCAAAACCCTCAAAATACCCTTGCCACCCAAATACCATTACCTAATCTAAAACCTAAAAATACCCTTACCACTCAAAATACCCCTACCCACTCTAAACCCTAAAAATACCCTTGCCACCCAAATACACTCATCCTCCCTAAGCTCTAAAATACCCTTTCCACCCAAATACCCCTACCCACTTTAAACCCTAAAAATGCCCCTGCCACTCAAATACCCTCACCCACCTTAAATAAAAAAAAATACCTATGCCAGACAAATACCCTTGCCCACACTCTAAAAATACTCTGGCCACCCTAACATCATTACCCACTTTAAACCCTAAAAATACCCTTGCCACCCAAATGCCCTCCCCACCCTAAAATACCCTTACCACCCAAATACCCTTATCCCCTAAAACCTAAAAATACCCTTGCCACCCAATACCCTCACGCACCCCTAAACCCTAAAAACGTCCTTGTTCTAAAATATATGTATATATATTTTTTTTTAAACAAAGGTTAGAGGGATGTTATAATTAGGAAATAGAATTGAAAAAAAACATATAAATTCACCTAAAAAACCAAAGGTTAACGTGATGTTATGGTTAGGCTCACATTGTAAACATAGAAAATAATAGCAATTCACCTGTTATAGTAAGAGTTATCTCAACTATAACTCACTCCCCAAGGAAATTATAACTTGCTTGCGCCCACGCCATGCACGTTTTTTTTCACCAACAGTTTTTTCTACCAATATTACATTGATATTATCAATGATGTTATCAGTGCATGGTGAATTATAGTTGCCTTAGGGCATGAGTTATAGTTAGTAACCTTTGGGTTTTTACGTGAATGTCTATGTTTTTCTTTTTTAATTTCAGTTATCTGTGCTCAGCGTAGCCCCACTAGATCCAGAAGTGCTACTTTTTGTGTTTAAAGGCTAGGCAAACAGGCAGGCTAACCACTTGAACTTTGAAAAGCATTTTCAGTCACTCTTTACAGTATGAAATTTTTCTTCAGTTGGAGCTTCCCACGAGGGTCTGATGGGGGTAGAAGCAGTCTTTCACATCCTTACCCTTTGCCTTCCTGTAAAATTATCCAGTAGTCTCTTTTACTGGATGGCAAGATTCAACTGCCAACAAGCATGCCTCTCTTCAGCTCGTTAGCCTCTGAAATGGAAGCAGAGGTCTTCTAGGAGGAAAAAGTCCAAGGTGGTAGACAGTACTCCCTGATTTAGATACACTCTTTTTCCTGTATTCTATAAACTGTTCCAGACCAAACCCACATAGCTAATCCCAGCTAATCGGTTAGCAGTTAGCACATTAACACTAATTTAGTCTTCCTGGGCTCTGAATTAAGCTATTGACCTCTGAGTCAGAATATCAACTCTCCAAGGCAAGGATGCAAGGATGTGCATTATGGCTCTGTAAGTATGAGATATGTGATGAGTGGTCGAACTGAGTTTGATACCAATACTGGCTCAAGCAGGCTAAAGTATATTTTTATAAATTTAGATTTCCACTTATGTGATTAAGGGCCAGATGTAGCAAACTGTTTGCGAGTCGCAAACGGCGAAAATCGCCGTTTGCGAGTCGCAAACGTGTGTTTGCTATGCAGAAATACATTTTGCGAGTCGGAACCGACTCGCAAAATGCATTTCCGACTCGCAAATAGGAAGGGGTGTTCCCTTCCTATTTGCGAGTCGCAGTGGTATGCTGGAGTCGCAGTTACCATCCACTTGAAGTGGATAGTAACCCACTCGCAAACTGGAAGGGGTCCCCATGGGACCCCTTCCCCTTTGTGAGTGGACCCAAAAATATTTTTTCAGAGCAGGCAGTGGTCCAAGGGACCACTACCTGCCCTGAAAAAATCCGAAACTAAAGGTTTCGTTTTTTTTTTCTAAGTGCAGCTCGTTTTCCTTTAAAGAAAACGGGCTACACTTGGAAAAAAAAAAAACTGCTTTATTTAAAAGCAGTCACAGACATGGAGGTCTGCTGTTCCCAGCAGGCCTCCATCCCCATGAGTGCCCAGAGTCGCTATGGAGTCGCAAATTGCGACCTACCTCATTAATATTAATGAGGTGGATCTTTGTGACCACATAGCGACTCGCAGAAGGTGTCTGAGACACCTTTCTGCATATGGTTTTGCGACTCAGAAATTGCGAGTTGCTCGGAGTCGCAATTTCCGAGTCGCAAAACCTAGTTTTGCTACATCTGGCCCTAAATATCTGATTTCACTATTGAGTCAGATTTTGCAAATGAAGTGGGAAATACTTTGGTGTCTCACAGCCAGTGTCTCTGGGGTGAGGTGTCATCATCCAAAGTCTAGGCTTTCTGTTGTAGAAACAGAGGGTTTGCCTAGTGCCTTCAAGCTTGCATGCATACTGAGAAAGAGCTCTGCTTGGCCCAGAAGCAGAGGCTCAGCATGTTCCTGATTGGAGGACCACCAGGAGAAAGCAGACTGCCTGAGAATAAAGCTAGGAGCAAGTAAACCTGCAGAGGGTCTCCCGGATTTTCTGTGGTTCGGGTATGAAGCGTGAAAAGTCTATGTGCTTCCACATGTTGACTAAAGGGGGCATCTACCTCACCTACCTCACCAGGTATGACATGGCACAGCTGCTGAACCAGCATCTTTAGGGTGGTACCAAGACTACAAATCAACACTGGACTAATCTGGCCATTTATTGGCAGATAGAGGACAAGTGGCCCTCCTTTGTGGCCTCAAGTGTCTGCATCCAATCAAGGTACCAAGCTTGCCCTAGTTAAGCTGTAGGTCAAAGGCAGAATTTCCACCCCTACACAACTAAGGGTAATAATTTAAGGAACCAAGGGCCATATGTTTGAAAAATGGAGCTTGCGAATCGCAAATAACGATTTTTAAGAAATCGTTATTTCTGAGTCGCAATTGGCCATGTAACAATATTGCGATTCGGAAATAGCGACTTCTTAAAAATCGCTATTTGTGATTTGCGAGGCCCATTTACCGAATCGCAATTTGCATTATCGCAAAATTGCGATTTTTTTGCGATTCGGTAAAAAATCGCAAAATGCGAGAACGTTCGAGAATGCACACCTGGAGGAGCCTGATGACATCACCAGCAGGAAATGAGTCATCCCAGGCAGTTTCAGGTGCCACACCAAAACCAGCATCCTGAAAAAGAGCAGCCCAGCCACACAGAGCAGCACTCAGAAGGAGCAAGAACACCTGAGCCAGGATGGATACCCCAGACCAAGCACAGGAGAAGGGTGAAAGGAAGCGCAATCTGAAATTCAGCGAGCAGGAGCTTGAGGTGCTAACTGAGGAGGTGGTCAGGAGCCATGACCGCCTGTTTGGAAAAAGCTCACTCCAGGTGCCTGAGAGTGAAAAGAGGAGACTATGGCTGGACATACAGTCCAAAATCTGCGCTATTGGAGTGGCACAGCACTCTATTGAAGAGATTAAAACAAGTTGGTACGACCTCTGGTCCTGTGCAAAGGAGAGGGTGGCAAGGAGACTTGCGGAGGCCAGGGGCTCAGGAGGCGGTCCACCAACAGAGGCATCATCAACACCATTCGAGGACCTAGTGGAGTCCACACTCCTCCCTGAAGCTGTGACTGGGGTCACAGAGATCAACACCTCCGGCACACCGAATACCAGCCAAGGTAGGTGCAATATTGTTTTGTAACCCTATATGTGTATGCACTAAAGCCCCTTAGGAATTAGCATGTAATGTGAAACAGTGTGAGAAGTAGTCCAGTCCACATCTTAGAAGCAGCACTACAATGCATTATGGGAGTGGTAGTCCACAACCTAGAACTGAAAGTAGCACAACAATGTAATTAAGTAGAGTGACACCCAGAGTAACACAACACACACAACACCGTGTAGAGCAGTACCTGTACCATTATTGCCATTGTCTGTCAGAAAATGTAAAATACAGAACTGACATGCTGCATATTGTTGTTGCAGGTGGGCCATGCCCAGCAGCCACAGCATCTGCATGTGTAGGAGAGACAGACACCCATCTGCCCTCAGATTCGAACATCAGTCGGTCCCTCCACATGTCGACTGGATGACGCAGGCCCAGGCCACTGCCACTGCCAGAGCTCAGCAACGACTCTGATGAGCAGCAGGAAGGGCCAAGCACACCATCAGCACCAGACAGGTGCAGCCAGATTCTGGAGGGCAGGTGTCAGCCAACCACAGCACCACATAGGATTGCGACAGAGTCATGGGCACAGCAGCATGAGTCAGGTGAGGGTCCCTCCTTACTCGGTGGCCTGGAAGCTGTTATGTTGCAGCAGCAGCATCTGCAAAATAAGCGGATCCTTGCATTAGACCGAAACCTGCGCAAACACAACCGCAACATGATGGACCTGCATCGCCAACTTGACTCACTCAATAGTAATATTGTACAGCTGCATGAGGGACAGGTGCAGGCTTCACAGGACGCCAGGGACCTTACAAGTGCTGTCCGTGAACTCTGCCAGGAGCTGCGCCATGAGAGGGTGAGCCAGCGCAGACAGGAGCGCAGATTCCGTACAATGTTTGGCAGCTTCTGCTGGTCCTCTAACAGGATGGCAAATTCAACAGCATTGATTGCCCGCCGCGCAGTGGCTGCGCAAGTGGAGGCTGCACACAGCAGCAGGGACGTTGTCAATGGACTTGTGCAGATCACAAATGTTATCGAACACATCATGGTACCACGATCAGCCACTCCAAGTGAGATAGCACTGGGGGACACTGAGGACAGTTCCAGCCTCAGCAGTGTTGCTGTACCAGCAGCGGTCACCAGACGGCACAGTGCCAGGCAGAGCACTGCCACTGAGGGTGACAATAGAGGTGCCAGTGACATAACTGGGCACCCGAGTGGTGTGCGTGGTAGAAAAAAATGACTCTTGCTGCCATTGGACTGCTGTTGCCACTATGAAGAAATAGTGCATAACTCTGTGTATTTGTTGGTTTGCGTTCGTCACATCACCTGTTTTTTTTCTTACTCACACGTACATTACCTGACGTAAGGTAATAAATTAATTTTACTACAGGTACAGTTGTCAGAGGATTTGTGTCATTAATACTCACATCTGAAATGGTTGGGTGTGATGTTGGCACGCCTTTGCCTTCCCTCTGCTGCATTGGTCCTGTCTGCTGGCTGTAGAGGTGGTATGGGAATGTCATCCTCATCTGAGTCAGTATCACTGATTTCTACAGGTATGCCCCTGGTTGTAGCTATATTGTGCAGGATTGCACAAGTAGCCACTATTCTACATGTTGTCTCTGGGCTGTACTGTAGTGCTCCTCCACTTTTGTGGAGGCACCGGAAGTGACTCTTCAGCAGTCCAAATGTGCGCTCCACCACGTTGCGGGTTGCCCTGTGTGCTGCATTGTACCTCCGTTCAGCTGGTGTTGTAGGATTGAGGTAGGGTGTCATCATGTCGCACTGCGTAAGCACTGTCTCCTGGAAGGAACAGAGTGTGTGATGAGTAACTGAGCCACCTGACATGGGTATGCCATCTATGCACCAGTGTACAGAGGGACATTACCTAGTAGATATCCTTCACCAAACTCCCCAGCTAGCAGTCTTGTGTGAATGCTGCTATGGCGAAAGATGTACGAATCATGTGTGTGCCCTGGGTATCTGGCCACAAAATCAGTAATGATGTAGGAGGCATTGCATATCACCTGTATGTTCATGGAATGTTGGTATTTCCTGTTGCGGTACACATACTCTGTGGCAGATGGTGGACAGATTGCCACATGTGTGCCATCTATGGCACCTATGAGGTGAGGGAACTGTGCTATCTGGTAAAACTCTATTTTTGTCTGCTGTAATCCCTGTGGGGTGTGGGGGAATCTGATGTACTGGTGTAGTTTGCTCAGCATGGCGTTGATGAATGCATTGAAAAATCTGGAGAGGGTACTGTGTGTGACCCCTCTGGCTGCTGCTATGACCCCTTGATAGCTCTCTGAGGCGAGTAGGTGGAGGGAGCATAATGCCTGCACATGGGTGGGTATGCTATGACTCCTTAGTGTTCTGCGCTGCAGTATGGGTTGTAGCTCAAGTATCATGGCTGAGTTCAACCTATACCTCTCATATATTTCCTCCTCTGTCAGGTCAAAAAGTGTAATGCGCAATCTGAAAATGCGCTCCTGTCTCCTCCTCCCTCTCCTCAAACCTGCCAAGATCCTCATCCTCCTCGCCATGACGTAGAGTGCAGCCATTGTGGAAAAGAGTCTGAGGCATTCTGGGCCTCTTTATGTAGGTTGCACCTGGTTACCACCTGCTTCAGTTCATTGTATTTTGCATGTGCAAAATGCCATTCTGCGAAAAATCGCAATTTGCGATTTTTTTATGCATTTCTTTGCGATATTGATTTTGCGAATCGCATTTTGCGCCTCGCAATTTCCTACTGGAAATACAGAATCGCAAAATGCAGTTTTTGCAATTTATTATTTTTAGTCTGCAAATGCCTTTCATGCATCGCAGACCACGTTTTTGCACTCGCAAACGGCCGAATTTTGCGATTCGCACCGTTTGCGAGTGCAAAATATTTTCATACATCTGGCCCCAAGTGAACTGGTTGCAAACTTCATTTGTGGGGTACTAAAATTTGCACCTCAGCCTTATTCATGCTTTACCATCCATTGCTTGATGACAGTTTTATCTAAGGTCACCCAGGAGAAAGATAGCATGGGGGAGATAAGTGTTAGAATGCCATGAGAGTCATGACCAGAGTCACTATGTTCTACACTAGATTGAATTATGTAGTACTGAGTATTGCTGAAAGATTAAAAAGTACTTTTGCTTCTGAAACAACATACTTTGTTCTGTACATTTAAGTTATTGTATTTCATGGCTGATTGTTAAGATCTGAGTAGAGGTGTGCAAAATTTGTGTTATTTTCTTTTTTATAGTTACGTGAGATTACAGCAAAATCATGCAAATTGCAAATATGTCATTTTGTGCTCTATTTTTGCATGAAATTCATCCTTGTGTTAATTTTTGGTGCAAGGACGCTTCTAAATAAAAACACAGTAAACAGCAGCTCCTTGCAATCTGTTTTTATTGGTAAATGTTTAC
The DNA here is from genome assembly GCF_031143425.1 of Pleurodeles waltl. Lineage (NCBI taxonomy): Eukaryota > Metazoa > Chordata > Amphibia > Caudata > Salamandridae > Pleurodeles > Pleurodeles waltl. The sequence continues at coordinate 857,075,910 of NC_090437.1, forward strand.
CACAGATTGTGTATGTACAGTAGACCTTTACTTCCAATGGTCCAGTATTATGTAAAGTGGCACAATGACGTAATTTCATGTAACAAGCATATTGTGAACCTCCTGAAATTACGTGAATTATGCTGCCATATTATATATTTTCCCCAGGCATAGTTCTGAGCTCATGCCCAACGCTGTCTTCCTGAGAAGCCTCTGACTGCTCCCAGTCACGGCCTAGAGAGTCAAACGGAAAGGTTTATACTTGACTCAGTTTACTTAGTCACAGTAGAAAGTGCCCCACAATACCAATGATAAACAACTTCAGACACCATGGCTGGGGCCCAAGAGCCCCCGTCTGCCCTGTGGCCCCCTGAATGGGGCATGATAGAGACCATCAGAAAAGTAATTGCATCCTAATGTACCATTATACCAATATTCATATAATGATCTCTTCTATCTAAAAATCTGTGCATTTCAAGACACCTACACTTATAAGACTGCCTGACAAAATAAGAAGCTCGATGTTGCCTAATGTCTTGGAGCTAAACCCTGAAGAAACTGAATGTATCCTCCTTCACTGGCAACTTGATGACAACACCTTCGAAGAATAGTTGTCTAAACCAGCACCTCATAACCTTTTTACTTCTGTGGACCCCCACAGAATCAATATTGGAAGCCGGGGACTCACTCCAAACAAATCCTATTATTTGAACATCTAATGAACTTAGCAGAACTACAGAAACAAGTACACATCAAACAAATGCACAAATTGTGGAATGTTTATTTTAAATTGAAATGGAAATGGGAATGTTGGGCCATTTGGAATTAGGTTTTGTTTGTAGAAGACATCATATACTAGCCTCTACATTCTCTTTTTTGCTCCAAATTTATCATCTTGGCACATACCATTGCTTGAACCTGCACTATCAAATGTGTATTTTACTGGTTGCTGTACTGTATTTGTGCTTCTCCCTCAGATCAAACTAAGGAAACAAACCTAATTTTTGGCATCCAAGTTTGAATTCCTACATATTTAGAGTATGTATTAAAATGTTCAGTTTTACATTTTTTATGTGTGTGTAAGTTAGTCATTTCATTCAAACATAAGGAGCAGTCCTGGATGCCTGATTATGGTATAATTTTATTAGGGAAAAACGGCAAAGTCAAAATGCATTACAGCATGTATACTTTAATAATCTGCAAATATTGTTTAATATTCTGAGTTATTGTGGACTCTCGGAGCAAGCATCACCAGTCCACTGGGGTTTGTGGAACAAAGGTTAAGAACCACTGGTCTAAATTGTAGGTATCTGCCTTCTTGCGTTCCATAGCACTTGAAGTAAAATCACTGTATTCCTGGCTTGACTCTTGCTCAAACATGTCATCTCAAATCAAAAATCATCCAGAATTGCTTTTCCCTAATTAAAGAAACCTCACTACAAACATTGGACTTTTAACTTTTTGTGCTTTCATTTGTCTCCTCTCCCATTAACTATAGAAATGCCACCATAACAGGAGTAACAAAAGTCAACCTAAATCCCCTGTAAGTCGTTCTGTACTTTGTAGGGAGGGGTCCTTTAGTCAAAATGTGACTACTCATTTGGGTTTTGTGATAGTTCCATTGTATCTACCTGATTGAAAATTCAAACACCATACATATCTTTAAATTCTGACGTATACAATAACCTGAAGAAAGTCAATATTCCTTTAATTTTTCATGGTGAAGCAAAAACAAAAAGGCAAAAAATCAAAAATACTGACAATCAGTTATTTTCTGAAAAGGATTCTATTCTATGGAACTCAGTGCCTGAAGAGCTGAGATATCATCAGGATCTACCATAGTTCCGAAAAAAAACACCTATTTGTTTAAATAATATTTGGATGAGCAACTTATCTCACATCAACTTCACGCTTTCCCCACGCCTTGCCGTTTGCTCTGGTTCATTGCTCATCTTGCTCCTTTTTACATGCAACTAATCAAGTTTCCTATCCAGTCCCTCCAGTCCCTCCGAGTCTCCTTTCATTCTTGCCACTGTCTCCTTTCTCTCTAATTAGGTGCTCAAAACTACCCCCTCATTCACATCTTTTCATCTCTTCGTTCCTTACCACTCTACCTCCATTTTGTCTATCTTTCACTGATAACACACCAGTTTGCCACTTGTCAAAACACAGTCATTTCATCCTCTTTTCTATTTACATATGCCCTATCTCCTTAGTTATTTTCATTGCACATAGAGATCTTCTTCATTGAGAGTTGTTGTGAGAAATTGGGTTGTTGACTGGGGTGTGAGCCCTGGTCAAGCAACAGCCACCATCTCCTGCAGGGTGAACCACAAAAAGTCACTAAATTAGCTTACACAAAAAGTAGTCAGGCTTAACTTAGAGGCAATTTGTAAAGTATTTATGCAGCACACAAACAGTAACAAAGTAGAAACACAACACAATAAATATGCCACACCAACATAGAACAATGGAGTAAATTTTAATAAATAATTTGACACCAAAATTACAAAACTCCAATCAGTAGAACCAGAGTTATGAATTTTTAAATATGCAGGTTCTAAATAGCACTTAAAAGTGAAACATGGCAACCACTGACATCTGGTTGCACTAGACTGGAGCAAAGTCCAAAGTTAAGGTAGACAATAATAGAGCGCAGTTCATATACACAAAGTTGATTTGACCCAGTCAGCACTTACCTTTGGACTTTTTTGAAGAAAAAGACTCTGAGAAAGTACAAGTTCAGCAGGGAAAAGCTGCAGGAGTGTCAGAGGAGGGAGCATCGTCATCCGATAGCCATGAAGCAAAGCTGCAGTGAAGATCTTTACCTTTGAGATGGAAGTTGAAAGTCTCCAGTGGGACAAAGCAGAAGGCTTTAACCGAAGACAGTTCCACAAGGTCAGATACCCCTTAGGCAAAAGACCACTGATAGAAATTTGCTGCTGTGGAGAAAAAAGTAGTGGGAGAAGCAGTGAAGTCTATCTTACAGGCAAAGCACCTTGGGTGGACTGATGAGCAGGTTGGTCCCAGTCCTCATCTGGTTCTTAGAACAGTTTTTCGTCAAATGTTGTATAAGTCCTCCATTTTGGAAAAGGGCCATTTGGGCACCTTTAGCATCACACCAAGTCACCAGGAGTGAATAGAGACCTCTTGGGGGTTCAGGACTCACAGAGGCTGGGTCCAGGTGCAGGTTCAAGATGGTGGGAGCCTATTATGTCTTTGAGTTTCTAACTGGAGGCCAGCATACTAGCCTTTGGAGTCGCTTTAGGAAGTCCTGGATGTAGGTGAAGATGCAGGACTCAGCAATAAGGTTTGTCTCTGAGGGATCAAGGCAGGCTCCAGGCAGTAATGCAGTCCTTCCAGGAACAGCAGCAGTCTTGTAGAGTGCACAACAGGTCACAACAGCAGGCAGTCCTCTGAAAGTCCTTTTGCAGATCTAGTGGTAAGAGCCCTATTTTTATACCCTGATGCCCTGCTCCTAAACATTGGGAGACATTTCTGGAAAGGTTCCTTGAAGTTCTGGAGTTTCGTGCCTCCCCCTGTTCCAAGCTGGCTGCACTGACAATACAGGGTTGTTATGCATATTGTGAGGAGACAGGGCACAGCCTACTCAGATGCAAGTAGAGTTGTGGTTAGCTCCATCCCACATCAATCCAGTTAATGGGACATTCAGGTCCTGCTAATCCCACTATTGTGTGACTGTCTGGAAGGGATTCACAAAGTCCTAACTGCCAGCTACACCAAGCTAGACCTAAGATAGGCTCCAGGCACAGATGGCTAATGGCAGGAAAATGCTAACTTTCTAAAAGTAGCATTTTCTACTTCTAATGATACATTTGGGTTTACCATTAAAGAGGGTTTATCCTTGCAAGTTCATAAGTACCAAACATGACATATCTACCTCCTCTCATTTTTGAATTACAACTTATTAAACATAATAAGGAATCTCTAATGTTATCCTATGAAAGGGGTAGGTTTCATAATAGTGAATAATTAATTTTTGAGTTTTTCACTACTAGGACATGTAAAACTTAAAATTACATGTCCTGCCTTTTAATTACACAATGCACTTTCCTATGGGCTACCCAGGGTCTGCCATATGTATTAAAAGGAGAATTTAAGGCTTGACAAGGGGTTTTAAATGTCAAGTCTACATGGCAGTGGGAGACTGCCTTTGGGTGTCAATGGCAGGACTGAGACATGTTTTAACGGTGCTACTTAAGTGGGTGATACAATAAGTGCTGCAGGCCCAATAATAGCATTTAATTTATGGGCCCTGAGTATATGATATACCATTCTATGAGGCACTTAGAAGTAAATTAAATATGCCAATCAGGTATATGCCAATCAAACCATATTTAGGGGAGTGAGCATAAGCACTTTAACACTGGTCAGCAGTGGTAAAGTGCAGAGACTCCTAATGCGAACAAGCAAAAATCCAGCAAGAAATAGGAGTGGGAAAGGCAAAAGATTTGAGGGTGTTGCTGTATGGAGGACCATTTCCAACAGTTGTGCTTTACAACAATTGAAACTGTACAGCAGGCTGAAATATCAATTAACAGGAATGTGACATCTTAAAGATAGTGATGGGAGGAGATGCATCACACGAATGGGGATGGGATATGGAAAAGGATATCAGGTTTGCAATTAGAATAGGTCACATTTTTATGGTATGTGGTGCAATACCAACTTAATTAGTGGAGACTCTAATAGTATGTTTTAATCTTACACTTTACAGTGTTCAAGCTAGGCTGAGTCATTTATTTTATTTTGTTTTCACTTATCAAATTGTAACAGTGAAGGCCAATCTAATATTATATAAATTTAGGAAAGATTTGAGGAGGTCATAGGTCTAAAACAAGTCACCAATAAGACACATTTGCAGCTGAATAAGAAACACCACTTAAATATGTAGATGAGATCAAACAAAACCTGGCACTGAATTTGTGTATTTTAAGGGGCTCTAATTATTTTTCAGGAGATAAATTGAGGTTTAAGAAGGTCAGAGACAGGAATAAAAAAACTGGAGAGGGTAACAATATAAAGGCAGTAATAAAAATGCAGCATTTATCCTACAAAACTTAAATTACCTTAATAAAAATTGTTGCAAAAATTGAGTTCCATTGTATAGGGGAGAAAAACAAAAAATAGGAACATCAATTAGAAAACTCTAGCATGAGTCACACAAGTGTAAATCAAAGAAGACAAAGTAGATCGTATAGGAAACAGGACAAACAATGGGCAAACAAATTGCCCTTGATGTTTAAACAAAGACCTGACAAAGCTGGCAAGTATGGCTAGTAACTGAAAATGCATGTCAACATCAACATCATTAGTTAATCTTTAATTCAGCCAAAATTGCCATGAAAAGCAGAAACAAAACAAACAAAGCATCAAAAAGAATAATTCATTTAAACCACTGTTTGCAGATAAAACACATAATTCACATCATAAAGGTGTATTAAATGTTAGAAGTCACATATAATTATATTGAAAAACCACTGTACTGTGAAGTTTAAGAACACATTTTAAAAATAGGCCCACTTAAGAATGTGCACAAAGACCACAAATAAATTAGAGTGGCTCTGCAATTTTCTTCTTTGTGCCTTATAAATTCCTGGGGTAAGTAGACCCTTACACAATTCTTTATAAAATCTGAAAAAAAAAAAAGTGCATCAGAGTTTGATAAGATGTTTCATCACAAGGGCAACAGCTGATGGTGGTGACATCATACTGACTGAGAGGGAAACACTGTTACCATCTAACTGAGCCCCAATGGAATCTAGTGATGATTGATCTCTCCCAAGAGTGATTAACCCACTTCCAATAGGGTCCAATCCCAGAGCATGTTTGGATTATCGCATATCTTCTAAGGTTGTCTGAAACAGAGATTGTCATATTCCTATCCCTGGCCCACTTCATCAAAAAGTTGTCATTTTACCACAACCCATCAACTTTCTTAATGGAGGTTGGGTTAGTGAAGAGGTTAAGTCTTCCTAGGCTAGAGAGATTTGTCTGTACATACTTGAACCAAGGTAACAAAAATCCCAGGGCACACACTAAGCAACCTTTGATTATGTCTCTTAGAAGGCAGGCCTGACCATTGCACCATAAAAAACATCAGAGTTAAGGAGGAGCCAGTTTTATGCAGCTTTCTACATAATCTAAACCAAGGTTCCTGAGCACCAAACAATTATGGCTACTGAGAGCAGCTCCCAATAGTCTAAGGAACATCTTACTTTCTTCAATCTGTAAGTTATCAATTTTGCAGCAACCCCAGATTCCAGCCCCATATGTTAGAAGAGGGACATACCTATGCCTATACATCTCAACAAGAGGGTGAATTTGTGCATTCCCTATGCAAGCCAAAACATTAAAAATAGAGCCAATAGCATAAAAGAAGCTACTACTCCTATTCACCATACATGAAGTCCAGCTAAGGTTTTCATCAATAGTAACTCCTGATAGGGAGAGAATTGCACTCTCCTCTACACATTTATGACTTCATTTGAGCATTTGAATTTTCATGTTCTTAGACCCACAGACCATAACAAAGATTTTGGACCTGTTAGTTTTCAGATTAAGGATCTTCGTAAAGGCCACAAAACCAATCAAGGAGAGCCTTGAGTCCATTAAAGGTTCTGGCTAGCAAAACGCTCAACCATTGGGATGTCAGCTCCTTGACCTTGCTGAAAACTCTGTACCTTATTAATGTATAGTAAAAAGGGAATCAGTGCTAGCACATACCCATGGTGAACAGCTCACTGGAGGCTATAGGGGTCTGAGCATTCACTTTTTTTTCCATATCTCATTGTGGCTGGAAGATTAAAATGCAACACTTACAAGGAGTGCGCTAGATCCTTTTCCACCCCCATAGCGGTCATAAGATCTCAACGTTTGGATCTGTTAACCTACCAAATGTGCTAAACAGACACATAAATGCAAGATGGATGGCACTGCACTTAAGCAATTTATACTTGCTAATTATAAGGTGCAAGTTAAGACATTGTTTGATCTTACCCAATCCAGGTCGGAAGAAATACTGAACTACCAACAAGACCTTATTATCACTGATCAGAGTTTTAGCCTGTCTAAAATTAGGCATCTCACTATCTTAACAGAAGGGTTTAGGAGGAAATAGGATAGTAACAGGAGGGGTCCTGCCTGTTTCCATTTTTAACAACTGGGACAATAGTTGTAGACCTCCAAGACGCTGGGAATGGTGCCGTGCACGGTGAGTTAAAAAGGTTTGTAAGCTGGGGGTTTAAAAAATGTATACTATCCTTATACAGCTCCATGGAATGTTTTCAGGCCAGAAGGTTTGTTAGCTGGGCTTTGCATGATAGCCAATATAACTTCTCTTAAGGAGAAGGGGATTTCGGTAGGGAAGTTTGGTTGGGCAGAGTCGGGCCCAGTATGTTCAGTGTCCATCAGGTCATATGTGTGCTGGAAATGATTCAGCCAGCCCTCCATAGTGACATTACATTTAAGGGCCTGCTTAGGTGTATTGACAAACGATTAATTGTTGACCAGATGCCAGAAGGACCTATAGTCATTGAGAGTGCGTAGTCTAGCCAACTTATATGACTGTTCTCCTCACCTCAGCTTTCCCCACTGCCAGGGCCTATGAATATTTCTTCCTACAGTTAGGAATGTCCACTCTGTCCTTCGGTGATTTTCTTATAGCAAGATGCAGTTTCCCACATGTCGACCTACAAGCTTTATGAAACATGGAGGTGGCCCCCAGATCATGTGCCTTAACCTTTTTAGTAAGCATTGTTTTCATGGTAGATCCCAGTGATTCGAAGGGGTTGACTACTAATTGTCTGTCAACTTCTAGGGAGAGGCAATTTAAGATGCTGATCTGATTTCTACCCACAAGCTTGGCAAAAACCTGTACAGTGTCAGCATGCCTCAAACCAATCTGCTCAAGCTGTGTTGTTCTTAGACATCATCAATGATTTACTTGCAATAGTGTCCCTTTTACCTTTCACTGGATGGCTGGGTGGAAGGGGTTGTGGCCACTAAATAAATTTGAGATGAGTTCACCATCAACAATTCTAGTGGCAGTCTTCGTGTAAGGAAGGCAAAGTCTATGGCTGAGCACTGACCTCTTCTAGTGAATATGGATACCTTGGCAATAAAAGGGTCTAAGGACTCAAAGGCATTACATAAGTTATGATTGACAAGCATAGGGCAGAGCTTGGCACCCCCAGCATCTTGATTCCGATAAAACTGTTGACATCTGGATATTTCAAGGGGTTGAAACTCGGAAAGATACAAGGTATCCCCCCAATTTTGCATTGAAATCGCCAGCTACCAGCAAATTAAAATGTATCCCTTTCCAAAAGGGCTAGAATGCAAACAATCAATAAAGGAAAAAATTGCAATATAATTCTTATTCATCCTGACAGAAAAATTCTCATTATAAAAGTTCATTACAAATAACCTGAGATTGAATACCATTTTAAATGGAAAGCCTAAAAAAAGTCTACTTTCTGTGTCAATACTTGTAATGGAGCAGTCACAGGTGACCTTAAAACAGGCTAGGAGACCATAAAACCTTAAAGTTGACAGTAAGGTATGTTGGACAAAGCCTACAAAGCTGTCACTAATCCATTCTACATAGCAAGCATCTCCTGCAGCAAGATAATATTGAAATGTTGACAAATTCAAACCAAAACTGAGACCTCATCTAGACATTAACCCCTGCAATGTTCCAGCTGAGGTCACTAAAGCTATAGTTGCTGGCATCATAATTATCTGAGGGTTTAGTGCCACTGGCGCTACCCAATACGGGTACCTGAACAATTGTATTAATTAAGGAGCCAATCAAGAGTCCCTCCAGGCAATATGGAGTGTTCATATGAAGGGACGCATCTGCCGTAATCTTACTGTTCACAGGTTCTGAAAGTCAATCCACCTTGGCTAGATTGGAGAGTGGCTCAAAATGATGGCAAATAAGGAGCCCCAGTTATTGTAGCACACTTGTTAAAGCAACCAGATTCACCAACACGGGGACAAGATGGGTGTAGAATAAAGATAGATGGAAGAGCTTAATTACATTTACTTGATTGCACCCATTTTAGTAGGCCTGGGCAGTCAACTCTGCTCTGCTTTTGGGGTTATCGGAATTGGGGCACTCTACGATACGTGGAGTAGTACAGAGTTCCCAAATTCCACCATCCTGCCTGAAGAGGAATTCTTTCCATTCAAGCAGGCCACTAAGGAATGTCCATGAGATTTCACGCCCACTCATGCAGCTTCTGGCTGCGACAGGGCCATTATAGTGCTTGCACACCTCAAATAGATTCTCTACTTGAGAAGCAGCTAAATCTACTTGAAAAGATGTTTTTGAATGGATGTTCTTCTCCAACCGACTGTTCAAGTGGTTTTTAAGTGTTGAAGGCATTTATGTTTACTATTTGTTTTTTCAAAAGTGGCCCAAAGACTCCAACTTCCTGTCCAGCAAGCACCTCCCAGTGCTTTGTCCACCTCCAGGTCACTTTCATTTGGTTTTCAAGGATCACTCTCTTTGTCTACTGGATATATAACTTTGGATTTAAGCACTTTGTTTTTGTGACATCATCACACAAGTAAGTTTAAAAATTATTAAGGGTGTTGGGCATGCACCAGTATTTCTTTGTACTTTTATTTTAATTTTAAGTTTCATTATAATGGGTGGCATCAAGTTTAAGTAAGCGGTTTGGTATTTTTTGCATTTTATTTTTGCACAGTTCAGTACCTTTTCTTCATGTTTGTTCCATTTACAATATTCATTTATTTTACTATGTGGCCTAGTTTGTCAATGGCTCTTTCAGCCAGTAGGCCCAGTACTGGTCATCGTTGCATGAAATAAATGTTTCTGTGGTATATGTTTTGTAAAACATAATTTAGGGCAGGGCACAAATTGCATATGTGGGTTAATATTTGATGCCATTGGAGGATGTGTGCTGTTGTACAATTTTTAAAGCTCCTACAATTCTCATCGCTTAATTAATGGTAGTGTTTTCTTCAGTTTTACCATGCCTCCTTCGTCTGGCCAGAGTGTGTGTGAGTGTGTTTGCCATTGGCCACCATTTGCCTTTGTTCTCTATACCATGTGGCCAGGGGCCATTTCGTGTAGTCTGTGTACAGAGGCCTGAATGTGTTCTTTGTTCTCCATGCCTCCTTGCTCGTTGTTGTTGTTTGATCATGTGGCTGGTGGGCATATTGTATACTCAGACAGTGTGCCATTGCCATAGGCTTGCATGTGTTTTTTTTTTGTCCATGCCTCCTTGCTCGCTGCTGCTGTTTGATAATATGGCTGGTGGCCATTTAGTGCATCCAGCCAGTGTGCTTTTTCCACAGGCTTTTATGTGTTCTTTGTTCTCCGTGCCTCCTTGCTCACTGATGTTGTTTGACCATGTGGTTGATGGCTATTTTGTGCATCCAGCCAGTGTGCGTTTGCCATAGCTTGCAGTTTAATAATGTGTTTGAGCATCACTGTAGTAAATGTTTATTATGAGTATGATTATGTTGAATGGTGCTTTATTTTACATGTATTTTTTTGCATTTTTCAGCTGCTCCGCCTTGCCTCATAATAGGTTTCTCATATTACCATACAAACATCAGCAATTCATTATGTTTGTTATTTATTTTATTTTTTAAATTTTATTTACAATTTTTTTATTTTTTTTTAAACTTTTTAATTTTAATCTGTAATTTTAATTTCTAATGTCATGATTTTTTGGTTTGCTCTATTCTTTTTTTGCATTTTGCTGATCCATCCACCATAGGCACACACCCACACAACAGCATTCTTTTTTATATATAATTTCATTTCCTTCTGGTCACCCTGTCTGCAATAGAGTAGGTGCACTGCAGACACATCAGCAATGAGCATCATTCATTTGTTAATGATTATTCCATTTCTCCGGATAACCTTGCCTGCCATAGTCACCCAATAACCATCATTTTTTTAAGGGTTATTCCTTTTACCCATGCACCTCCCTGATTACTACAGGTGTCTCTTTTAGAATAGATCCACATAAAGCAAAGAGCAATATCTGAATGTTGTGTTACTGTTATCCTGGTTGGAAGGGGACATGGGGAGTGATGAGGAGGATGATGATGAGGTTGCAGTGGACTCCAGAGCAGATCCAGTATGGTGGCCTTGGGAGAACAGAGTTATAAGAGTGGACAGTCAACAGGGTTTCTCAGTGACACACAGGGGAGAATGTTCAGGAGAGGGTCACTTCCTTGTGGTGGTGTTGGCATCAGTTCTGGTTGGATGTCTGGCTAGATGTCTCCGCTTGCGTGGGGGCTCCTCAGCTAGAGGTGGATGGGTGCTGGTGTCCTTGGGGCCCTGGTGCAGGGCCTCAATGCCACTATCTCCCACTGATGTGAAAGGCTCAGATGGGTTGTGGCTATTGGAAGGGGCCTGCTGGTTGAAGGTGGACTGACAGTAGATGGTGGTGAGTTCCTTCAGCAACCCTGCTATGGTGACCATGGTGGCGGTGTGGGTCTGCCACTGGTGTATGGCCTACAAATGTTGTGCAGTCTGTAGCCTCTGTGTCTCCTGCATAGCGGCGAGCATCTGGGCCATTGTGTCTTGGGTATGGTGATATGCACCCAGGACTTGGGTGAGGGTGTCCTGAACAGTCTGGTGTTGTGGCTGGCCCACCCCTTTGATCTCTGTACCCCTCCCACTATCCGTAGCCCCCTGTGCCCCCGGTACAATGTGCCCACTCCCAGTGACCCCAGGCCCTTCATTGTCTGAGGTGTGTGCCATAGACACTGGCCCCTCTACTGTGGTGCACACTTCTGATTGAGAGGTCCCTGGGGCACAGGTTTGTGGAGGAGGGGATGACTGAGGTCTTGTAGGCACATGGGAGGGGCTGTCCAGATTGTCCATTGCTGGGCTGCTGGAAGTGGACTAACCAGTGCCCCCAGATGGCCCAGTCAAGTCGATCCCATCCAGACATCTGCTTGGGCCTTCATCCTGGTGAGGGCTATCTGACCCCGGCCTCCTCTGGCAGGGTCAGCTCTGGATGGAAAGGTGGAGAGTTTGCCTGTAGATGTGTAGTAGTCATTTTCATGGTGTGGTGCATGCAGTGGCCCAACTTGTTTCCCAGTGATGGCATTGACAGCAGCAGCACTGCATATATTGCTTTGGAGACAGGGATTGTACCATGATTACCTGTGCCATGGTGGGTTGTGGTAGGAGTGGGCTGTGGTATGGTTTCCCATGTAGCTATGCCGCTTTGATGTAGGACTGTGATTTATTTGCTGTGGGAGGATCAATGCATTGTGGGAGTTGGGTTCTACACTTTGTGATTGGCACCCACGCATGGGGGTAGTGTGTGGGGATGGGGGGCAGGGGTGGTTTAGCATGCATGTGAGAGGTGTGGGGTGATTGGGAGGGGTGCAGTGGTGTGTGATGGGCTGGATTGCGGAGTGGTGAGGAGACTTGCTGGATAGGATTGTTTGGGGCCTTTGGGATGAATTGAATGACTTACCATAGTCAAGACCTCTGATGATACCAGATAAGCTTTCCAGATGCATGATGTCCATGACCTTCTCCTCCCAGGATGTCAAGTCAAGGGGAGGAGGTAGGTTCTCACTGCCAGTCTTGTTATGGGCAATCTTGTGTCTGGCCGTCATGGAACGGACCTTCCCCTGAGGTCATTCCACCTCGTCCTGATATTCTCCTCTGTGCATGGATAGGTGCTGACTGATTTGACCATGTCTATGATCCTCTGCCATAACTTTGTTTTCCTGGCCAAGGATGTTTGCCAGACTTGGCCTCCGATCAGTTGTGGCTCTACTCTGACTATCTCGTCCACCATGACCCGCAGCTCATTGTCAGTGAACCGTGGGTGCTTCTGGCGTGACATGTTGATTGGGGGGGGGGGTGCTGTGCTGGTAGGGTGCAGTGTGGGGGGGAATGGTGGTACGGTGGTGTGTGCAAGTGGGTGCAGGTGAGTGCAGGTGGGTAGTGGTGGTATATGCTAAGTGTACAATGTGAAGGTAGTGTATGGGATACGCTTTGTGGCTTGTGTCCCAATGGCTGGTCATGGGAGTCACACAGGATTGTGGGTGTGGGAGGTGTTTTGTAGTTTCGTGATCAGGTGTGTGTATGTGTTTCAGGTGTCGGGGTTTTGAACTGTCCAATATGGTGTGGGCTACTATTGGCGATACCTTATTGTACAGTGGTGGTGCTAACCGCCAATGGTTTACCGCTGTGAAAGTGCCACTGTGCTGGGAACTGTCTCGTAATGGGGCGGTCAAAATGTTGTCGATGTGGCGGGTCTGCTGGTTGGTCAGTCACTCTTACACAGTAAGTTAGCCTAGTTGTGTTGTTTTTGTGGCTGGATTTGGGTATGCTTCTTTGTGACTTTGGGACGCTGCACCACCACCACCACCACTGGTCTTGCTCCAAAACCACCAAAACTATGATGAGGCCCTTAGTCAGCAACATAGTGACAACCTGCAAGGAATCTGCACTCATTTCAGCCATTCTTTTAAAGCCCAGAAGCAGTTGTGGATTATTCAGCATGCTAATAGAGTACCAGTTAAAGCCCTCACACAAGAGGTGTCATCACGTTAGAACACAAGTTACTACTTGTCTGTTTGAGCAGCATATACAGATCAATGACTACGTCATTCAAAGAGGAGGGGATGCAATTGGTAAAGCTTTAACCATAGATGCAGATGAATGGGGCCTAGTGAAATGCCTGCCACAGATGCTACTCCCTTTTGAGGTTTCAGATCAGAAGTTAGCAAGGACGACAGTATCATCTGTAAAGCTATCCTGTTGTTGCATCTCTTACAGGATCAGCTAAAGCTGGTGCCTGAAAGGTTTGCAGTCACAGAGAGCTTAATCCTTCGCCTGGCTTGTAATGCAAAGCTGCATACTGGCATCATGTTATCCAAAGAGTACATCTGTGCCACACTTCTTGATCCACAGTAAAAAAGTTCTGCCCACTTTCATTCCTTTTTCTGAAGGGGATGTTTCAAATAAAATCAACAACATTTATAAAGTGCGCTACTCACCCGTGAGGGTCTCAAGGCGCTAGGGGGAGGGGGATTACTGCTGCTCGAAGAGCCAGGTCTTGAGTTGCCTCCGGAATGCGAGGTGGTCCTGGGTGGTCCTGAGGTTGGTGGGGAGGGAATTCCATGTCTTTGCTGCCAGGTAGGAGAAGGATTTCCCACCTGCCGTGGTGCGGCGGATGCGAGGGACGGCGGCGAGTGCGAGGTTGGCGGAGCGAAATTGGCGGGTGGGAGTGTAGAAACCGAGGCGACGGTTGAGGTAATCGGGTCCCTTGTTGTGGAGGGCTTTGTGTGCGTGGGTGAGGAGCCGGAAGGTGATCCTTTTGTTGATGGGAAGCCAGTGCAGGTGTCTCAGGTGGGCGGAGATGTGGCTGTTGCGGGGTGTCGAGGACGAGGCGGACGGAGGCGTTTTGTTTTCGCTGCAGATGTTTCTGGAGTTTAGCTGTGGTTCCTGCATATAGGGTGTTACCGTAGTCCAGGCGGCTCGTGACGAGGGCGTGGGTCACAGTCTTTCTGGTGTTGGCGGGGATCCAACGGAAGATCTTTCGGAGCATTCGGAGGGTGAGGAAGCAGGAAGATGATACGGCGTTGACTTGTTTGGTCATGGTGAGAAGTGGGTCCAGGATGAATCCGAGGTTGCGTGCGTGGTCTGAGGGGGTTGGTGCGGTGCCAAGGGCCGTGGGCCACCAGGAGTCGTCCCAGGCAGATGGGGTGTTTCCGAGAATGAGGACTTCCGTTCTGTCTGAGTTCAGTTTCAGACGGCTGAGTTTCATCCATTCTGCGAAGTCTTTCATTCCATCTTGCAGGTTGGTCTTGGCGTTGGTGGGGTCCTTGGTGAGGGAAAGTATCAGCTGAGTGTCGTTGGCATAGGAGGTGATGTTGATGTTGTGTTTGCGTACGATGTCGGCGAGGGGGCTCATGTAGACATTGAAGAGAGTCGGGCTGAGCGAGGAGCCTTGTGGGACGCCGCAGATGATCTCTGTGGGGTCTGAGCGGAACGGTGGGAGGTAGATTCTTTGGGAGCGGTTGGAGAGGAAGGAGGTGATCCAGTCCAGGGCCTGTCCTTGGATACCGGTGGAGCGGAGGCCGGATATTAGGGTTCGGTGGCAGACGGTGTCTAAGGCAGCCGAGAGGTTGAGGAGGATGAGGGCGACTGTTTCTCCGTTGTCCATCAGAGTTCTGATGTCGTCTGTGACTGAGATGAGGGCGGTTTCTGTGCTGTGATTGGCTCGGAATCCGGACTGAGAGGGGTCGAGTAGGTTGTTGTCTTCAAGGAAGTTGGTGAGTTGCTTGTTGACAGTCTTCTCCATGACTTTGGCAGGGAAGGGGAGGAGCGAGATGGGGCGGTAGTTTTTCAGGTCGCTGGGGTCCGCCGTAGGTTTCTTCAGTAGGGTGTTGACTTCCGCGTGTTTCCAGCTCTCGGGGAAGGTGGCAGAAGCAAACGAGCTGTTGATGATGGTCTGGAGATGCGGGGCGATGATGTTGTCGGCTTTGTTGAAGATGAAGTGTGGGCAGGGGTCCGAGGGGGCACCGGAGTGGATGGAGTTCATGGTAGCTTTGGTCTCTTCTGTGCTGATGTGAGTCCAGGCATTGAGGGTGATAGCTGGGGTTGTAGGTTCTGTGGTGGTTGGCTGTGTCTGGTGTCCGAAGCTGTCGTTTAGGTCGGTGATCTTACGATGGAAGAAGGTGGTGAAGGAGTTGTAGAGTTCTTGTGAGGGCGTGATGGCATTCTTGTTCAGTCTGTCTGTGAAGGAAGTTCTTTTGGTGGTGCGGATCAGTTGGTGGTGTTCGCGGGTGGCGTTTTTGAGGGCAGACATGTTTTCTGCGGTGTGGTCCTTGCGCCAGGCTTTCTCGAGGGTGCAGCAGTTTTTTTTAGATTCCTTGAGGGTGTCTGTGAACCAAAGAGGTTTCCTGGTGTTGGTCTGTCTTGGGAGACGTCTGAGGGGTGCGAGGTTGTCTGCGCAGTTGGTGATCCAATGCGTGAGGCTGAGAGCTGCGTCGTTGGGGTCGGTGGAGAAGGTGGGTTGGTTGTCCCTGAGAGTGGAGAGAAGCTGTTCCGCGGGGATTTTGTTCCAATGTCTGCGTGTGATGGGTTGTGTGCGGAGGTGGCGAGTCTCGCGTCAGAAGGTGAAGTGGACACATCTGTGGTTGGTCCAGTGTATTACGGAGGAGTGGCTGAAGGTTACGTGGTTGCTGGCGGAGAAGATGGGGTCGAGCGTGTGTCCGGCGATGTGGGTGGGGGTGTTCACCAGTTGCTTGAGACCGAAGTTGGCGAGGTTGTCGAGCAGGGCGGTGGTGTTGGGGTTGTTGTTCTGTTCCAGGTGGAAGTTGAGGTCACCGAGGAGGATGTAGTCTTGTTTCAAAACACAAGAGATGGATTGTTGAGCAAGCCAGAGACCTTGAAGAAGAGCACCTGGAAATTAGAGCCCCACTTTGAAGTTCTGGGGTGCTGCCTTCAACTTCCAGAGAGGGAAGTCTTCTCTCATAGCAGCCAATACCAGCAACAAGGACACCGGCGAGAACCTGAACAAAAGAATTGCTCCCAACCTCTGAATTGGCTTGGTTTCAAGTGGCAGGTCATGAGTCCAGTACATAGGCAAAGATATAAGAGGTCGAGCATGTGGCAACATTAATGACTATTCAGAGGATGTTCTATGAGTATCTGGATGACCCAAAAGAGGTCTATGAGGATCAAACCTCAGTGTTTATTGGTATGGGAAGATTTTCCCATGGCCAGAGCTCAGTGGGCTAGTAATAAGGTAACTGCTTGCTCTGTAGCCAGCGTGTCTACTGAGCATATGTTCAGTGCAGCTGGTGCAGTTGTCACAGTGAGAAGGACAAGTCTCTTTGCACGAATTGTGGAGAGATTGACCATGATCAAAATGAACCAACACTTGATACTACAAAATTACATTGTTCCTGAGACAGCACAGGGGAGGAGGAGAATGATAGGTCAGAATCAAGTGTGTTAGCTGACTAATTTCTGAGGGAACAACCTGAGTTTGAGGATAAACTCTACTTCCCAGACTGAGTATGCCACCATAGAACTTTTAAATTATTTATAGTTGTAGTTCTTTCTTTGCCCCCAAAAAATTAGCTAGTGGAACATTATGTTTGTCTCTGATTTATGCTGTCCCACCATTTTGTAGTCACACATATGGCTGGATTTGAGTTGGACCAGTGTACAGTGGAGATCACTCCACAGTTCCTCAGGACATTGGAGAAAATGCCTGCTTCCCTCACATGTCTATCCTTTTTTGCCTCATTTAGCAGGGCTGCCCCAGAAGATCATTGATTTACAAGACTTCAATACCAAATTCCAATGTGTTCTATGCATCAAAGATACAATTGTGTACCTACCACTGGGCTTGGATTAGAAGAGGTAACTACAACTATTGTTCCAATGAGTGCTGATATATTATTGAGTGATTGAGAGTAAGGAGTGATGATTTATGTGGTGGCAGACTGAGGGAGGGTGATCAACTAATTAGTAAACTTGATTTAGATGAATTGCAATGTTTTTTGTCTGATGGGTGATCATTTTACCTGAAGGTGATTGTCCCTTTCAAATTTAGCTAAAATGTGCCTGCAGGGTCCACTCTTTTTTTCTGGTTCTTCGGAGACTAGACCAGTAACTTTAGTTAACAAAAACAAATCTACACAAAATCCTGCAATTCTGTATCTGTACTTGAGCTTCAACACTGCACAACTGGTCTATCTTGCTTTGGGTGGGACTGGGACAGAGTTAATTGGAGTTAGAAGTAGGATGGAAGGACACAGGGTGGGACTACCTCAATAGCTAGAAGATGTAAGTTATTGACTTCAAAGGGAAAAAAATGATGATGACTCTGAGGCCTCGTACTCATCTATGTGGAATGGAGGGAGATGCGCTGATTTGGGAAATGCTGTTGATATTTGGGCTGCATTGCTGGCAAACATGGTACACTCCTCATGAAGCTTGCCTTCCTTCTGTCCTTCTCCTTGACTCTACAATACAGTTTCTGTTTCACAATGCACAGGCCTTCTCTTCTCCTGCACGAATGAATGCTGAAAGCTGAGCTCAACACTCCTGCTTACCTACCAGACTGGCTCAGAGAGGCACCCAAGAGTGATGGACATTCCCGAGGGGAATGCAGATGCACTGATCAATTTGGGAATACAGTATAATTCTCTTTTAACAATCATATTTGTTTTAGAACTGGGTGTGTTCATTTCACTCCTACATAATTTGATTTTTTCAAAGCTAGAAGACAAAACATTTAGCTATCTAATAACTTCATCTTTGGAGCAGGAGGAGAGTGTGCAATGCATTTAACTGAACTGTATGTTACTCATTCCTTTGTTGCCTTCCACAACAGATTGATGATGATGTGCTTCTGATCACCTTGATGAGTATTGTTCTTGTGTTTGTCTCTGTCACACCTTTCCCCAAAGCCCCTTTCCCATCCATTCTTCAAAACCCTACCCTCTACCCCCAGGCTGTGTGATTTATTGAGGTGTGGATTAATTTAAACCAAATGGATCAGACACTTGGTGGCACAGGTGTGGTTGAATGTGATACCAACTTACTGCGGATCTTCTATTACCTGAGCAATCACCCACATCAGCACCACCTACTCAACCATGCATAAGAACATCATTCCTCAAAGTTAACATCATCATTTAGGCCTTTAGGCCTTTGTTATGTGTAAATACTTAACCTTGTTAACTACACAGCACAGACTTGAGTATACATTTTCTGACTTGAGGATTTCATAACTTTTTTTCATTAGATTCCATGCCCACTCCTGCTCAAAATAATATACGATTGCTAGTTTTTGTTATATTATGCAGTACTCTTTGTTGTAGTAGTCTGTCCTCAGTCTTTCTATACTCTAAATAAAAATATATAACCCACTAACTGTGTTTTTCTTTCAATTTAGTTGTCTGTGATGGATATCCTTTTGATTAATCCTACAGTTGGAGATCACCTAGGTGGGAATGGGACATCGCTTGTTGTGATGCCTTCACTGTTAGCGCAATGCTACTACCAATAAGGAGGCACCGTGGGAAACATGCCAGTAAGGTGTTTGAAGATTGACAAAGGGAGCAGCCGCCATCCATCACTTCATTTATTCACAGAAGAGAACTATGGGGTGAAGTGAACTAGTTTACTTAGTGTTCAACTAACTTCTTCTGCAGATGAGATAAGCAATTGTTTATCTAGGTTTCCGTAGTCATTATAGGGAATGGTAGCATACCCTCCTAATGGTTAATATCAGTAAAACGGGTAGTAGGACAACAATATAACTAACTGTAACTAACTAGCACACACCTTGAGAAATAGATTAAAAAGACAGATTGTGCAAACAGGCATCAGTACAAACTTAAATTAAAAAACAAAAAACAATCTTCAGACATAATTTGAATATGAAGATTTTCCCTTTATTATAAAAACATCAAAAACTGAAACAACAAAATCTCCACCCACAACAGGCTCTCCCCTCTCCCACAACAATATCTCTCCCCATCCCCAACCAATGTCCAAATGAAGTATAAATGTTTAAATGTCTGAAGATGCCCACCCAATTCCCACCTTGTCCATCCACAACAAAACTCACTTCCACCAAAGCAAAATGTTTTAAAAGTGCCTTCGAAGAGGGCATTCTTAATGAGGGTCCACAGGTATTCCATCTGGTCCTAGAGGTGTGCCATCCTATGGCCTGAGTGTGGCAGCTTACGTGGCACTCAGCAATGGAGTAGCCAGTGTGAAGGAGGGTGATGGTGGTACCGGGATGGGTAGCTCCAAGCTGCTGGAAGTGCTCATGCTGTCATGGCTGGAGGAACTGTGGTCCTGAGCAGGGGCATGTGCTTCACCCTCCTCATCCACCAGCTGTTGGTAGTGGGCCTGTGTGGCCTCCATCTTCTGCCAGTGGAGCTGGGTCACAGTCTCCTGCCAGGTCAGTGGTGGACCAGCAGGAGTAGCAATATCAAGAAAGAAAAAAAGAAAAAAGACAAAATTGTAAAGAATGTTCTGTACAAACACTTGTTTAAAAGTATATAATGGCACAGTATGGATATATTGCTAGTACTGTAGGGCAATTAGAATTTTTGAAGGGATTAGGAGAGTCACAGGGGCATGGTTTTACCATTACATGCCTCACATAAAACCACACAGACACTTTATGTGAAAGAAGAAAAATAATTCTGATTAATGAGTAAGGCATCATCCACTGAGTGGTACAGGTATTCTATTCTTGTTGCACTAAACAACTGGAGGTGTGCTAGCTTTTGCATCAGATACAAATTTGCTACTCTTTGCAGTTTGCAGCTAGGGCAGCTGCAATAGACCAATAACTGTCTTTGATTACAAATGGCCATGCTCTTCTCCAATTGCCTTTCAACTCTACCCTGACTCCAAGGATGCATGTGAATAACATATGTTGCAAACGTCATGTATAACATGCGGATAATAGATATCCTGTCTGTAGACAGTGGGAAAAACGATGCACTGCAGTACAGGGAAAGGAACGGTATATATAGCTTTCATTGGACATATTCATCACAGAGTATCCTATGCGCAAATCATGAAATCTCAGACACTTAGGTGTTCATTTCAAATTCAGCGGTCTTTTCGTAAGTTGTTGTCTAAGCTGTGGGTGCCAAGAGACCGCCATATTACAACGTTGTGCTGATTTCTGCCCGATTTTGGGTAGAAATCCAACACCGTCAGCCTGGCTGATGTCGTAATAGAGGGGGATTTCCACCGCCGTTGCTGCCACGCCAACAGGACACCACCCACCGTATTATGATCCGTAATACGGTGCAGCGGTTTCCTGCATTGCGGTGCGATGCCGGTGGTGGAAAGCACAGGGACCCATCCCCTCCTGGACGACCACCTCGTCGAAGCAGGTAAGTTGGTCGTCTGAAAGGGGGTGAGTAGGGGGGTGTTGTGTGAATGTGTGTGGTGTTTGCGTGTGTATTTGAATGCGGTGGGAGGGGGTGGCTGTGTGTGTGTATGTGTGTGTGTGTAAATGCATGTATACCGGGGTGAGAGGGTGTCTGTGTGTGTGTAAGTGCATGAATGCAGAGGGGTGTGTTGTGTGTGAATACATGTATGTGTGAATGGGGGGAGGGGATGTCTGTGTGTGTGTAAGTGTATGTATGCCTAGGGGCTATCTTTGTGTGTGTGTATGTGTGTGTAAGTTCGTGTATGCATAGAGGGGAGTATTGTGTGTATGTGTGAGTGCATGTATGTTTGTGTGAATGCAGGATTGAAGGGAGTGTCTATGTGTGTGTGTGTGTGTGTGTGTAAGAACGTGTACGCAGAGGGGCAGGGGGTGTTGTGTGTGTGTGAGTGCATGTACGTTTCTGTGAATGTGGGGGAAGGGGGTGTCTGTGTATATGTGTGTAAGCGCTTGTATGCCGAGGGGGTGGGGGGTATTGTGTGTGTGTGAGTGCATGTATGTTTATGTGAATGCAAAGGGTGGGAAGGTGGTGTATGTCTGAGTGCGTGCGTGCATGAGAGTAAATGGGTGTATCTGAGTGCGTGCATGCGAGTGAATGGATATATCTGAGTGCGTGTTTGGGTGAAAATGTGTGGGAGTGTATGTAAGAAAATACATGGGTGAGTTGGGGTGCGGCATGAATGTAGATATGTGGTCATGTGGGTGTGTGTCTGCCAGACACAGGACTGGAGATTCCTTGGCAGTGATGAAAGGAAACTTGACTTAGCGCCTGATTTGGATCTTGCCAGAATCAGTCCTGCTGTTGTTATTCTATTGTATAATCTGTCCTCCGACTAGGAGGTCTGTACTCTCTATTTAGATGCTGGAAGGCCCATAGACAAAAGTCCATCAGTGAACCACAGTCACACCATCATTTTACACCACATCAATGGTGCCATGGGCAAAAGTGGCTGGCACCAGGACCACAGCCAGTTTGATTTAACTATGGTGGCTGAACCTCCACACCTGAGTTGGTGGAGTTGAAGGCATATAAGGTAGAAAATTACCTTTTTATCACTTTTCTCGTTCCTTGCTGCCATAAACCTGATCGTACAATTTCTACCTTTGTTGCCGCTACTGGACCATGATGAAAATCAACCCTGTCATCGCCGGAACTGATGGTAAATGACTATTTTACCTATTACTACTGTCTGTATACATTAGCTCTTGACTCATGCATTTTAAAAAATACTTGGAAGCAAAAGTACAATAATGTCCTATGCATATGTGTATAATCTGGTTGTTTTGGAAATTTAAAGAAACACACCTCTATAATTTATTTACATTTACCAATTTCATCCAAAGTGCTTTCATGCTACTGGACACCTACACAAAAAGTCACATTAATCCCCAGTGTCAAATGTGTCCATACATGCGTGTACAATCATATGCCCTAAACTACCAAATCAGATACATATGTATTAATGTCACATTTCCCCTTGTCTTGTGCACTTTATGTTAATCATTAGAATTTATTTAACTCAAAAGTGTTTTTTCATGTGAATGCATACGTGTTTAGTATTAACACTTACCATTTTTAAATAAACACACTTGCATTCTCAAGGTACAAAAATATAAACATGTTTAATTTTTGTGTTGTGTCTGGGATCATGATGAATGCTTGCACTAAATTTAACATGTCCATCACAAATGATCATCACTAATGTATGTGCTATGTAAATATGTCAAAAATAAAACCTGTGTTTGTTACACTCATAAATGTAATTCATTTTGTGTTACTTACATTTGCATTAATAAAATTGTCATCAAATTTACTAGGACAAATTCCAGGACAAACTTTGGGGAAATAAATGATAATTTATTCAAACATGTTATACTTCTCTCGGAATGAAATGTTTAAATAAACAAATAACAACTGTCCTTAGATACTTTGGCATCCATATTTGTGCTTCTGGCCACCTAATTACACTGCCAAGGACAACCTCCTCAGTAATAGGCATCTTGTGGGCAGAGAAGGCACCTCAGTGATCTTTTTTGGGAAGGATGGATTTAGGTTTCTTAGATTTCAGGGACAGGTAGGCAGTAAAAGCGGGTGGAGGAGAAGGGGCAAAAGAGGTGGGAGAGGATGGGGTTTGAGAGATAGAGAGCACTAGAGTGTGTGCTGTGTGTGTGTGCCTGGCTGATTTGCAAGTGCATGTGAGTCTGGTGTATATGTTGTATGTTCGGTGTGTGTTTATTCAAAGGTGTGTGCTGTTTGGGTGAGTGTGTGCATTTGCATTTGTTGGGTGTGTGTGTGTGCTTTTCTGTGAGTGTGTCTGTTTGGATGAGTGTGATTTTGTTGGTGTTTTGGGTTCAGGTGATTGTGAGAATTAGGGTACTGATGGTGTTGTTTTGCGTGAAGGTGTCTGTGTGTTTGAGTGTGATGCTGAGGTGCATGTTGTGCTTGTGGGTGTTCTGGTGGGTGTGGTGGTGGTGCATGCATCTGTGGTGGTGTGTGTTGTGGTTGTGGGTGTAGTGGTTGTTGTAGTGGTGCATGTGTCTGTGGTGTTGGGATTTGTAGGTGTGTTGGTTGTGGGTGTGGTAGTGATGCATGTGGTTGTGGCAGTGGGTGTGGTGGTTGTTTGGTACCTGTGGGTGTAGTGTCATTAGTGTATGTCTTTTGGATGGGTGTATGTTTGAGTTTATGTGTGGGTGTCATTTTGGAGTGAGTGCATGCAAGGAAGTGAGTGCGCTTGGGCTTGGGGAGGGAAGTGGGATTTGGAATGACGAAGGGAAAGGAGTAAGAGTAGGGGTGCAAGATTGGGCTAGTTGGGGGCTGCAGTCAGTGCAGAGGCCATCTTCGCAAGCAGTCTCTGCATGCCAGAAATCGAACTGCGAATGTCATCCAGGAATGCAACCATCTGTTGCATTTGGCAACTAAGCCCCTAGATGCCATTCACCATTACCATCTGGCTTACAGACATGTTACAAAAAAGGTCAAAGGCCTCTTCACTGAGCACAGCGGGGGACTGGGGCAGTGGGGAGGTGCCTGTGGTAAAGGAGACCCCAACCCTTTTAGGGGGGTGGGTTTGGCCAAGGGGGGGAGGGCAAGAGAGAGGGTAGAAATGGGAATCTGTGTGGTGGACAAGGATGCAGATGAAACAGGTCCTGTCAAGTCCACCACCACTAAGGAGTAGTCTTCTGTTGAGGCCTCCAAAGAAAATGTATAGCTAGTGGCCTCCGCACCAGTCCCCTCACTCTCCTTGCAATTGTCTCCGTCAGTGTCTGATATTTCTTCACCTGACACACAGTAGCCATCTGTTTCCCCATCTTTATGGCCAATGCCTTCTGCATCTGCTGCTGAAGATGTGGAAGAGACACATGCAAACTTTTTACCATATCTGTGCAAATCAAAAGGGTCACAAGGTTATTTAACAAAACATTTCCTAATTTCAATTTTTCACCTGTTTAAAGGCTATAAAACGTAGGTATACTTTACTATCACCTCATGCATGTAGGGAACTTATTTTGGAACAATTTTCTCACAGTTTAGGAAATTACTATCATTATTCCCATTTCATTCTAGGTCATTTCACTCAAACACTTCAAATTCCTCATGGAATTGTTTAATACCGCTGAATGGTACAGATACAGATTGATTGTTTTGAATAGTGTATTTATGTCACAAAAATAATTATCTAGCACACAAAACTTTGTCACATGTACATTGCCCATCTGCTAAAGTCCCTTTCAATAATTCCTGTGCTTTAACACTGATTCTTCATCTGGACATAGCAAATGACACACAAATGTTGTTTGGGGTACGTGGAATTCTGTCACTGATGTTTACACATTCCTGTCTGTTTCAATTAATAATGTTTACCTACTAAATTCATATTTGTTGAAACAGACTGGCTTACATGCACATTTGTTAAGGAGCAAGTTTTCATGTCAATCTGTTTCTGTCAACATGAACTGAATTGAATCTTACAGTAAAAGCATATTTATGCCTCCGACAGAATCCTCAATTGGGGCCTGTTTAGTACAATTGCCCTTCATATCCAGGTACCTTTTTTTATTAGGCAGATGTGTCTGCTCAAAACAGTCCTATGGTTATAAGGAATGTGGTGGCAAAAGTTAACCTAAATCAATATGCAAAACACATCATCAAACACCCTGGGCAAAACTTACACCTTCCAGAATGCACGAACAGGAAAGTCAGATCAATCCAAAGGATAGGCACAGTGACAACACAATGGTCCAAGGAAATTGGCCGCAACAAAACACGCATGGCTAGAGGGATATGCATATTCCCAAAACAAGATATTGTCAAATACCAATGAAGTAAGAAACACTTAGAGCCTCATTACGAGGCTGGCAATCTTCAGACCGCCAGCCCCACAGTGGTGGTCAGGACTGCCACTGCTGTGGCAGACCGACCACAACATGGACCCTGGAGGGTCAGACCACTAGGATTCCGTTAGCGCCACTGGGATCCATGATCCCAGTGGCCTGGTGGTGGCAGAGATCGTAATCAACCAGGGCAGCGCTGCATACAGCACTGCCCTGTGGATTATGACCTTGTTCTCCACCAGCCTTTTCACAGCAGTTCCACGGCCATGAAAAGGCTGGTGCAGAACAGGTGCAGGGGGCCACAGTGAAGCCCCTGCACTACCCAGGCCCTGGGCATGGGCAGTACAAGGGGCCCCCTGCCATGCACTGTCAAAATGTTCACTGTGAGGCTGAGACATTGCTGTAGCCTGTTTCCCGCTAGGCTGGTGGGTGGGCGGAAACCTCACCGACCCAGAGGTTTATTCCTAATAGGTCCAGCAGGTGGTCACCACTATGGTGGTGGCAACCCTGTTGGGAGTTTGGTGTATGGGCTCAACCGTACGGTCATACTTGTTTGAGGAGGTGTTGTTGGCTGCAGTGTTCGGAGACAAGTAAGATGTTTTTGTAATTCTGCGTACATGTACATGATGTAAGCGATCATCAATGGAGACGGACACAGTCATTGGCTTTCATGCATTGCATCACACAAGGTAGCCTATGGCTGTATCCATCATGAAGTGTTACACCTACTACATGGTCAACTTTCGCCAACGGCCTTTGGTTTGCAAATGTCCTGACAGCAAGGTGAGGTGGCTGCCATTTTTGGATGTGAACTAGGGTATTTTTAAATGACAAGTGCATCACCACCAGTCAAAATGGTGGCTAGTTTGTTTACCAATGCAAAATGTGCACATTACTGTTTTTTGATAAATGAGATGCAGTATAATATAATGCGTTCATGTGTTTAAATTCTGTAATGACGTGGTTTATTTTATACTTCTATTCCAGATTTACTTGGTCAGCTGGTGGCCTATCTTCTGCCTCACAATAGTAATCCCATATCAATAACACCAATAGTGAAAATCATGGCAGTGCTACATTTTGTGTCCATAAGATCCTTCCAATCTACTGTGGGAGTATCTGTATCTGGAGATACATCACAGAATCTTGGGGTACAAGAAGTCCTTTCTTCAATGGTGAGTCACATCAACAGCTTCATCCAGTTTCCACAACATGGGGATTTTGCAAATGTGAAGGTTTTTTTTATGCTGTGGGTAGCATACCACATGTGGTTAGAACATTGGATGTCATACATATTGCCTAAGTGTCACCATCCACCAGGAAACAGGCCTACCTTAATCAGAAGAAATTCCATTTAATCAATGTGCATGTTGGCTGCTTACCCGATTTGTAAATCCCAAGCGGGTGTGCCGAGTTCCTAGGGTCAACACATGATTTCATTTTGCTACAGAACAGCTACTCTACACTGCAAATGTCACAACATGGACCTGAGAGGGCAAAGACGACCATTGTGGTAAAATAAATCCAATGAGTTCAAAGAGTGTAGAACAGATTGCAACAGCCGACAAGTGTTTCGCCCCCTACGGTAGTTCCACCTGTGGCTATTGAAAAGTACAATATGACAGCATGATTTGCTTAATTTCTAGTTTAATAGTGCACAAGGGAATGAGTTATTGTTGCTCAATATAATTTTTCTTTCCATATAGGAGACTCAGCTTATTCTAACCGGCCAGGGTTGTTAGAACCACTGGGGAATGCAACAATGCCAAGGGTTGTGCGCTTCAATGAGGCCATTGGAAGAACAAGGAGGACAGTGCAGCAGGACTTTGGGCTCCCTGAAGGCCAGTTTCTGTTGGCTGGAATAAACTGTTAGAGCCCTCTGTTATTCACCTGGTAACGTGTGTAGAATCACATTGGTCTGCATGTTGCTGAACATCACCTTTTGACGGAACATCCCATATATTGTTGAAGATGGAGACCATGATAAGCACCCGGGTGAGGATGTCATAATGTCAAATGAAGATGATAAAAAGGAAGGAATTGATGTTTGTCAAGATGCCATTGACAACTTCTTCACATGAGTGTAACTTTACTTTTATATAACATTACATTCAATGTTCAAAGGACTTGTCAAATAAAGAGCAGATGAGTCTGTGCAGGACATGTTTTCAGTGATGGTTAGTTTAGGAAATGACATGGCAAAAATGTTTGTTGATGAAATTTCTGACACATTGAC
The DNA here is from genome assembly GCF_031143425.1 of Pleurodeles waltl. NCBI lineage: Eukaryota > Metazoa > Chordata > Amphibia > Caudata > Salamandridae > Pleurodeles > Pleurodeles waltl. The sequence continues at coordinate 857,103,438 of NC_090437.1, forward strand.
TACTGTGATCATTTGCATTGTTTATCTGAGATTGTTCTAAGTGAGTGAGTCCTCCTTATTTGTCATTTGTATTGGGCCTATTGTGTCATGTAAATTAACTCATTTTTCCTGTTATTCTGTTTTAGAATCCTTCACCATGTCCTCTTCATTTGACATTTCAGACTTGTGACATGTACAGTTATATGCTGCTATTGCAAAGTACAAAAGTAACATGGGTTGATCCGGTGAAAAACACACACACTTTTAGACGTATATATCTTGTACAAAGACAACTTGCACATTGATTGAATGGAAGTTTATGAGATTGCATCAGACTTGTTTTCTGTTGACTGTTGCCACCAAGGCAATATGTGCTGCTTAACTTGCTCTGATCACATGTGCAAGTCGACCCATAACATACGCATCTCCCTTAACATTTGCAAAATCCACATTTTGTGTTAAGTGTATGATGCTGTGGATGTGTACCATCATTGAAGAAAGAACCTTTTTAGCACACCACTTAAAGTTGGTTTTGACATGCCACCAGTTACTGCCACAGTGCATTGGAAGGATACTGTGGTCACAATATTGTTTACTGCCATGATTTTGACTGACTGTTGATGTTATTGATGTGGGTTTTCCTATTGTGAGGCAGGAGGTCTTGCTCCAGCTGACAACATGAATCAATAATAGTTTGCGTATTAAATCTGTTTAATATGATTACATCCTGTTCTTCCATGGTGTCAAGGTCTGGAACTGTAAAAAGAATAAATGACACAGACTATTTTGTTTATACATGTGTTGTAATTTTTCTTCTTACATTTGACAAACTATTCTTACTTACTAATGTATGAAAATAATACATTACTATATTTGGTGTTTGTTGTATGTTACTTTTTTGAACATGGGAGAAACATTACTTCAACATAATGCTCCTTGATGAAAAAGTTTTGATTATTTGCATTTGAAAAAGTAATGATGGAAGGAAGAAATAAAAAATTGAGAACTACAGGAAATCTAACACTAGTCCTAGACTTTGTGTTTTTAGAAATTATTTTACAAACATAATAAACTGATACTGGATAAAAACAAAATAGCAAAATAGAAAGCCAAAAAATAGTCAATCATGGTGGATGAAATAATTATTTTAGAGGCAAAATTGTTTAAAGTTGAATGTATAAAATACAACTAGCATCTAAAAGGTAAATGTGTCCAGAATCTAGTGCACAGAGTGAATTGTAGTCATACACTGGAGGAGATTGGGCCCTCATTATGAACCCGGCGGACGGCGTTAATATGGAAGAAAGTACTGCCAACAGGCTGGCGGTACTTTTCGCCATATTAAGACATTGGCGTTTTGGGACCGCCACAGCAGTAATGACCTCCTGGCTGGAGACTTCATTCTCCAGCCCGACGGCCGTTACTTGCCTGCCTGCAGGATTATGACCCCGCCTACCTCCATGGTTTTTGGTGGCAACATTACCGCCACGAAAACCATGGCAGTAGGCATTATCAGTGACAGGGAATCACTTCCCTGTCACTGATAGGGGTCTTCTTCGACCCCCTCCACCGATTGCCCTATACCCCTTTCCTCCCCAGGCCCCCCTTTATACATGCCCCTTCATTCACACATGCACACACGCATACACACACACATTCCCACATTCATCCACGCATGCATACATTCATTCACACACACATCCGCACACACATACATTCAAGCAGTCATGCATTCACACAACACGACAAACATGCACTCACACATCCATACATGCACACTCACACAACATGCAACACACACCCACATACACGCATGCACAGACATTCACCCCCACACACCCCCACACACAACACCTCCCATCCCCCTCCCCTGTCGGAGCATCCGACTTACCTGTTGTCTGGGGGTCCTCCGGCAGGAGACAGGACGGGGCACTGCTGCCAGCAGCAGCGTCTGCCAGCAGAACACCGCCAGGCCGTATCATGTGTCATGATATGGTTGGTGGCGGTCTACTGCCATGGCACTCCTGCTGGCAGCAGTGCCACCTTACCACCATCCGCTGGCATGGCCACAGCCAGATTTCCACCAGCCTTCTGGCAGAAATCCAGCTGTGGTCATAATCCGGCAGATGGATAGTAGCCACGGTGATGGTCTTTTGGCGGCCGTCGCGTCGGCGGTAGGTGGTTTTTACCGCCGGGGTAAAAATTACCCCCTAGGCTCTTTGTCTCTTGCTGGTGGAGGTCTTGCAATTCTCTCTTGGTTATCAAAATGATTGCCTCCTCCTGGGTGGGAGGTTCCACAGTTGCAGGGTTTTGTAGTGCCACAAAAAGGGGTAGAGTGTACTGGGAAAGCCCTGCACAAATGATTGTAAATGTCAAACTGCACCCCAGTCAGGGAACTCAAATTTGAGTTTAGAGTGTGCATCTCTACATTGTGGTTTCTCTGCAACTGCTTAACGTTCCAGAGTTCTGTAAGGAACTGACCCATCATGTCTTGGAACTGATGTAGGGATTCCAAGACTTGCTCAATGGTGGTCTGGGTGACAGTGAACCCAGTGCCTCACTTTGCTGGCCCACAGGATCCCTTCCATGAACAATACCCCTATTGACCTGTGCCCTTGAGCCTGTGAGCCCACCCCACAGGGTCCTGACAGAACTGGTGGTGGTGGTGGGTAAACAGCAGCCAGGACTGGGGGCACAAGACAGGGATGATGTCCCTTTGGACAAAGGATGTGGAGGTGTCCATTGGCTGAGGTGTTGTAAGAGCTGGGATGTAAGGTGTAGGTGTGGACTGAATGAGACTCATTGGAGTTGTCTGCCCAGACAGACCAGAATGACCAGGCTTCTCCACATTCATCCAGACTTGCAGGAGTGGAGTCCTCACTGAAGGCTTGATCCTGGGTTGGAATGGAGGTATCCTAAGTGGCAGATGGTTGTCCATGTACTCTGGATGTAGGATGTAAAATGGATAACAATAAAATAAACTATAAAAGTCTGGATTATGCATCAAATGAATTTTGAGCTGAAAATGAAACAAACTATAGTTAATAAGTTGTTATTTATGATATGTTTAGATATTTCATTTGTTTTCTAGTTAATACCCAAACATTATACATTTTACACATGCAAACTTCAAAAAATAGGCATGTGAAGTGATGTACAGAATTACACATAAATGATATCATTTATTCAACCAAACTCAGTATAGAGGAGAAATGAGAAGCAAACAATTCCACGTCCTAGCAGGCTAAAATACAGACTATTATACAACTTAGTAGGATTAATGGCATTAATCATCATATGAAGTTTGCTAAGTAAAGTTCATATCATGACTACTTATAGACTACATATAACATGATTTAAATTCTTTAAGTCAGCATGCTTTGAGTTGTAAAAACAATTACATCACTTTAATGAAATGACAAGAGAGTTATAACATACAAAATACCATGTAATCATCCCCTTGTTATTAATTGCATAAAGTGTGGTTTGAGAAATGCCTGACATTTTGATATATGTTCATATATGTAACAAAAGAGAGAATGACCAACATCACGTTGTGAACATATTTTCCATGTACAAATACAAGGCATCATGGCAGTTGGAGTACTTTCAATTTGACATTGCTAACAATTGGAAACTTGTAAGTTGAACATTCCTAGTCAAATATATGCAGTGAAGATATGCACACATTTAAAACATTATGAAAAATGTGAAATGTGTTATAGGGTAAAGAAAGACTTACAAGCACCATAACCCCATGGTATAATGGGATGGGGATTTGAACCTTAACAACAACAAAATACCTTCAAACATACAAACAATCAAATACAGGAAATGATAAATGAAAAACAACACACATGATGAACACACATATTGCCTAGCAGTAAAAGGAGTGTTGGCACCATAATGTTACTAACTTGATGACAGCAATACATTGTGACATTTCAAATTGAGGACCACTGGGCGGCCACCAATGCGGCCGCAATCCCGCTGCGGCCATTTGGAGATCCCCGCTGGGCTGGTGGGCGGAAACCTGGTTTCCGCCCGTCAGTCCAGCGGGGATCTCGGCCGCAACACAGGAGCTGGCTCCAAATGGAGCCGGCGGTGTTGCGGCTGTGCGACGGGTGCAGTTGCACCCATCGCGCTTTTCACTGTCTGCTATGCAGACAGTGAAAAGCTCCAAGGGGCCACTGCACTGCCCATACGGTGGCATGGGCAGTGCAGGGGCCCACAGGGGCCCGCGACTCCCCTTTCCGCCAGCCTTTTCCTGGTGGTTCAAACCACCAGGAAAAGGCTGGCGGGAGGGGGACTTGTAATCCCGGGTCCATTGTGGCGGAAAACCGCCGGCCCCGGCGGTGCGACCGCGGCGCTTCCGCCGCAGTCGTAATGACCAGGAAAGCACCGCCAGCCTGTTGGCGGTGCTTCCGTCAAAACAGCACTGGTGGTCTTGGACCGCCCGGGTTGTAATGAGGGCCTTTATGTTTTACAAAGATGGAAAACACATTAAGTGCAGCTGACTTAAGAGCAAAAACTACATTTATGTTTAGTGAGACAAACATAAGACTAACTTACAGGTCTCCACTCCACCAGGGATTCCTGTCAAGCCTTCATGATGTAGGATCTTCCGGACCTTCTCTTCCCAGGGAAAAAGTTGTAAGGGGTGCTGAGAAAACCACCATCAGTCCTCTGGGCCACCAGGTGATGCTTGGAGGCCACGGAATGCACTTCCCCCCTCAGGTCATTCCATCTCTTCCTTATTTCCTCCTGTTGTTTGCTTCAGCATTCACTAGGTCAACTATTCTGGCATACATTTGCCTTTTCTAAGACATGGTTGTATTTTGTACTTAGGCTCTAAACAAATGTGGCTCTACTCTAACGATTTCATCAACCATGACTGATAATTCTATCTCTGTAAAATTTGGCTTTCTCCTCCCTGCCATTATGAGCAAATGAAAATAAATGAAATAGTGACACACAAGTTCACGTAAAAATAAAAAAATTGAAAAAATGAAACATGAACAGAGGGGGTGAAAATGTTTTTTAAAATCTGAAGTCTGACTGGCAAGTTCAGCAGCAAAATGGTGTTCTGCATTTCAATGGCAAAGGAGCATGGTCTAAAATGGAGTATGTTTTATACTGTGGTATGCAGGTGTTCACAATTGACCACTATACATCAGGTGTGTGCTACTGCATCGATTCAATAGCCACGGCCATAGTACAAAGTTGAGCGTGTCCCACAACAGATTCCGGCTGTCAAGAATCCACCACCAGTACAACGCTGGCATGATTCTGAAATCTAAATATGGTTGGTACAATCTCACCTCCCTGATGGTGATGGAGTACTGATAGCCATCATTGTAATTCACCACAATGGTAATGGTAGACCACTTATGCAGCAGACTCCAATCTGTTGAAGCAGACAGATATTCAGCCACCATACACCTAAATATGGCTGTTGGAACTCTGATGGATCGCCCAGCAAGATTTAAAACAGTTCTTGTAAAGTATTGATGGTCCAAAATTCCCTTCTTATTGAATGGCTGATTAGGAGAAGTAATTGAGTGGGAACTCAAAGTTTAAGGGGAATGGACCATAACCCCTTTCGTAAAGTAATCCAACACAGTTAAGGGAGTGAGAACCCACGTTCATCAGTTGAGTGTATATAGTCTATATTTAGAATTTCATGAATCCAACTTGGTGCAGAGAACAGAAATTGAGTCAAAGAAAGACGACCGTTGTGGTAAAATAAATCCAATGAGTTCAAAGAGTTTAGAACAGATAACAACAGCTGACACGCCCCCTACGGTAGTTCCACCTGGATCTTTTTTAAGGCTGAAAACAATTCAAAGTGAATAAAATGAGGCCACTTGTAGACCTATGAAAAATAATTTTTTCTCAATAGTTAGAGTCTGAGCATGCAGTATGTCATGCAAGGCTGTGACCATTCCAATCTTCCAGTGGACTAAATATAGAGACGAAAAAATTAGGATGAAGGATAAAGAGACATTAAGGATCCCATTACCCCAGTGTATAACAAAAAGAATGTGATGATTTCCGTAAAATAGGGAAAAAGTAAGATATAGTGAACTAATTCTAGTCTATAAAAGACTGATTGTGACTATTTATTCCCACCGTTAACGCGAAGTTCATTAAGATCACCCGTGAAAGAAGTGCAGTTCTAGAGCTCAACTATTTATTAGCAAATTGCTAGTACTGGAAAAAACCAACAGTTAGTATTTTAGTGGGTTGTAATCAAGACTGAGTATTGATGAGCATTTTATAAAGGCCACCAACAGAATAACGAAGAACATAAATAATCATACCAATGTAGTATTCATAGTCATTCATCACATCATCATGTTCATTGGTCTGAATTTAGATAAAAAACATTTGACTAATTAAAAACCTTAGGAAAGATCGTCTCCTGAATTAGAGACAAATATAATATGTGTACAGATACCTGGCTGGTAGTGCAACAAATAATAAAATTATTGAGAAAGAGAAATAAGAAAGGTACAAGCTAAATTTTTTTGACAGTATGTTATGTAGTTGTAAAACTACGATTATGCATTTGCCATGAAAGTTGGGCATTAATAAGTGAATTCCAGAGTCCTCAACATAATAGGTGAGATTTAGAGGTGAAGTATAAAAATTAATGAGAATACGGGCAGTGTTAATATCGAAAAATATGTTTCCAGGGTCAGAGTGGTGAAGGCTTACCCGAATACCTAGTGGAAAAGATTCCCGAGAAGAACGGCAGTAAAATGCAGAGAGCGCGTCTTATTCGGGCGCCATCTTGAAAAGGCGTTCCCCCTGTGTGTACGCATTTAAAAAGGGGACTAGCCTAGACTTGTGTAGTCCGTGTTCGCTTTTTGGCTGGCAAAAGTGTTTATAAGAAGGAATTGTCACTGTATTGAAGTGGGCCCAGATGCCCAAGTTTTTGTAAATAGTTTATTTTTAATTCAGTAAAAACTGATCAAGCGCTCTTAATAAATGTAATATAAATTAAACAACATTTTCAAGTGCATCTAAATTAGATTAATCCTGTGAGATTATGGAATTACGAGCGCCGTGCTCATACGAACCTTGGAATCGAGTGATTAAGAAAAAAGAATGTATAATCATGATATACGACTCAATGTTATTGCAAGAGAAGGGAAGAGTCAAAATAAAATGAAAGATAAAAATAAAGAAAAGAGAAAACAAATAGTGAGAAAAGAAGGATAAAAATACAGATAATGTGAGAATACAGATTAAGGATAAGAAAATAAAGTCATAGTATAACTATATTGGGGAGGATAGACATATAAGTGGTATGAAAAATAAACCTTATTCAAATATAAAGAAAGAATTCAAGTAAATGGTACACAGATCATTATTTTCCACTGTACATGGTCTTAAAGATAGCGATGGTTGTTAAACCAGTAATACCATTCTGGATCATTGTTTAGTCCTCTCCGTACAGTGTCATAGCGGATTATGAGGCGACTTTTATTCTGACGTAGTTGAAGTTCTAGATTACTCCCTCTGCGATGGGGTTTCAGCTGTTTAAGACCACAGAATGAGAAATTACGATCTTTGGGATGATGTTTCAGATAATGTTCCACCAAAGGTTGTTTAGTATCATTTTTCTGGATATTGCGAAGGTGTTCCTGAATCCTGATCTTCAGTGCTCTAATCATGCTTCCAATATATGCTTTTTTACGGGGACACATGATAATATAGACAGTATTATTGCTTTCACAATTAATACAGTCTCTAATCTTGAAAGTTTGGTCATTAATCAGAACAGTTTTGGATTTAGAAAGACCAAATTTACAGATAGGACATTTCGTACAGCAATAGAAGCCATTGGGTTTTGGTAATGCACTTTGTGTTGAGGGTAAATCCAAGTGGAAGGAAGAGCAAATTTTATCCTTGAGGTTTGAAGCCCTTCTGAAACCCATTTGGGGATAAGGTAAGAGATGTTGATTGATAGAGGGATTGTTTTGCAAGAGATACCGGTGTTTATGAAGTATTTTCCGAATCAAATGGTGTCCATTGTGATAGTCAGTGAAAAAGCGAATCACTGGGTAATTGTCTACAGTTTTGTACTTGTAAAGCATCATATTGCGGTCCGATTTGGCATAGTGTTCCTTTGTCTTATTCAGGTTGCGAATATCGTAACCTCTAGTGGAGAGGCTTTGCATAATTTCCGAAGACACATTTTCATAATCTGTAAATTCACTGCAATTTAATCTTGCTCTCCTAAATTCTTCAGCCGGAATGTTACGTATGATACTTGGTGGATGACAGCTTGAAGCATGTAAAATAGAGTTTGCCGCAGTCTTTTTTCTATGGAGACGGGTCTGTAACTGATCATTCTTTATGTATAAAGTTAGATCCAGAAATTCAATCGTAGTTCTAGAATATTGATAGGCTATATCAGTATTCCATCGGTTAGGTGTCAATGATTCCAGGAAACGTTGGAGTACCGATTCTTGCCCTTGCCATATTAACAAAATATCATCTATGTAGCGGCCCCAAAAAATGATGTGCTGAGAGAAGACTTCAAACTTTTCGTTCCAGAGCCAAAATCTTTCTATGGCTCCCATGAAAATACAGGCATATGGTAGAGCAAATTTTGCTCCCATTGCTGTCCCTTGAAGTTGTAGATAAAAGTGGCCATCAAAAAGGAAAAAATTATTCTGACGGCAGAACAGGAGCAAGTCAATTATCTTTTTGTTCCGTTCTGTGTACTTAGCCGGTCTTGTAGAGAGACAACTTTGTATTGCTTCTAAACCATCTTGATGTTTAATTGAAGTGTAGAGGCTAACTACATCCATTGTTGCTAGGATATAGTCAGACTGCCAGTCTATGTTTTGCAATTTTTGTAGAACATCCTTAGTGTCCTTTATAAATGATGGTAAATTTTGCATAAAAGGTTGTAACTCAGTGTCTTTTAGTGTACCCAGGTTATAGCAGACAGAATTGATTCCGGAGATGATCGGTCTACCTTTGGGGGGATTGTCCCCTTTATGTATCTTTGGTAAGATATATAAAGTCGGAATAGTTGGATTTTGTATGAAGAGAAAATTCCGTTCTTCGGTCGAAATTATTTGCTTGGAATTCCAGACATCTAATAAATCCTTGAGTTTCTTTTGAATCTCACATTTCAGATTCGTAGGAAGATTTTTATAGTTTGTTACATTATCAATTTGTGTATTTCATATAGATAATCAGCTTTGTTGAGGATGACTATATTTCCTCCCTTATCAGCTTCCTTGATGACAATTGTTTTATCCTTTTTAAGTTTATCAATTGCCTTTTTGTGTTGAGTGTTGATGTTTGTTGGTAAATATTGTTGTTTCTTGATATATTTCCCATATTCTTTATCTAAATCTTGTAGTATTGCTGTAAAGAAAAGGTCTATTTATTTGCCCGCTGGCAAGATTGGTGTAAATGTATATTTAATAGGAAGATCGAATGATTTATACGATAACATTTCCAAACCTAATTCCTGAGCTATGTCATCCACTGTCAGGTCTTGTTCTTCAGTATTGGGGAGATTACTCAATAGACATATTGCTTCTAAGTCTTTAGCTGTAAATCCACCTGAACTTGGTTACAATTGAGTTAAAGGTCGGTCAGATAGTGTTGTTGAAAAAAAGGACTTTAGTTTAAGTTTCCGAATAAATTTGAAAACATCAATTTTTGTCTGGACTAAGTCCCAGCTATTTGTTGGACAAAATGATAATCCCTTGTTAAGTATTTCAATTTGGGCACTTGATAACGTAATCTCAGATAGGTTGACGATCAGGTCTTGGTCTGTTCTCGATGTCTTGCTTCCTTGCTTCTGGCTCTTGTCTGTATACCTATCTGTTTGGGTTCTTCCATTGAGGTACCTGGTGGTCTTGTACGGTTGTCTTGTGTAGTGCCTAAGCGATGTCTTCTGACTTCCTCTGAAAAATTTACAATTGTTTTTTTAGATGGACGTTTGTCAATTTCTTCGGATGAGTCAATATCTGAGGTAGCATTGGTATCTGTACAGCTGGGTAATTCTGTGGCAGGGTTGGCAATCCTTGATGTTATCATATTGTTTCCCAAACGTGTATACTCTACCTAATTGGTAATCAGTTAGGTCACATCTGAATTTTCTATTCTTTCTCTGAATAATGTCTTCCTCATAATGATCTATGATATTGTTAAGAATTTCATAGTTTTTTACCGAGATATCTCCCCAGTTGGCCTCGTCAATACGTTTATTAAGCAGGTCAACCTCCTCTCGATGTTTCTCATAAGCCTCCTGAGCTATCTCAATTAATTGACGTATCATATTGTTGGAGGCCATCTGCAGATTGGCTTCCCATTGTTGGAGTCGTTCTTGTGATGTACTATCAGTAGGAGGAAAAATTAGAATTCTAAGTCCACGTGGGATCAGTTCATGTTCCAGATACTTTTTAAGTGACTCAGCTTCCCACCATTTTGAGGTTTTCTTTTTCAATGCTTGTTCCAATGCTAGGAAGGTACTGTTAGCCGACATTGGGTTGTATGGATTAGATCTTGTAGTGCTAATGCCCGAAGTACTAAAAACTTGATCCAACTTTGCATTACGTAATTCACGTCTATTTGTCTGGTTGGCCATGACTGTCTCCAGATGTTAAGTTTTGTTAAAGGATAATGGTAGTTTATTAAGATAAATGTGTGGCTTAGTAGGAGGGAAACTGAAAACAGTTCTTGTAAAGTATTGATGGTCCAAAATTCCCTTCCTATTGAATGCCCGATTAGGAGAAGTAATTGAGTGGGAACTCAAAGTTTAAGGGGTATGGACCATAACCCCTTTCGTAAAGTAATCCAACACAAGTGAAGGAGTGAGAACCCACGTTCATCAGTTGAGTGTATATAGTCTTTATTTAGAATTTCATGAATCCAATTTGGTGCAGAGAACATAAATTGAGCCAAAGAAAGATGACCATTGTGGTAAAATAAACCCAATGAGTTCAAAGACTGTAGAACAGATTGCAACAGCCAATATGTGTTTCTCCCCCTACGGTAGTTCCACCTGGGGCTTTTTCAAGGCTGAAAACAATTCAAAGTGAATAAAATGAGGCCACTTATAGGCCTATGAAAAATATTTTTTTCTCAATAGTTAGAGTCTGAGCATGCAGTATGTCATGCAAGGCTGTGATCATTCCAATCTTCCAGTGGATTAAATATAGAGAGGAGAGAATTAAGATGAGGGATAAAGAGACATTGAGGATCCCATTACCCCGGTGTAAAATAAATAGAATGTGATGATTTCCGTAAAATAGGGAAAAAGTCAGATATAGTAAACTAATTCTAGTTCATAAAAGACTAACTGTGACTATTTAGTCCCCACCATTAAAGCTAAGTTCATTAAGATCACCTGTGAAAGAAGTGCAGTTCTAGAGCTCAACTATTTATTAGCAAATTGCTAGTACTGGAAAAAAAACAATAGTTAGTATTTTAATGGGTTGTAATCAAGACTGAGTATTGATGAGCATTTCATAAAGGACACCAAGAGAAGAACGAAGAACATAAATAATCATACCAATGTAGTATTCATAGTCATTCATCACATCATCATGGTCATTGGTCTGAATTTAGAGAAAAAACATGTGACTAATTAAAGACCTTAGGAAAGATCTTCTTCTGAATTAAAGACAAATATAATATTTGTTCAGATACCTGGCTGGTAGTGCAACAAATAATAACATTTTTGAGAAAGAGAAATAAGCAAGGTACAAGCTAAATGTGTTTGACAGTATGTTATGTAGTTGTTAAACTACGATTATGTATTTTCCCCGAAAGTTGGCCATTAGTAAGTGAATTCCTGAGTCCTCAACATTATATGTGAGACTTAGAGGTGAAGTATCAAAATGTATTAGAATACGGGCAGCGCTATTATCGAAATATATGTTTCCAGGGTCAGAGTGGTGAAGGCTTACCTGAATACCTAGTGGAAAAGATTCCAGAGAAGAACGGCAGTAAATTGCTGAGAGCGCGTCTTATTCGGGCGCCATCTTAAAAGGTGTTCCCCCGCGTGTACGTGTTTTAAAGGGGACTAGCCTAGACTTGTGTAGTCTGTTTTCGCTTTTTGGCCGGCAAATGTGTTTATAAGAAGGAATTGTCGCCATATTGAAGTGGGCCCAGATGCCCAAGTTTTTGTAAATAGTTTATTTTTAATTCAGTAAAAACGGATCAAGCGCTGTTAAAAAATTTAGTATAAGTTAAACATCATTTTCAAGTGCATCTAAATTAGATTAATCCTGTGAGATAATGGAATTACGAGTGCCGTGCTCGTACGAACCTTGGAATCGAGTGATTAAGAAAAAATAATGTATAATCATGATATAGGACTCAATGTTATTGCAAGAGAAGGGAAGAGTCAAAATAAAATGAAAGAGAAAAATAAAGAAAAGAGAAAACAAATAGTGAGAACAGAAGGACAAAAATACAGATAATGTAAGAATACAGATGAAGGATAAGAAAATAAAGTCATAGTATAGCTATATTGGGGAGGATAGACATTTAAGTGGTATGAAAAATAAACCTTATTCATATATAAAGAAAGAATTCAAGCAAATGGTACACTGAACATTATTTTCCACTGTACATGGTCTTAAAGATAGCGATGGTTGTTAAAGCCAGTAATACCATTTCGGATCCTTGTTTAGTCCTCTCCGTACGGTGTCATAGCGGATTATGAGGCGACTTTCATTCTGACGTAGTTGAAGTTCTAGATTACCCCCTCTGCGATGGGGTTTCAGCTGTTTAAGACCACAGAATGAGAAATTACGATTGTTGGGATGATGTTCAAGATAATTTTCACCAATGGTTGTTTAGTATCATTTTTCTGTATATTGCGAAAGTGTTCCTGAATCCTGATCTTCAGTGCTCGAATCGTGCTTCCAATATATGCTTTGTTACAGGGACAAATGATAATATAGATGGTATTATTGCTTTCACAATTAATAAAGTCTCTAATCTCGAAAGTTTGGTCTATAATCAGAACAGTTTTGGATTTAGAAAGACCAAATTTACAGATAGAACATTTCGTACAGCAGTAGAACCCATTGGGTTTTGGTAATGCACTTTGTGTTGAGGGTAAATCCAAGTAGAAGGAAGAGCAAATGTTATCCTTGAGGTTTGAAGCCCTTCTCAAACTCATTTGGGGATAAAGTAAGAGATGTTGATTGATAGAGGGATTGTTTTGCAAGAGATACCAGTGTTTATGAAGTATTTTCCGAATCAAATGGTGTCCATTGTGATAGTCAGTGACAAAGCGAATCACTGGGTAATTGTCTACAGTTTTGGACTTGTAAAGCATCATATTGCGATCCGATTTGGCATAGTGTTCCTTTGTCTTATTCAGGTTGTGAATATCGTAGCCTCTAGTGGAGAGGCGTTGCATAATTTCCGAAGACACTTTTTCATAATCTGTAAATTCACTGCAATTTAATCTTGCTCTCCTAAATTCTCCAGCCGGAATGTTACGTATGATACTCGTGGATGACAGCTTGAAGCATGTAAAATAGAGTTTGCCGCAGTCTTTTTTCTATGGAGACAAATCTGTAACTGATCATTCTTTATGTATAAAGTAAGATCCAGAAATTCAATCGTAGTTCTAGAATTTTGATAGGTTATATCTATATTCCATCGGTTAGGTGTCAGTGATTCCAGGAAACGTTGGAGTACCGATTCTTGCCCTTGCCATATTAACAAAATATCATCTATGTAGCGGTCCCAAAAAATTATGTGCTGAGAGAAAAATTCTAACTTTTCGTTCCAGAGCCAACATCTTTCTATGGCTCCCATGAAAATACAGGCATATGGTAGAGCAACTTTTGCTCCCATTGCTGTCCCTTGAAGTTGTAGATAAAAGTGACCATCAAAAAGGAAAAAATTATTCTGAAGGCAGAACAGGAGTAAGTCAATTATCATTTTGTTCCGTTCTGTGTACTTAGCCAGTCTTGTAGAGAGACAACTTTGTGCTGCTTCCAAACCATCTTGATGTTTAATTGAAGTGTAGAGGCTAACTACATCTATTGTTGCTAGGATATAGTCGGACTGCCAGTCTATGTTTTGCAATTTGTGTAGAACATCCTTATTGTCCTTTATAAATGATGGTAAATTTTGCATAAAAGGTTGTAACTCAGAGTCTATTAGTGTACCCAGGTTATAGCAACAGAATTTATTCCGGAGATGATCACTCTACCTTTGGGGGGATTGTCCCCTTTATTTATCTTTGGTAAGATGTATAAAGTCTGAATAGTTGGATTTTGTATGAAGAGAAAATGCCGTTCTTCGGTCGAAATTATTTGCTTGGAATTCCAGACATCTAATAAATCCTTGAGTTTCTTTTGAATCTCACGTGTCGGATGCGTAGGAAGAGTTTTATAATGTGTTACATTATCAATTTGCCTGTGTATTTCATAAAGATAATCAGCTTTGTTGAGGATGACTATATTTACTCCCTTGTAGCTTCCTTGATGACAATTGTTTTATCCTTTTGAAGTTTATCAATTGCCTTTTTGTGTTGAGTGTTGTTGTTTGTTGGTAAATATTGATGTTTCTTGATATATTACCCACATTCTGTATCTAAATCTTGTAGTATTGCTGTAAAGAAAAGGTCTTTTTAATTGCCCGCTGGCAAGATTAGTGCAAATGTATATTTAATAGGAAGATTGAATGATTTATACGATAACATTTCCAAACCTAATTCCTGAGCTATGTCATCCACTGTCAGGTCTTGTTCTTCAGTATTGGAGAGATTACTCAATAGACATATTGCTTCTAAGTCTTTAGCTGTAAATCCACCTGAACTTGGTGACAATTGAGTAAAAGGTCGGTCAGATAGTGTTGTGGAAAAAAAGGACTTTAGTTTAAGTTTCCGAATAAATTTGAAGAGATCAATTTTTGTCTGGACTAAGTCCCAGCTATTTGTTGGACAAAATGATAATCCCTTGTTAAGTATTTCAATATGGGCACTTGATAACGTAATCTCCGACAGGTTGACATTGTCTGTTCTCGATGTCTTGCTTCCTTGCTTCTGGCTCTTGTCTGTATACCTATCTGTTTGGGTTCTTCCATTGAGGTACCTGGTGGTCTTGTACGGTTGTCGTGTGTAGTGCCTAAGCGATTCGCTTTATCACAGACTATCACAATGGACACCATTTGATTTGGAAAATACTTCATAAACACTGGTATCTCTTGCAAAACAATCCCTCTATCAATCAACATCTCTTACCTTATCCCCAACTGGGTTTCAGAAGCGCTTCAAACCTCAAGGATAAAATTTGCTCTTCCTTCTACTTGGATTTATACTCAACACAAAGTTCATTACCAAAACCAAATGGCTTCTATTGCTGTACGAAATTTCTATCTGTAAATTTGGTCTTTCTAAATCCAAAACTGTTCTGATTAATGACTAAACTTTCAAGATTAGAGACTTTATTAATTGTGAAAGCAATAATACCGTCTATATTATCATTTGTCCCTGTAAAAACGCATATATTGGAAGTACGATTCGAGCTCTGAAGATCAGGATTGAGGAACACTTTTGCAATATACAGAAAAATGATACTAAACAACCGTTGGTGGAACATTATCTGGAACATCATCCCAACAATCTTAATTTCTCTTTCTGTGGTCTAAAACAGCTGAAACCTAATCTAGAACTTCAACTACGTCAGAGTGAAAGTCGCCTCATAATCCGCTATGACACCGTACGGAGAGGACTAAACAAGGATCTGGAATGGCATTACTGGCTTTAACAACCATCGCTATCTTTAAGACCATGTACGATAGAAAATAATGTTCTGTGTACCATTTACTTGAATTCTTTCTTTATATTTGAATAAGGTAAGAATGTCTATCCTCCCCAATATAGCTATACTATGACTTTAGTTTCTTATCCTTCATCTGTATTCTTACATTATCTGTATTTTTATCCTTCTGTTCTCACTATATGTTTCCTCTTTCTTTTCTTTATTTTTATTTTTAATTTTATTTTGACTCTTCCCTTCTCTTGCAATAACATTGAGTCATATATCATGATTATACATTATTTTTCCTTAATCACTCGATTCCAAGGTTCGTACGAGCACGGCACTCGTAATTCCATTATCTCGCAGGATTAATCTAATTTAGATGCACTTGAAAATGTTGTTTAATTTATATTAAATTTATTAAGAGTGCTCAATCACTTTTTACTGAATTAAAAATAAACTATTTACAAAAACTTGGGCATCTGGGCCCACTTTAATATGTCGACAATTCCTTCTTATAAACACTTTTGCCGGCCAAAAAGCAAAAACAGACTACATAAGTTTAGGCTAGTCCCCTTTTTAAACGCGTACACACGGGGGAACACCTTTTCAAGATGGCGCCCGAATAAGACACGCTCTCGGCAATTTACTGCTGTTCTTCTCTGGAATCTTTTCCACTAGGTATTCGGGTAAGCCTTCACCACTCTGACCCTGGGAACATATTTTTTTATATTAGCGCTGCCCGTATTCTAATTAATTTTTATACTTCACCTCTAAATCTCACCTATAATGTTGAGGACTTGAGAATTCACTTATTAATGGCCAACTTTCGGGGCAAATGCATAATCGTAGTTTAACAACTACATAACATACTGTCAAACAAATTTAGCTTGTACCTTTCTTATTTCTCTTTCTCAATAATTGTATTATTTGTTGCACTACCAGCCAGGTATCTGTACAAACATCATATTTGTCTCTAATTCAGGAGATGATCTTTCCTAAGGTCTTTAATTAGTCAAATGTTTTTTCTCTAAATTCAGACCAATGACCATGATGATGTGATGAATGACTATGAATACTACATTGGTATGATTATTTATGTTCTTCGTTATTCTCTCGGTGACCTTTATAAAATGCTCATCAATACTCAGTCTTGATTACAACCCACTAAAATACAAACTGTTGGTTTTTTCCAGTACTAGCAATTTGCTAATAAATAGTTGAGCTCTAGAAGTGCACTTCTTTCACAGGTGATCTTAATGAACTTCGTTTTAACGGTGGGACTAAATAGACACAATTAGTCTTTTATGGACTAGAATTAGTTCACTATATCTTACTTTTTCCTTATTTTATGGAAATCATCACATGCCTTTTGTTATACACCGGGTTAATGGGATCATTAATGTCTCTTTATCCTTCATCTTAATTTTTTCCTCTCTATATTTAGTCCACTGGAAGATTGGAATGGTCACAGCCTTGCATGACATACTGCATGCTCAGACTCTAACGATTGAGAAAAAAATATTTTTCATAGGTCTATAAGTGGCCTCATTTTATTCACTTTGAATTGTTTTCAGCCTTGAAAAAGCCCCAGGTGGAGCTACCGTAGGGGGCGAA
This sequence comes from Pleurodeles waltl, assembly GCF_031143425.1. Classification (NCBI taxonomy): domain Eukaryota; kingdom Metazoa; phylum Chordata; class Amphibia; order Caudata; family Salamandridae; genus Pleurodeles; species Pleurodeles waltl. The sequence continues at coordinate 857,120,804 of NC_090437.1, forward strand.
ACATGTGTCGGCTGTTGCAATCTGTTCTACACACTTTGAACTCATTGGATTTATTTAACCACAATGGTCGTCTTTCTTTGGCTCAATTTATGTTCTCTGCACCAAATTGGATTCATGAAATTCTAAATAAAGACTATATACACTCAACTGATGAACGTGGGTTCTCACTCCTTTACTTGTGTAAGATTTAAATCAGGCCCTTAGTCTTCTGCAGCAGGGTAAGATGCAGGAAAAAGGCCAGGTAGGTATGGTAGCGGTTTTCCTATAGAATAGTGCGGGAGGGTCACTGATCATGTGGCTAAGCTTAGGCTGAAAGTTGATGAATGTCAAAAGGAAAAAAGTTGAACATCAATTATGGAAGCCATATGAAGCACTTGTCTGAAACAGAATTTAGGAACAAATAACTGAATCTGGTAGTAGGAGGTAACTGAGTGGGCACTCGGAGGGAGGAGAAAGACGCCTTGTTTTTGTTTTGATTTCCAATTTATGGAAGGCTTTATAAATGCTGCATTAACAGCAACAGATACACATTACACAGCCAACATTGTAGTGCCAAGTTGAACCATGCTGTAGTTAGGCGAGGTCATGGTCCATGGGTCGAGAAATGCCATGTGTGGGGAGGTCATGGATAATGATGGATGGAATCTGCCTCGCTTAACAAATACTAGTAATTAACAATAACCAAGCAGTTTGAATTGCCACTGCCTATTCTTTCTGCTGCAGAGACTCCCCCTTCAACTACTGCTGCTGTGTCATCTGGCACACTGGCAATGGCCCCGGCACTAGTGGTCTCTGTGGCTAGAAGAAAACATTACACATTTTAGATGCCAGATATACCTCCCCTTTACTGTTGAAACAAACTACAACCGCAAGACATGTTTACAGTTTGGTTCACAGTAAAATATCACTTTGAGCATCTTATTAGTTGACAATGTAGACAAGCCAGTAGTCAATCCAACTGTAATAGAGGGACAGAGAAATGATGATGACTGTGAGTGATTTGAAGTGCAATGAAGGGGCAGAATAAATTGGTCACGGAAGGCCATATAGTTTTGATTGGCAAATGTAATGGATCTGTCCTCATACTACTTTCCTGCTATGCTGCAAAGTCATTGAAACTGCTGGCATACTGAATAATGCATACAACACATCTTTGGGGGGTCACCATAATCAAGCTCACTCCCTCGTCATTTGATCATGAGCAAGGAATAGAAAGTGGAGAATAGTTTGCCGGGTCTGCAAAATCTGCAATCTTCACATAAGAGCACTTAGGCCCTCACTACAACACTGGTGGTAAATTTCGCTGACCGCCGTGCCGACAGCCGCCAACATACCATGTCCGCAGCGGAAATCCGCAATGGGTATTATGACCTACACTGAGAATACCACCACTATACAGACACCCACACAAGTCTGCCAGACCAAAGGTCAGTGATAAACTGGCGATAGCAAAACCCACACCGTTACGCCAACAGGAATATGCCCACAGTATCACGACCCACGAATCAACTCGGTGGTCAATCAACCGCAGTAAACCATTGGCAGTACACACCGATACGCTCAAAATACACACACACTTACAAAACACAACCACATTGGACAATTAAAACCACACACACCTGACACACATACACACACCACACCCACACACCCAATCCAATATAAAACACACACCCACAATACTCACAACCCCTTATACTGAAATGTTTTGAAGAAGCAGAGAGAGAGAAAAGCAAAGACCACACCAGCATCTAGAGGCACACAACACCATCACTCATACACCATCCACGCACAACACACCACACACCCCAACACATCACCCCACACATCATATCAACCATCACCTCACACATTACTCACACCACATCATGGCACCTCAAAGACACCCCAGGTTTTCTGAGGAGGAGCTCAGGGTCATGGTGGAGGAAATCATCCAGGTAGAGCCACAGCTATTCAGATCACAGGTGCAGCAGACATCCATTGCAAGGAAGATGGAGCTATGGCGGAGAATTGTCGACAGGGTCAACGCAGTGGGACAGCACCGAGAACAAGGGATGACATCAGGAAGAGGTGGAACGACCTATGGGGGAAGGTGTGTTCTGTGGTATCCAGACACCAGATAGCCGTAAAGAGGGCTGGTGGTGGACCCCCACCTCCTCCCCCACAACTAACAACATTGGAGGAGCAAGTCTTGGCGATCATGCATCCTGAGGGCCTCACAGGAGCAGCAGGTTGACTGGACTCTGGTAAGTCATACCTTTACTATCATATCCCCCCCACCATACCTGCATCCCATCATATACTCCCACCCTCTCCTTCACTCCCATGACTTCACCCTCTCCCACATACCCCACCATCACGCCAACCACTCCCACAACCAAGCCCTGCATGCAACAACAATGCCTGGACACCCATCACAGACATGCATGAACACCCATCACCAAAGCATGTCCAATAGAGAGACTCACACAGGGCACACAATCACCACTCACACAAGGGCCAAGGCAATAATGCGAGCACAGTAATGGGGGGAAACACACCCATTGCACAAAATGGCACACACAGATAGAATAACAATGCATTTACACCCCAACAGGAACCCTACCCAACATCACCGGGCAGGAGGTGCCAGCCATATCCAATCCCCCCACAGAAGAGGCCCACAGTGACGACATCATTTCTGCACGCCTGGATCAAGATGACCAGCCTGGCCCATCTGGTTCCTCTGGACAGTCAGTTCCCCCGCCACAGTCCCAAGCCACCACAGAACCTCCCCCCTCAGGAAACACCACCACAGCACCCACCCACCTGGCCCATGCCACTATCCCCAGGACAAGTCAATCAGCAGTGTGTCCACCACTACAGGGACTCCAGGCAAACCCACAAACCCAGGACGGTCAGGGACCTGGGGTCAGTGGCAGTGGGCACACAGTTCTGGGGACAGAGGCACAGGACAACAGGGAAGCTGGGAGGACTGCTGTGCGACAGGGGGAGGAAAAGCCCAGGGAACCAACCATCCACGAGGCACTATCAAACATCATGGGAGCATACCACCATTCCTAGGAGACCATGGGCACGGTACTGAGCAAGTTTCAGGAAACCCAGCGGCTGCAGGAGGGACAATACATGGGGATCAGGGAGGACCTCACCAACATATACACCATCCTGGTCACCATTGCAGGGGTGCTGGCTGACATAGGCAAGACCATGAGGGAGGCAGTGGCAAAACAAAGGGCCCCTGACACTAGCCAAATCGAGGAACAGCCCTCCACCTCTGTCGGCGCTAATGGACAGGAGGCTCACCACAGGAACAACAGCCCACCAGCACCCTACCCCCTACAGAAGGAGAACCACCCCGCAAACGGTCTCTGCTATCCAGGCAGAAGACAGAGAACATTACCAAGACCCCCTCAAGGAAATAGGACCCTCCTGATTGTCACCCTTCTGTCCCACTATGTCACCCTGTCCACCTTGAACTGCCAATACTCCCCTTTCTATGCCCCATTGGACAATGCACCTGTGATACCAAGAGACTGGACTCTACTATAGACCTTCCTCCACCATCACCCCAGCCACTTCCACATACCCCTATCCACATTAGCCTCTAAATAAACACCCTTGAATCACAAACCAATCTGGAGTCAGTCTGTTCTTTCAGAAATGTATTATTACAACATCACCAACACATATCAATGTAAATGTTCATTTGCTCATAACAATGTGTGACAGTTGGTGGGCAGCAGTACATATAGCAGAAGGCAGAATGAGATACCCAGATCTGTAAAAAGGAAAGCCAAAGTGAACTGTCAGTGTCCATGGACAGAGGTGAAGAGGGAGACTTATACAATGTCCTATAGTATTCAGAAATGTGAGGATCAGTGGCAGTCTCTTACCTGTGTGTCACTGGAAGTACTGCATGATGATGTTGGTTCGGTTGTCAATATCTTCTTCCTCTGCCTCCTCTTCCTCACTGTCCACAACTCCACTGCTGCCATAAGACCATCATCAGGCCCATCCTCCTGCAGAAAAGGCACCTGGTGTCGCAATGCCAGGTTGTGCAACATGCAGCATGCCACGATTATCTGGCACACCTTCTTTGGTGAGTAGTATTGGGAGCCACCTGCTAGATGGAGGCACCGGAATCTGTCCTTCAGGAGGCCCAACGTCCTCTCAATAATATGCCAAGTTCACCCATGTGCCTCATTATAGTGGTCCTCTGCCCTTGTCCTGGCATTCCTCACTGGGGTCAGTAGCCATGAGATGTTGGGGTAACCAGAGTCACCTGCAAATGTCGAGGGATACCTTTTAGACACACACTCTAACTTAGGGTCTACCCCATACCCAGACACCTACTCATACTGTGTGGGGACCTTGGGCTCACCTATTAGCCACACACTGTGCCTCTGGAGTTGGCCCATCAAAATGCATGCGTCATGCAGAGAGCCAGGATACTTGGCATTCACATGAAAGATGTACTGGTCCCCCAAACACACCATATGCACATTCATCGAATGGTAGCTTTCTCGATTTCTGTACACTTGTTCATGTCTGAGGAGGGGAGACAAATGCCACATGTGTACCATCAATAGCACCAATGATTTTGGGGATATGTCCCAGGGCATAAAAGTCAGCTTTCACTGTGGGAACATCCTCCATCTGTGGAAACACGATGTAGCTGCGCATGTGTTTCAGCAGGGCAGACAACACTCTGGTCAACACGTTAGAAAACATTGGCTGAGACATCCCTAATGCCATGGCCACTGTAGTTCGAAATGAGCCACTGGCCAGGAAATGGAGCACTGACAGGACCTGCACTAGAGGGGGTATTCATGTGGGACGGCGGATAGCTGACATCAGGTATGGCTCCAATTGGGCACACAGGTCTTGGATTGTGGCATGATCAAGTCTGTAGGTGATAATGAGGTGTCTGTCTTCCATTGTCGACAGGTCCACCAGGGGTCTGTAAACCGGAGGATGATGCCATCTCATCATCTTCCCCCTCGGATGTGCCCTATGGAGGAGAATGGTGAGCAGAGGGTCATGTACCACATAGGTTGAACAAGTGTGTTTGCAGTAATGTGAGTAAATCCGTGTGTGGCGTAGTTTGTCCGTATATCTGCCAAATTGTGCTGTGATGCAGTTAGGTGCCATGCCATGTGCCCCCCTGAAATGGCGGCTACCTGTCCTGTGAGGAGAGACAAGGGGAAATTAGGTAACTGCGCTGGTGTTGTCACCATTGGTTATCATTGGGCCCTATGGGTTCCTGGAGCCAATGACGATGTACGCCGGTGGTGACGGTACGCACCACCGCGGACGTGACCACCATTTCCTATCTGTTCACTCACTTGATACCTGACCTTCAACAGGAGAGGACCTACACTGCAAGTGCTGCTGTGACCTGAATCTGGAAGCGACACTGGCTCGAGTGTCTGGGGAAAGGGCCCCTGCCTTCACCACGATGGAGTTGGACAAACAGGTTGATGTGGTTCTTCCCCAGTACACGCTACTCTACGGTCCTCCAGATAAACAGGTGAGTACACTGTGAGAATGCTGCATGGGCAATGCCTGTTTTGAGTCATGTGGATGGAAGATACATGGGGGGGGCTGAGGCCTGCATGTGAGGATGGTGAGTGTATGTGCGTCAGGGCATGGGAGGGAACTGGTGGGCAATGAGTATGACGGTCCGGACGGGTGATTAATTTCCTTGTCTCCTGAACCTTTCCTCTAGGTCAGAAGGGTATTTGGCGTGCCATCGCCATGGAAGTGCGGACCTCGGGGAACTGTCATAGACGGAGCACCCACTGCAACAAGAGATGGGAGGACCTGCGCCACTGGAGCAAGAAGACGGCGGAGGCCCAGCTGGGGCTGGCCTCCCAACAAGGAAGGGGTGCCCGTTGCACCATGACCCCCCTGATGTTCCGGATCTTGGCGGTGGCATATCCGGAGTTGGATGGGCGCTTGAGGGCATCACAACAGCCACAAGGGGGTGAGTACAGCCTCATCCATCTGACTCTGCACGCTTTACGAGGTGTCTGGGTGGGGGATGTGGGCTGTGGGTTCCAGTAGGCCGGGGCAAACTTGGTAGGGTATGTCCCTTGTTGGGCAGGCTCTAATGCACTCCAACCTCAATATTTTTAGTGGGCAGGCTCCTGTGGGTTCCAGGTGTGCAGCAAATGGTGTTAGGCATAGTACCCCATGGCCTGGTGAATTTCCTATTAACTCCTAGTGCATGTCCTAGTGCATAGGGCTGCTCTCTGTGTGTTTTCTGACTTTCCCCCCCTTTCTTGTTTTGTCCCCCTGTCCTTGTGTGCATTAGCATCATCTATCGGAAGAGCAAAGGGACCGGGGACGTAGCGAGCTGCATCCCACATGGCCCTGAAGGGTGAATATATGGAGGGTGAAGGCACCAGTAGAACAGAGGGCAAGGGGAGCTACACCTATGGGGACAGGAGGGGATACTGGCGACAGCAACTCCTCCTCTGATGGAAGCTCCCTGGTGGACACCTCTGTGCCCACCCCAACAACAGGTACAGCTGTCACCCCCCCTACCAGCACCACCCTCCCAGCAGCCCCTCAGCGTGTTTCCCGTGCCCGCTCACCCAGGAGGATGGGCATCTCCTTCACCCCAGGCACCTCAGGCCCTGCCCCAGGGAGCCCTGATGCCCTCAGTGAGGAGGCTATTGACCTCCTGAGATCCCTCACTGTTGGGCAGTCATCCATTCTGAATGCCATCCAGGGTGTTGAGAGGCATTTGCAGCAAACAAATGCATACCTGGAGGGCATTCATTCTGGTGTAGCGGCCCAACAGAGAGCATTTCAGGCTCAGCACTGATGGCAGCCATTGTCCCTGTGTCCAGCCTCCCCCCTCCAACTTCCTCTACCAAGACTGAATCCCCTCTACCTCTGCGTATCCCTAGCACACCATCAGACCAGCATCCACACACATCAACACACAAAAGTGGCTCAGGAAAACATAAGCAGCACACATCCCACAGGCACTTACACAAGCACCAAACCCATGCACACATACCAACATCCACTTATTCCACTGTGTCCCCCTATTCCACGTCCTCCACCTCCCTCCCAGTCTCGTCTCCACTCACACCTGCATGCACTACATCATCAGCCACTGCCTCCATCACCAGCACACCCATAACTACACACCGCTCACGTGCAATCACCACCCCCACTACCATTCACACGTCCCCTGTGTCCTCTCCCACTGTGTCTGAAAGCCCTCCTCCCAAAGTACACAAACGAAGGCACACACCCACTCAACAGCCATCCACCTTACAGCAGCCTCCAACCCATGCACCTTCACCCAAACTCAGCAAACGTATACCTCCTACAACCACTACTTCTTCCTCCACTCCCACACCCCCTCCATCTTCCCGTCCCAGTGTGTCAAAAAAACATTTCCTAGCAAACATTAACCTCTTCCCTACACCTCCCCCCGTCCTTACCCTAGGGCCAGGATGTCTACATCCCAGCCCAGCACCTCAGCCACAAAATCTGCATCCGCTGTGGTCCCAGCTACTCCAGTACGGTCTAAGGGGGCACCCGTCAGAGCTGCCAGTGTGCCACCGACAGAAAAGAAGGACCACCCTATTCCACCACCTGCAAAGGTCAAAAAGGGGCCGGCTTCCAGCATGGGACAGTCACACGACCCACCCAGCAAGGCCTCGCCCAAACACAGAGTGGACAGTACCAAGGTTCCTGCAGCAAATGTCAAGATGGGGAAGGGTCACAAGCCAAAGGGCACATCACCTCTGGCCACGATGTCTCCTGGTGAGGGGCTGGTGACAACCATATCATCAGGGATGCCAGCTACATGCACCTCAGTCACCACCACCGCTCCGACCGCCACCTACACTGCCACCTGCACAGCCACCTGTCCCGCCACCTCACTGCCACCTGCACCGCCGCTGCCACAATGTCAGTTTGCAGCATCCTCCCCAAGGATCAGCCATCCGAGGCCACCGGAGACGGTATGGTGTCTCCATCCACCACAACAGTCACTTGCACCACGGCCAGCACTGGCAGCATCTCGTCTGCAGACACCGCAAACTGTACTACTACCAGCACCGCCACGTGCACAGCCGATGCCACTCTGTCGGACGTCAGCCCCAGCCCCATCCCCAGTGTGCAGCCGTCAGGGTCTGCAGGTGACGTCCTGGACCCTAGACACGCCACTTGAGACACCACCTCCAGCACTGACACGAACCAGCAATTGGCAGCCTAAGTCGCCACAGGATGGGGTGTGGCTCTGCCTCCATGGAGTATCATGCTACCTGTTCCAGGTACATCGCATGGCTGAGACACCCAGGTGAGACAAAGTCAACTGCCACACCCCAGGTGTAGCATCACTGGGCACAAAGCCCCCTCCAGAACCAGTGGAAGAAGGCGTCCCTCCTTGGCACGATGAAGCAGACTGGCCATAAAGCCCCCTCCAGAACCAGTGGAGAGATACATCCACTCACCCAGCCCTTGGCAGGATGAAGCACTCTGGGCACAAAGCCCCCTCCAGAACCAGTGGAAAGATACATCCACTACCTCTGTCCTTGGCAGGATGAAGCACTCTGGGCACAAAGCCCCCTCCAGAACCAGTGGAGTATCACATCCACTACCTCAGTCCTTGGCAGGATGAAGTACTCTGGGCACCAGGCCCCCTCCAGAACCAGTGGAGAATGACATCCACTACCTCAGTCCATGGCAGGATGAAGCACTCTGGGCACTAAGCCCCCTCCAGAACCAGTGGAGAGAAGCATCCACTATCCCAGTCTTTGGCAGGATGAGGCACTCTGGGCACTAAGCCCCCTCCAGAACCAGTGGAGAGATACATCCACTCACCCAGTCCTTGGCAGGATGAAGCACTCTGGGCACAAAGCCTCCTCCAGAACCAGAGGAGAAAGGCATCCATTTGGGAGACTGTGGCTTTGCACTCCCCAGGAACAATCACTGGGCAGTGCACCCACTTGAGAGACTTGAGAGACTGTGGCTTTGCACTCTCCAGGACCAGGCAGTGGGCAAACCACCCACTAGAGAGACTGTGGCCTTGTACTCCCCAGGACCAAGCAGTGGGCAAACCACCCACTTAAGAGACTGTGGCTTTGCACTCCCCAGGACCAAGCAGTGGGCAAACCACCCACTTGAGAGACTTGAGAGACTGTGGCTTTGCACTCCCAGGACCAAGCAGTCGTTAACCCACCCACTTGAGAGACTTGAGAGACTGTGGCTTTGCACTCCCCAGGACCAAACAGTGGGCATGGAGCCCCCTCGAGGAGCAGTGGCATCGTACCATAATCTGGCTGAGGTGCCCCCTCCCGTTCCCTCTGAGGTGCCTGTTTTTTTTTCAACCTGATGCCCCTACAGTGTTCTCTCCCTTTTGAGGCAGGTGTCATGTGTGGGCTTCCCCCATGCTTTTTGGGACCACTGGTCTTCGGACATTTAATGGGACAGTGTACGGACTTGTGTACTTGCTGTAAATACTTATGTATACTGATTATTTGCTGTTCTCTTGGTCTATCTAATTGTTCAAATATTACAGTAGTTAACCTCATTTAGTTTGGTCCTTGCATTCTTCCAGGGGGTGACGGGGTGTAGCTGTGATGTTATTGGGTATGTGTGTGCGTATGTTGTGGGTGGGGGGTGGGGATGTTACGTGTCGCGTGTGTGTGTCACTCTCTTTTCCCTCCTCCCCTCCCCTGTGTGCTAGGTGCAGTACTCACCGTCGTTGTCACCACCGCCGCCTTCTTTCCACTTCGTGGTGTATTAATAGATACAGCAACATGAGTAGGATCTGCAATTTGGGCTCCATGGCGTCTTGGTTCTTCGTTGAGTGTCGAAAGGTGAGTGGTTCCCCTTCTGTGTCCTGTTTTCGCCGTGCTTGATGGCATTGGTACCGCCTCGGAAAAGCTGGCAGATTGGTGCCTTGTAATAGTGTGGGCGGTACACTGTCTTCCACCTGTCTGTTGGCAGTTACCGCCACTGTGTTAGTTGCTACCGCTGTGGCAGTCAGAGTGTTAAAGTTGCTGTCTGTGTTGGCAGTTTCCGTCATGGTCGTGATCCCAGTTTTTTTATCGCCGGCCTGCTGGTGGTATTACAGCTGATTTAATACCGACCGCCAACTTTGTAATGAGGGCCTTAATCTATTGTCTTAGTCTTACAGTACCAGTCCACAGGGTATGTAAGTTAGGGGAGAGGGAAAGCTTAATAACCAAGCAGAAGCAAGCTACATATGAGTAATAAATATTAACAAGAACCATCAGAGCCATCAGCGGTGGCACTTCTGGTGGCGGTGATACTTCCAACCACCATAGCACTGATTGGGGCAGCCTTGGCCTGAACTCTCTAATGCCCTCTTCTTGACCATGGGTGCTGATGTAAGAAATAAAGAACATAACAAAAATAGATTAGTGGTACAGTTAATTCTTCTATAAAATATTTTGACTGGCTAAGGCAAACACAATAACATATTGACATTGTACTTTTCTAAATCAGATTGCCTATAATATCAGGTTGACCTATTCCTAATTTCAGAAACCTTAACTAATGCCCTATACCAAATTTCCTAAACTACGTTTGGTACTACTAATGCAATGATCTTTGTGTCACAACTGCAGTTGATGGCCCAACTCAGTCAGTTTCCTTTTCACTGCATAGATGCATACTAATCATCACTGGAAGATTTCTTGGGACTGTACTAGCTACATAAAAAAGACACAGTGAAGGCTAATTCACTGACATTACTACTATTACCATAGTACCACTATCTTAGAGACAGGACAGATGAGTCTGCATGACTTCTTTAACATTCAGCACAAGTGAGCACCTACAGCAGTGAGCAGAACTAGGAAGCACCTAGCACATGGCTTGCTCACATAATATGTGTAACCTTGCATGAACTTAATTTACCTCTGAGTGTAAACAGCTTGCTGTCTTAGAAAAAGCATTGTAGGATACAAACAAATGAGTAATTAGTACTCGCCAAGTTCGACAACCTTGATGCCCAGCATGTTGTGTTCCCGGTTGAGGATGTCGGCCCATGGGTGCATCAGTTGCTTGTTGGGTGGTGGGATGAACCTGTCGGCTCAGTGGTGTGTCAGTTGCTGCTGGGTGCACTGATCCCAAGAATGCCTGCACACACAATGGCGCACCCTCCCACAGCAGCTGGTGTTCTCACAGGCTGCAGAAAATAAAAAGAGACAAAAATGTAAAATACACAAACACACACACTAATTTACTAAAAGTAAAACAGGGGAGGACAAGTGGCATACAGTAAAGATTACAAAGATAGTTGAAAAGAAGTCCAAGCACAATGCTTACAATAGGAAAAACAAGATGGCTGTGTGTGCATGCGACCCCGTGGTGCCAATCATGTGGTGCCATTCTCGCTCGCTTTGCAACACAGGAGGTGCTACTCTCCCCAATCAGCGTGAAAGTGTGGCTGAACACAACTCTGCCCATTTGCAGAGTGAGGTGGAATTCTCGTTGAGTTTTTGGGAATTCAGCAGAATTCTGCGTAGCAGAGCTCCGCCCACCCCTACCTAGTAAATCAGAGCATCAACAATCTTTAGCTGTCTAAAATGGACAGGCCCTATCAAAGCATGTGTGTCATGAGCCCTCCCACCCAACTCAATACACCATTAAAATATCACCGGAGAAACAAACAGAAAGTTTTGCATTAGAGCTATCCTAGTGAGTGACCTTGGGCCAGATGTATCAAGCAATTTTGCATTCGCAAACGGTGCATATCGCAAAATTCAGCCGTTTGCGAATGCAAAAATGCCTTTCAGAATGTATGAAAGGCATTCGCAGTGCAATTTTAAGGAATCGCTAAAATAGCGATTCCTTAAAATTGCGACCCCATTTAGAGAATCGCAAATTGCGATTCTCTAAATAGGAAATCGCAAATAAGGAATCCTTATTTGCGATTTCTTAAGCACATGTATCAAGCATTTCCTAAATGCGAATTGGGCATTTAGGAAATGCAATTACCACCAACAAAATTTTGGTGGTAACCATGTGCAAATTTTTAAAATGCATTTTAAATGCATTTTTTAAATTGACATGTAGAGCATGTGTGTGCTTCACATGTCTGTAAAAATATTTTTGGGGTGCAGCAGGGGGGGCCTTAGGCCCCCAGCACCCTGGGATTTGCATTTCCTAAATTGCTAATTCCTAACTGGAATTCGCAATTTAGGAAATGCAAAAACATTCGCAACAGGCCTATAGGTGCAAATTTTAAGAAATCGCTATTACCGAATCTCAAAATTCATACATACCATTTTGCATTTCTTAAATAGCGATTTCTTAAAATTCGCTATTTAAGAAATGCAATTTCGTTTTTTGATACATCTGGCCCCTTGTTTCTTAGTTCAGTGGTAGATTAAACAGACCCAGTTGTATGCCGGGACATTAATAAAAAAAATCACATATGCGCAAGATGTAGGTGGCAGGGGCAATATAGGGTCCCCATCCCAAGTTTGTCCCACCCTTACCCTTGGTTTCTGAATCTGGGTGCTAGATAGTGAAGCAGTGTTCCCATCCCTTCGAGGCCTGCCCTATAATGTTGCAGGCCTGCACGAAGTTCTAGGAGCAGAAGCACTATCACCTGCTGTGGAATCAACAGAGCAACTAGAGTCACGAATAGAGTTAGCATTACTTCTTGGTCTGTCCAGCCTAGGCACAGCAACATTGCTAGGCCTGTCTTCATCACACTCCTGAGCTTTATTCAATCTAGCTTCACTGGTTACCAATCTTGAAGTGATGAAATCAAGTTTAGCACTTACTGTGGCATCAAACGCAGCCCCAATAAGTTGACCAGATCATCCATTGAGTTCAAACTCTGCCATAAGGTATGCGCAGTTTGTGAGTTAGAGTTGTTAATAGTAGTTTTCATACTAGATTTGGCAGATCTCCTCCTGCACTTAATCGCTGGGCTCGAGCAGTGTGTTTGAAAAGACTCCTGTGCGGTTTTGTTTCTTGGGTCTTGCTCTAACAGAGTATGTGAATTCAGCTGGGAAAAAATCACAATTGCCACGCTGGGAGGCTTAGGTTCGGCGTGTGCAAGGCACGATGAAGAGTAACCCAGAGGTGGAGTTTATTTTGAATGTCGTGAATGAATACATTCCTCAGTCAGGTAGAGGCAGAGCTCCATGATTTCTCTCCCTATAAAGATAACCCCGACAGAGCATGCCAAGAACCTATTAATCATTGAGGTTCTCGTGGCAGCATGTAGGGGTGGAGATTTAGTTGAAGCCGCCTTTCTTTTACCCATACTTCAAGTAGGCAAAGTGCTGGATGGCTATAGATAAAATAAATATGCAACCAGGTCAAAAAAAGTACCTGCCAAGGTCTGTAGGAGAGGACTAAGGGGGTGTCTCAGCTGCAATGATGGGTGAAGACAGGCTCGGTCTTGACCTGGTTGCATGCCCGGGTGCGTCCTGTGCTGCAGGCAGGGAAACAAGTTGATTAGTGCCCGACCAGCAGGGAAACAGGGTAATAGCACTGGACTGGTGTGATTCAGCAGCCCCTCTTTCTCTAGTAGCACTCGGGTGCTTGTGGATAGTGTAGTCCAACCCTTCCTTGGCCCGGCAAGTCAAATCTACCTACAATGGCAGAGCTTGTTCATGTTGTATGCATGTTTAAATGCAATACTAATTTTGTACTCTACACCCCCCAAACACACACATGGTAAATAAACAGAAAACTTCCAAAAATACCCAAATGTGGCAACTGAATCACCTCGGAGTTTTGAGCAGGAGCATAGGAGCAATGAAGGTAAGGAACAGGGAAAAGTGAAAGCCAGGTGACAATTACAGAAAAAAGTGAGAGAATGAAGATGATGTGGAAAAGTTAAGCAGAGAGTGGAGTGCGACAAAAGCACAGGGAACAATGACGGTGGAGGAGTGAGAACGGGTAGAAAATGCGGAGCAAGAAAGGCAGGGTATGGGGTAATATTGATGCTCAGTAATCAATTACTGAGACAGGAATTGAGAGCATGTAGATTATCATAATCAAGAGAGAAAGGTTGTGGGGGAAAATGCAAAAGCAGGTTTGACACATAGAAAAAGCAAGGAAAAGGTTGGAATGATACAGAACAGAAAGAAAAACACATATGAAGCAAGGGTAGATGTGATGATGCAAACAGAGAAGGCAAAGCAAAAGCACAGAGTGGATGAGAAGCAGAGGCACATCGGGCTAAATCTTGAAGCCCACTACCAAAACCTAATGAAAACATTAAGGGTAAAATGTAACTGTCAACAAAATTCCCTGGGTTTGGTGGACAAACACTCCAAGCACTGGGAAACCATTCACAAGCACTGGAGAATCCAATAGTCCTAGATTGCATTTTCAACTACATTCCATCTTCTTGGTTTTGTAGGAGCCTGTTACAAAATGCACTGTATTTTTCAAAGTAACAAAAGATGCAGAATCAGTATTGTATTTTGATTTGTAATGCAAAGCTAAAAAAATAAACAACCACATTAACATTGATATGTCTAAATATATAGGCCCTCATTATGACATTGGTGGTCAGCTGACCGCTACACCGGTGATGCCGGTAGTACCGTTGCCAGGCTGGTGGTGAAAACCGCCAAATTAGGACCATGGCAGTGATCCCTCTCATAGACAGCCAATGTACCACCCGAACCGCCAGTGCGGTCCATCCACAGACCATGGCGGTTGCGACCTTCAGGCTGGCGGAACACAACATCCCACCCACCATATAATGACATAGATCGCCAGGCTTTCCGGGGGCGGGACCACCGCCACCAGAAGCCTGGCAGAAACGAATCATATAAAAGGAGACACTCACCTCCAGGGACACAGAGGAGGCCGCCGTCGCCATGGAATCCAAACTGGAAGTCCTGCCAATGCTGTACGATGGGATGGCAGTCCAGGAGCAGCAACGTCGATGAAGACGAGGACAGTGAGTACAGCCACCTAACACACAAGGGAGGGAGGGGAGAGCGACACACACACACATGCACAACACACACCATACACACATACCACACACACTCAGAACTATCTGCAGAGAACTCCTACACCAACATAAGTCATGACTAAAGAAAGCCAGGACACATATCTTTTGTCAAACCTGTGTAAATTGGTGGACCTGCCCCCGCAACTATATACAAATGGCCATTGGCCTTTCCAATGTTAGGCAAAAGCCACAGGGCAAAGTCCAAGGCCCAACTTAACTCCTAACAGCCCAAGTCACTCCACTGGGCAGGGGCATCATGGTGATGGCAGGCAGGTACCTCAAGGGCCAGGGGGAATTTGGGTGGGTTTTGTCTTGGGAGAGGGGTCCTTGGACTTGGGTTTGGGAGAGGGCGGGTCCTTGCTCCATTGTTTAGGGGGCAGAGGTAGTTGCTTGGGGCGGGGGACCGGAGGGCCACTCTTGTGCCCCTTAGTGGCAGGTGTAGCTGCAGGGGGAGGATACGGAGTGGACTAGGATCCAGTGGTACTGGGCTGGGGGAGAGGGATCTTCCTTTTACGGGCAGGACGGGGGAGGGAAGAGGTCAAGGCGGGAAAGGAAAAGTTTCTTACGTCCAATGTGGCAGGCTGTGGGAGGAGGTTTGGGAGTGGAAGTAGAGGGAGTGGTAGTAGGAGGAGTAGGTGTGCTGGACTTGGTTGCAGGTGCATGTGTGTGTAAGGTGGATGGCTGTTTACTGTCTCAGTGGGAGTATTCATGTGTTTTTGGAGGGGGTGGGCAGACAGAGAGGCAGAGGACAAACAGGACGTGTGTATGTATGTTGTTGTGATGTCTGCAAGTGAGGTGGGTGTGCTGCATGTTGTGCTGGAGGAGGTGGTGACTGCGCATTTGGTGAATGGGGTGCTAGTCTGCATGCCTGCTGTTGTGGTGACTGTGGGAAAGGCTGTTCAGGTGGCAGAATCTGGGACTGATGATGCAGTGCATGCAGCTGTGTGTGTTGATGTGACTGTGAGGGAAGAGGAGGAGGAGGGGGAGACAGTGGAGGCAGTGGCTGTTGTTGTATGTGCTTTTGTGTGTTGGCTGTTTGTGTTCTTGTGGAGTGAAGTGTGGTGCCTTTGCTTGTCTGTGCGAGTCCTGTCTGTTGTCTTGGGTGCATGCTTGTCTGATTGTGTGTGTGGAATGGTTTGGGGGAGGTGGCTTTAGGACTGGGAACAGGTAGCTGGAGAGGGGACGGAACAACTAGGGACACTGGCTGCCATCAAAGAGGAGGTCAGAGCCTGAAACGATCTCTGTAGGGCAGCAAAGCCACTGTGAATGCCCTATAGGTAGGCATTACATTGCTGCATCTGGGATGCCAGCCCCTTGATGGCATTCCCCATGGTTGACTTCCCTACAGCGATGGATCTCAGGAGGTCAATAGCCTCCTCAGTGAGGGTAGCAGGGCTGACTGGGGCAGGACCTGAGGTGCCTGGGGCGAAGGAGACACCCACCCTCCTGGGTGAGCAGGAACGGGCAACTGGGTGGGGGCTACTGAGAAGGTGGTGCTGGTACAGGGGTGGCAGAAGATGTTGTAGCTGGAGTGGTCCCAGAGCTTCCATCAAAGGAGGAATCTGAGTCAGATGTCATAGCTCCAGTCCCCCCCTTGGTTCTCGCCTTGCCCTCCATCCCACTTGTCCCCTCAGCATCGGTGGACTCTGCCTCCTGGGTGCATGGTCTGCAGATCCCCCTCTCACCAGTGCCCTAGCTCCTTTGTCAGATGATACTAATGCACACAAGGACAGTATGAGAAAAGGAGAGAAGGTGGGGGAGGAAGAAGGAGAGCACAGGGTCAATCACAGTTACAACAGCACAAATGGCATACACATCACAATCACTCATTGGGACTAACACTGTGCATTATGAACCACAATGACAAACCATTAACTTGGAACAACAGTAGAAAATAACCCAAACACTACCATCTGCACAATTACTGGGACTCACTAAGCCATTTATGCCATGGTATGCCTGCTATTTACCAATTTCATATATACATACCACTCTACTTTGCTATGCAGGACTCACAAGAATAGCTGAATTGGCATATTGGGGCATCCACTGACTAGAACCTTGCACCCAAACCCCGTGGCAGGCAACAACATATTAATACCACACAGTCTGTACTCAACCACTTGTGGCTGCTATGCTGCCTTCAAGTGCCCATCCACCTCAGGATTGGCAACCAGTTTACAGGTCATTAGTGGGGTCAGGGTTCGATGGGCACCCTCCCTCGTTGGGAGGCAGAACCCAGTTGGGCCTCTGTGGTCTTCCGGGCCCAGGTTCTCAGGTCCTCCCACCGTTTCCTGCAGTGGGTGCTCCACCAGCTATGGACCCCCGGGGTCTGCACATCCTTGGCGATGGCACGCCACAACCCTTTCTTCTGATGGGTGCTTACCTGCATAGGGAAAACAGATGAATGGACACCATGAACTCAACACTCCATTCTGTTACAGATTTGGCTTACATACTGCATAAATCCCAAATTAAGCTTGCACATGACCAGTACCTCTGCATACACACTGCATGCAGCCAAACTCCCCCACAAATAACAAACTGCCAGCACACACAGACATCGTCATTCAGCCATGTCACATCCAACGTAACCATGATGTACTCACCTGTTTATCTTTAGGCCCATACAACTGCCCATACACCGGTAGGACCCCATCCACAAGCTTCTCCAACTCCTCTGATGTGAAGCCTGGGACCCCTTACCCTGTTGCATGGGCCATCGCGGGTTCCAAACACAAGACACTGCAGCACACGAAGTGGAGGTGTTGATCATTAGAGTGTCAGGAATCAAGTGAAGTGGCACAGAGAAAATGGTGGTCACGTCCGAGGCGGTGAAGACTGCCACTGCCAGCGTTGATCATCATTGGTCCTCTGTGCTCCATAGCGCTCCATGTTAGCCAATGAGGAGTTTCACGGCGGTGTAGACAGCCTACCGCCATGACGCCAAACACTGGCGTATTGAGGTCACTTCCTCCTGTTCGTGCATACAGGACAGGCGGTTGTCAATTCCTAATGCTGGTACTCATGTTGGACAATTTAATGTGCATCATAGGTATCAATCGTACATACCAAGACAATTCCAGTTTGCTATCTACTTACATGCTCTATGTACTGTGATATTGTGTGTCCATACTTCCTGTAGTCACACACATCTCATTTCTGATTTACTTAGTTACCTACCACTGCGGAGCAGGAGGCAACCACCTGTGTATAGACCCCTAGTGGACTTGGCTACACTGGAGGAACGGCACATCATAATCACCTATTGTCTGTACAGGGCCACAATTACTGAGCTGTGTCAACAATTGGAGCCAGATCTGATTCCTGCTATCCTTAACACTACAGCAATACCCTCTGCAGTACAGGTACTCTCAGTGCTCCACTTCCTGGCAAGTGGTTCTTTCCAGGTGACAGTGGGCTTGGCTGCAGGAATGTCACAGCTAATGTTTTTGATTGTGCTTGGAAGGGTTTTGGCTGCCTTGCTCAAACATATGTGACAGACAATGACTGAAAAAAATAACTTACATGTCCACAGGTGCTCCAGCCAAAGTCAGCAGTGAGCATGTGCCACGGCAACCCAGTCCTCCACCAGAAGATGGCCTCAGTGATGACAGCAGCTCAGGATGATAAATCACAATAACTCAAGTTGTGTTCAAGGGTGTTAATTTAAGTGACAAGAAGGATGGGATGGTGCAATAGATTGTGGTGATGGTGGATGAAAACTTTAGTGTAGTGGCCCATTTGGTTTGTAGCACAGGTCCATTATCCAGGGGGCTGCAAAGGAGCTCTGGCAGGCCAGAGTGAACAAGGTGGCACACAAGGGGTGCATTCTGGAGGGGCTAATTTTCCTGGTGGGGTTTTGGTCTTGGCAACAGTCTTTGGTGTCTGTCTGGGTCGCAGTGAAAGTTTGCGGAGATACACAGTTGAGGAGGGTTATTGGGGTGGTGCACTGTATGGGATGGAGTGGGGTGTAGGGAGTCACGGTGAGGGTGTGACATGACATGCAGGTATCGGTGGAGGTAGGGTAGTAATGGTGACTTACCAGTGTCCAGCCCTCCAGTGTCTCCAGTGAGGCCCTCAGGATCCAGGATTGCCAAGACTTGCTCCTCCCATGCTGTCAACTGTGGGAGGGGAGGTGGGGGTGCACCGCCAGTCCTCATGATGGTGACTTGGTGCCTACATCCAATGGAATGCACCTTCCCCCGTAGGTTGTTCCACCACTTGCGAACGTCCTCCATTGCGGGTGGATATGTTCCAACGGAGTTCACCCTGTCCACGATACTCTGCTATAGCCCCCTCTTCCTGGCAATGGATATCTGCTGGACCAGTGCACCGAACAGCTTTGGCTCTACCCTGACAATTTCCTCCACCATCACCCGCAACTCTTCTTCTATGAAACGGGGTTTCTTCTCTGGGGACATGCCTAGTGTGTGGTAGGTGTAGTGTGTATGTTGTACAGAGTGTGATGGGTGTTGGGGTGTGTTGTGTGTATTGTCTATTGCTGTCAAGGTGTGGTTCATTTTTCGTGTTTGCAAAGGATTGTGGGTTGTGTGGGGGTGTATTTTATAGTGCTGTTGGTGGGTGTGTACGATGTGTGCATATATATCAGGTGTGGATTTTACCATCTGGCCAATGATGGCTTCTGTTGGCGTTGGGTGCCCAATTCTACAGTGGCAGGGTGCTCCGCCAATGGGTGCCCGCCATTGAGTGTCCGCTGTGGTGATTTGTGGTCCATTATTTGGAGGGCGGTGTGCTGGTGGTGTAGTGGGGAGGGTGGTGGGTCTGACAGAATTGTTGTTGTGGCTGGTTCTGTAGACTTTGTGTTTGTGTGTCATTATCTGGTGGGCTGATTTCTGCCTCCGCGATGGTGGGTTGGCGGCCGTCACTACAGCGGTCTTCAGTAAGGACCGCTAATGTCATAATGGGAGCCATAATGTTTTCGCAGACTTTGTGGTGCCAACCACATGCACTCATTCAAAGCAACACACTTATGAACTCACTCTGGTGTGCTGAACATAAGCTCACCCAAAACCCTTTTCATTCATGTTCTCATTCACTTTTTTCTTCATGTACTCATTCAAACTAGCTTACAACTGGCTCTCACATCAGCACACTTATGCACACCTTCAGTTATCACCATGAAACCCCTTACACCTACTCACACGTGGCCCTCACTCATTCAGCACACATCTGCATTCACTCAGCTGTCTCAATATGCAATCACTCACTTTCTCATCAAGCATCTAATCCCCAAATCTCACCTGAGACCCTCACCCATGTACCTACACACTCATGCATTCACTTACAGAACATCCATTACAAGTAGCACACCCATGTCCCTCACTTAAGCATTCACAACCCTAAACTCATTCATTCACTTCCCATATCACCAAGCACCCACTCAGACCAACTCAACTTTCACACTTATTGACTCCAAGGCATTAATGCGTTCACTATCTCAAACTACACTCATACACTAACTCAAGCACCATCTGAACCTATAAACTCACTGTCTCATTAAGCACAGACTCACATGAGCTGACCTGACCCTCACATATTCACATCAACACACTCAGGTTCATGAAAACTGTAACTGAAAAGCACTTGTCTACTGACTAGCATAATGTGTGCAAACGTGATTAGGCAGATCGCAGGAGATGTAAAGGACCAAGTTACAGGGGCAGTGGGGGAGGAAAGTAGGAAGCAGGGTGTAAACCAATCTTTTCAAGGTTTTACAAAGTGCTAAGCTGCTGGTATGATTGACTTCCTGTTCAACTTTGTAATATTCATGAAGGAGTAGGTGAATAACCCCCAACTGACCAGGAATTTCTTCAGTAAACCTTTGAATATAGCACTCTTTCTTTTTTATAGATGAATTCTGTTTTATTGATTTCAGGTACACATACACAACTGTGTGTCTACAACCCAGGGGGCTGCAGCGTAGAATTATTACGAGACGTATTCAACATAGATTACTGCTACAACCCTGGGGATGGCAGCGATGAATAGTTCAAAACAATAACAGTAACAAGCCCTCCCTCCCCCTGTCCTTCTTTGCTCAAATTGTCTTGAGGTCCCAATTTGTGTTTGGGGACCATTTGTGTCCTACTCTACCACTTTGTTTAGTGGGAACATCTGACCAATGAAGTTCACATTTGAGTAGGTGAGTTCTGAGTGAGCAGTCATAGTATTTTTAAGTAAGCAGGTAAGCTCATAAAATTCAGAGGTCAGTATGTTAATGAGTGGTGTCCAGGTGCCTGCATAATCATCCCCCTTTAGTCAGCCACTATGGAGATCTTCTCCATCCCCAGCACAAACCACAGTTTGTAGAGCCAAGTCGTGTAGTCCGGGGTTCTGTCCAACCCCCAAAAGGAAAGTATTACTGAATATGCTGCTCCTAGCAACAACAACAAAATGTCGTCTTCTGGGGGATTCAAGCAGGAGAATTAAAGGATTAGGTACCCAGGATAGTATAGGTTGGAAACTGGGGGATCCTCACGTTGCAAGCACAATCTATATAATCTAATAGGCGCTCCCAAAATCACTCCAACTTTGGACAGTGACAAAGCAGGTGAAGCAAGGAGCCAGTGCATCTGCATCCCCTCCAGAGTTCTTTAGCTGCTTTCCAGGCATTGAGCCTTACAGGGTAAGGTACCTGTGTGAGGTGATTTTATTGGCTGTTTCTATGCTTGCCATGGAGTGACTGAGTAGTGCGCCCTGTAGTTCATATCCTCCCATTCTTTGTCTGTGAGCGCTCTACCCAGTTCCACCTCCCACCGAAGCTGACCTGCTGATTTGGAGGCTCGCTCTTGAGTGGATAGCATCATGTAGATCTCAGATATAAGACGTTGCTCACCTTTTTTGAAGCTCACACATTTCTCAAATGCTGTAAGAGGACGTCTCTGGGCATGAGGCTGAACCTCTGGTTGTATAACCCAAGTCGTATCTGCAGGTATTGGAAGAGGGCAGACTGTTAACCTATATTCGGTTTTGAGTTCTTCAAACGGTCTGATGCCTTGAAGGTCAAATAGGCAGTCCACTCTCTTACACTCACCCTCCTGCCATCATCTGTACTGCGAAAATCAGGGTCATGGGGGAGTGGAAGGAAGTCAGGTAATTGTTTTGGTTGCCTCCGCGTCCCATCCCATACTTTAAAGACAATACTCATAACTGGGGAAGAGTAGAGTCCCTGCTCTTGGTGTTTACATTGGAGCCAGGGTTCTATCAAGATGTGGGATCCTGCTATGGCTTGATCCATAAAACACCAGTGATTCTCAGGAAGTGGATGACTCCATTCTATGAGAAAATGCAGCTGGGAGGCATGAAAAAAGTGTAATAAGCATGGTGCTGTGAGACTCCCCCTTCTCGAGTCAGGTGATGGAGAAGATTCTTCAAGAGCCGAGCCAGTTTGCCTTCCCATATGAATTTAGAAGAAGCAGATTTGAGGGTGCAGATGATTTTCCCCACAGGGGTAAATGGGAGTGCTTGGAAGAGGTAAAAGATGTGAAGAAGGATTGACATCTAGATTGCTGCTATGCGGGCTAACCAAGACAGATGAAGTCAACGCCATCTGTCCAGTTCAGTCAGCATTTGGTAAGTTGCGGCAGTACAGTTCAGGCTGATAATGAGTGGGATAGAACACGTTAGCTTGATCCCCAGGTTTGTAATATGGTCTTATGCCAACGGGAATGAGAACTGGGAGCATAAGCTGGTCTTGTGGGAAGGAGTAACTGAGAGGTTTAAGATTTGTGATTTCCACATGTTCACTTTGAGGCCGGAGAAAGTCCCAAAAGTGCACAGTTCGGTGACCATGGCTGGAAGTGAAGTCATCAGGCCTGTGATTGTTAAGATTATATCATCAGCGTAGAAACTAATGGGATGTTGGTCTCTACTGAATTTTTTGCCTGAGATGGCCGGGTTATCTTGGACCCTCTGGGCTAACATGGCTCCATGTAGAAAGCAAAGAGAAGATGGGAGAGTGGGCACCCTTGTCTGGTATTGCACTCTATAAAAAAGGAAGATGAGGAGATGAGGAAACCCCGTTCACTCTTACTGAGACACAGGGCGCGGTGTAGACACTTTGAGCCCATCGTCTGAATTTGTCTCCAAGCTGAGGCGTGCAAGGGTGGCAAAGAGGTAAGTCCATTGAACTCTGTTGAATGCCCTTTCAGCATCAATAGACAGAAGCAGAGCTTCCTTCCTAGACCTGTGCACCTTGTCTTAAAGGTGTAGAAGGTGCTTTGTGTTGTCTCCGCACTGCTGGGTGGGAATGAATCATGCCCGGTCGGGGTCAACCAGGCCCGTCATATAAGGATCGAGGCTGTAGGCTTGTATACTTGTGAATAACTTGGTATCCACATTGAGTAGAGAGATAAACCCATAGGATTTGCAATTTGTAGGATCCTTGCCCTGCTACAGAATAACTGTGATAGAGGCATTGAGCACAGATTTGGTGAGTGTGCCTGTGTCAGGAAAGGACTTATAGAGACGTGTTAGGAGCGGGGCTATCTCATGGCAAAACATTTTATAGAAACAAGGGGTAAAGTCGTAAGGGCACGGGATTTACCCACTTTGAGCCATGAGATGGCTGAAATAACCTCCTGTAGGTGTATTGATTTCTTTAAAGCCTCAGCATTGGTGGATGGGAGGGGGTTGAGGGTACAGCCGACCAGATATTCTGTGTAGTTGGTGGGGGCATCAAAAGGTGTGGTATACTGAGTGCCATAGTAGTTTTGGAAGGCGACTGTGATAGCATGGGCAGAGTGTGCATCCTTCATCAGGGAGGATTTAATGACCTGAAAGGAGAAGGCTTGAGTGCGGGCGCGTAATCTGTGTGCCAGCATGCAGCCACAGCAGTTGCTCCAGAGATCGACTTTATATTTTATTCTGGCCATGGCATATTTAGCCCTATCTGGGTCCAGACTTTTGAGATGGGCACAAGTTTTCTCCAGATCCCTCCACACCAATAACGATTTATGCATGCTTAGGTTTTCCAGAGCTGCCTAATAAAAGGTGTGATCTTGTGTGTGGGGGTGAGGCTCTCATCATATATCAATTAGCATGCTATCTTCCAGCCATTACAAGCCGGGGGCAGTGAAGGCCCCAGCTTGGCTGTATCTTTGGCCTGACCTGTCCAGTTTGTTGTCTATCACTAGATTCAGAATGCTGTGTCTGGTGTGTGTGGGACTTGTCCTATTATCCTAGGGTCTCTATGATAAACTGTTCTTGGTATTCATTGGGGGTATAGATGCTTCCCAACGTGAATTGGAAGAGTGCTATACAAAATATGTAGGCCGTCAATCTACCCTTGATTCCGGCTTCTTTGGACATCGTACCACACCTAAATTTGCTAGAGAGTGGAATGCCCCTACCCCCGTTTCGCCTGACCAGTGGAACAAGGCTGATGAGAAAACCATTGGAAACGCATTCTAGGGGTATAATTGGGGAGTATAAAAGGCACTATGTCTATGACTCTATATGTCACTCCCAGAGCTCTCTAACAGGTGGATGACAGAGGCATGTTTAGTTGGGTTGCTTAGCATTTAGGCTCGTGATATGAAGATCCAGGGGATCTTATGAAGGAAGGACGCTTAGACATGGGCCTCTAATACTATGGTATGATTTGGTTCTGGGGATGGACTCAGTGGTGTGCCATTAGGTCCCAATAGAGAACTTAGCTCTGAGAAGGAAGGGCAATTAGAGCAAACAACACCCAACATGTAACTGTCCAAAAATAATGGGAGAACAGAGTCCTAGTTGTAGGCTGGTACAGTTTTGGATCGCAGCCGACCAGCCAGTGAGAATGGTGAAGAGGAGTTCCTTGGAGGGTCCCTGCTGCCACAGGCCCAGATAGTCAATTAGACAATCAAGACATCATGCATGTATATAGCAGTTGGTGAGACATTGTTCACGTTGCAGATACATTTGTGCCTGCAGATAAGCTGTCTATAACTGCTTGCCACTCCTGTGCTCTTTCCTCCAGGCTTGTTTGTTTGTGTTTTTGATGCTGTCTACCATTTTTCCAGCCCGTGCTGCTAGAGGGGGATCCTCCCAGGAAGGACCAAAGTGAATGACCAGGAGGGTCTTCAGTTAGTCCTAGGACATGGTGTGCTTCTTGAGGAGTGTTGATCAAGTGGAGTCAGCCCTCCAATTTGGAAATCAGCCGGAATGGATGCCCTTAGCTGTGTGTCACCTCACGTGAGCGTAGGAAGTCAGTCCCTCTGGCACTGTGAAATGAGAAGGGAAAGGTCTTTAAAGTGGCCCATAACATGGTTTCAGTTGTGGACAGGCTCCATCTTCTGAGCCGGCTTTAATAAATCTTCCTTGACTTGAAAATCATGGATGTATGTTTGGATGTCCAGGGGTCTAGCTCCAGATCCTCCAGGAAGATTGACTCTGTGTACATGATTGAGTTGTAGGTCATTTTTGTCTTCTTGGCCCTGGATATACCGGAAAAGTGCCTGCATGTAATCTTAGATGTCTGTGCCCTCGGCTCCCACAGGCATCCCCCTGAGGCAGATATTGTTTCTGCGTGACCTGTTTTCTAAGTCTTCTGCCTGGGCCCTGAGAGTGCCTTGTAGTTCATGGAGGCAAGTCATTTCTTGGAGGAGGACATTAACATCTTCATCACAGGAAATCTTGCTGTCTTCCATAGTGGAGACCCGCTCACCAATCGATGTGAGATCTGCTAATATATCTCACAGGTCATGGGCCAGTTCTTATTTTAGGTCGTGGATGTTGGATTTCATGTAATAGAAGAGGAAGGTGAAGAAACCTTTTATAACAGGAGCCTGGTCACCATCTTGAAGGTCCTTGCGCCCCTCCCGGAAGGCTGAAGAAGTTGTTGACTTTATTTCTTTAGCAGGAGCCGGGTTGGACTGAGTCAGCATTTTGAGGACCAATTGGTCTTGCTTACCCTTTGAGACTGCCATGTTCTGAGGGGCCACAGGCATGGGTTGAGCACAGAAGTATGTTAGTGCAGGGTCCACTGGCTCTGATTCCCACTAATTTTGCAGGACGAGTCAGGGACGAGTCAGGGAGGGGGCCTCTTCCAAGTGTTGGCTAATCTTTCTCAAAGAAAATATTGGTGATGTCCATACAACCAATATCGGAGAGAGAAGGGGTAGCCAGGCCCCTGAGCAATGTGAGGTCTGCTCGACAGTTAGTATCTGGTACTTGTGAGGGTGACCTGATGCAACAATCCTCTCCGGTCTTCTACAAGCGGTGCACCGAGCAAGAGGTTTCTGAGTCGGTGGGCCCTGAACTATTGCCCTACAGTGGATATCCCAGAAGCCACTTCATCTGCCATGCATAGCTGAGCCCGTCTATGGTTGGGTCGGGTTCCATCAACTTTAGTCCACTGAGGGCACACTGTGATAGGGGCTATGTACACGTCTTTGCATCCTGTTGCTGTAGTGAGGGCACTCACCTGTGAAAAGGTAAACTGGTTGGAGCCCGGGAGTCGCTACACCGGATGTATGATGGAAAATGCATGCACTTACAACTCATGCCTTTACAAAGCGGTAAGTACAATTCATGATTATTACCATGCATGCACTTACCACGAAATGTTTTCACAATGCATATGCTTTTACTACGAATGTCTTCACCATGAAAATTTTGTAGTAAAGGCATATGCACGGTAAATACTAGAGTTAATTATAACACACATTATTATATATATATATATATATATATATATATATATATATATATATACAATTATATAGACATACATATATATAAACATATGTGTGTGTGTATATATACATATTTATATAATATAGATAAAAAACTATATGTATATATACATATATAGACATATATATATCTATATATATATATATATCTATAAACACAAATACACCTTTCCACCCAAAACCCTACCTACCCTAAACACTAAAAATTACCTTACCACCCCAAAAGCCATACCCACCCGAAAACCTAAACACCCCTACCACCCCAAAACGAATACCCATCCTAAAACTTAAAAACCCCTTACCACCCCAAAACCCATACCCACCCTAAAACTTAAAAACCCCTTACCACCCCAAATCCCATACCCACCCTAAAACCTAAAATGCCCTTACCACCCCTAAAGCCATACCCACCCTAAAACCTAAACACCTCTTACCACCCCAAAACCTATGCCCACCCTAAAACCTAAACATCCCCTTACCACCCCAAAACCCATACCCAATCTAAAACCTCAAAATACCCTTACGACGCCAAAAACCCCATACCCACCCTAAAACCTTAAACTGCCCTTACCACCCCAAAGCCCATACCCACCTTAAAACCTAAAAATAACCTTACCAACCCAAAACCCATGCCCACCCTGAAACATAAAAATGACCTAACACCCTAAAAGCCAAATCCACCCTAAAACCTAAAAATGCCCTTAACACCCCAAAGCCCCATACCCACCCTAAAACCTAAAAATTACCTTACCACCCCAAAAGCCATACCCAGCCTAAAACCTAAACACCCCTTACCACCCCAAACCCCATACCCACACTAAAACCTAAACACCCCTTACCACCCGGAATCCCATACCCACCCTAAAATATATAAATGCCATTACCACCCCAAAACCCATAACCACCCTAAAACCAAAAAATG
The DNA here is from genome assembly GCF_031143425.1 of Pleurodeles waltl. Taxonomy (NCBI): domain Eukaryota; kingdom Metazoa; phylum Chordata; class Amphibia; order Caudata; family Salamandridae; genus Pleurodeles; species Pleurodeles waltl. The sequence goes on from NC_090437.1 coordinate 857,148,420, forward strand.
CCCTTACCACCCTAAAACCCATACCCACCCTAAAACCTTAGCACCTCTTACCGCCCCAAAACCTATGCCCACCCTAAAACCTACACATGCCCTTACCACCCAAAACCCATACCCAACCTAAAACCTCAAAATAACCTTACCACCCCAAAACCCATGCCCACCCTAAAACATAAAAATGACCTAATACCCTAAAAACCATACCCACCCTAAAACCTAAAAATGCCCTTAACACCCCAAAACCCCATACCCACCCTAAAACCTGAAAATGACCTTACCACCCCAAAATCCATACCCACGCTAAAACCCAAACACCCCTTACCACCCCAAACCCCCTACCCACCCTAAAACCTCAAAATGCCCTTACCACCCCAAAACCCATACCCAACCTAAAACCTCAAAATACCCTTACCACCCCAAAACCCTATACCCACCGTAAAACCTAAAAATGCCCTTACCACCCCAAAACCCAAACCTACCCTGAAACCAAAAAATAACCATATCCCCCAAAACCCATGCCCACCCTAAAACATAAAAATGCCCTACCACCCAAAACACCATACCCACCCTAAAACCTAAAAATGCCCTTACCACCCCAAAACCCAAACCTACCCTAAAACCTAAAAATAACCTTACCCCCCAAAACCCATGCCCACCCTAAAACATAAAAATGCCCTACCACCCAAAAAGCCATACCCTCCCTAAAACCTTAAAAATCACTTACCACCCCAAAACCCCATGCCCACCCTAAAACCTAAAAATGCCCTTACCACTCCAAAACCCACACCCTCCCTAATACCTAAAAATAACCTTACCACCCCAAAACCCATGCCCACCCTAAAACCCAAAAATGCCCTTACCACCCAAAAACCCATACCCTACCGTTATGCGGTGATCTGAGCCCCACTTAGAGAAAGTTTGTCTTGTGGCTGCGGGGGATAGTTTGTGTCACCTCAGCACTATGCCAGTGTTTGTTAGTCAGCCCCGTCGAGGGCCTGTGTACCCTGTCCAGGTACCTGCTTCGGTGCTGCGCATGGCAGGGCTGCATCGGTGGGACCAACCTTTTTGACCTTCAATGCCTCAGGAGATGCGCCCTATTCAGGAAAATGCTTCAGGTGCCTTCCAGTAGGGTACGCCGCTTCAGGTCTCTGGGCGTTACTAGGAAGATTAGACCGATATACCACACAGCAGGACGCCTCCCCAGGCCTCGACTCATTGCACACTTGTACTCAGGTTGTGAAAGGGGTCCCCACGGTGTGAAAAGGCTCCCTTGTGGTCCAATGAGGGTTGGGGTTGCCAAGTCGATGTACTCTTAAGAAGTCGCCCCTGTGATATGTATCTTTATTGGGCCCCGGTGGCAGAGGAGTGCTAGAAGCGTCTTACTCCACCGCCATCTTGGTCATGGCCCCTCTTTCTTTTTTAATCATAAATAGTCCTGTAAACCAGACAGAATACTGACCTAGTGAGTGTGAGAGGTAATGAGGTATAAAAGAGAGTAATGATATATGAGTGTGAGTGAGACTGCAATACACAGTCTTTCTATGCTTAAAACAGTCCAGTGGACACACTACCATTGAGAAGACACCACGTGCCCTGCATTACTTCTTTAAATTAAATAGGTGCTTTAAAACAATCACAGCAAAAGCACATTTTGTAAAGGCTGGAAAAACACAGCTTTGTCTGTTTTGGGGGTTATGCAGCTGAAAATGCACAGATACGCTTAGATTTCAAGAGGTTTGGAAAACACTAAGTAAATTCCACCAAAATCCACAAAAATAAACACTGAAACCAGAACACCTTAGATATAAAACTTGTTACTATATTGAAAATCTTACAAATGGTAAGTAAACGTTAATTGTTTAAATGTTAATTTGCAAGACAATTCTTTTGCACCCCTTTGCATAGATTAACAACTCAAGCTTGTTTCTTTATATGGATTTGCTGTCATTCTCACCTATGTTTAAATGGGTGCCAAGCTTTCAATGATCTATTGAAAATGGTAGATCTGTTAAAGTGTTTTGACAAATCACTACGGCCATAAAACAACCTCTCTTTTTAGAAATGCTGGTTATTATTTACACTGGACTCCTGTCACCATTTGATACATTACTTGATACATTTTCCCATGCTAGCACAGAGTTATTTAGCTCTGCACTGATGGGGTAAGTAGGTTTTGCAAGCACCAGTAGGTGTGATTCTTCTTTCATAGTTAAAGTACCTCAGCAGCTGTTGATGGGTGCCTTCCTCATTATTTTATTTTGCAAAACCTTTGCCCTCTTCCTATAGTGCTATGATCATATGGGAAGAACTGTCTTTATAGTATGTTAATTGGCTCACCAAAGGTGGACAAGAATGCCTTGGGCATCCTCCTGCTCCATTGAGGAATATGCAAGTGCTCTACTTTTCTCCTTCTCCTGGCTGTGCATGCCAGATCAGAGACAGATCTAGGGTGAGGGGAACATGGAGCAGGACATGCAATGATTACCAAGCAGCTTTCGGCAGCAATATGAGGTGTTGATAGATGCCTCATCCAAGCAAATTAAAACAAAACAAATACAAAGTCAATGGCCAAATACCCACTCACATGTTACACTGTTTATGAGTGTGCTTTTTAAAAAATATCCATGACTTGAGATCATTCAAATATCCAAAACTGAATTTAGCAAAACCAAAAGAACAAAACGTCTATACACCTGAGTATCTTGCAACACTGAGATGCGGTATTGCTGCAGATGTGGTGTCAAGAGATCTGAACTGGATGGTAGACCAAGGCGAGGGAAAGACAGTAAAACAAGTACTGGAAGATACAAAAAGGGCCCTTTGCACCTAGCCACAGAGAAAAAAAGTTGAGGATATTAAAAAAGGAGAGTGCTGGAAACAGCATCACCTTCTGATGTGATAATTTGTGAGGAGTGACATAAACAATATATATGATATTAATTAAAGCCTCAATCTTTGAGACTGTAATGAGCTACCCCTCACCAATCCCCATTAAATGGAATCAAAGTAGTTTGCCAGCTTCAGTCTATTCCTTGATTACAGGTGTGGACAACATTTGAAGTTTTGCTTCACAAAGAAGCTGAATATGGAACATGATGAGGGAATTAATGTTCTTAGATTTAGATGTGATGTTCACCCTCTATACATTGCCAATGACATCGATCAGTGAGGAGGGGAGACTCAACTTATTTTCCACCTTGAGAAAAAGTATATTAATGCTGCAACCAGGAAAGTGGCTCGATTGAACTGCATGGAATGTTTATAGGAGAAGCACCACCTCCAAATACATCAAATTTGAATTTTACTCAATATGATTCTCTTCCATTCGAGATTAATGAAGTACAGAAAATTACCCAATGACAATCCAGAAGCAAACTCTTCTTTAGGTAGGAAGAGGAATGACATATTGTTGTCCTCCATGATACAGGGCACAGATGCAAATAGCCAGTGAGTTTATCATTCAGATATCTGACAAGTAAATTGTGTTAAACCAGTGAAGAACAATAGCTGGTGAACATCCTCTTGGAGAAAATTGCTAGACATGTTGGAGGTGCTTCCTCAGATTTTGTTGTGATATTGATACTTTTCTATATTCTATTATCACACAAAATCTGGGCCCATATTTATACTTTTTTAGAGCCGGATTTGTGCGACTTTTCGACGCAAAAGCGGCGCAAACTTACAAAATACAATTGTATTTTGTAAGTTTGCCCAGCTTCTGCATCACAAAGCAGTGCAAATCCGGCGCTAAAAAAGTATAAATATGGGTCCTAGAGTGATCTTTTACAGGAAATTATATACCACCTTAAGTTGGAGGGCTAAGCAGAGTTATTTTTTCCTTAACATAAGGAGGAAACATTGACTTATGCAAGTGTGTTCTGCAACTCTGATTACAACCTACTTGTTATGGTCAAAATCTGTGATTTCATCATAACCAATGTTTACTAAAATTTATACCATCTCCTTAGCCGAGAATAGAAGAAAGCATGCTTGGCTAGTTTAAAAATACATACACCCTCACACCAGTGCTTAACTGTGTTTGATATCCGATACCTTTCATGCAAAAAGAGTAGTGGACGGCAGCTTCCGCCTGAAACCACACCAGGTGTGTAAGAAATGCCCCCAATGGTTAAGCAGACCTGCTAAAGTGCATTAGATGCCTCTGCATTGACCAATGCTTATTGTTTGATTAGAGAGGAAAGAATTTTACATTGTGCAATGGCTGTTGTGTTAACACATGCTTTCTCTTTAACAATGCTTACTGTGTGAGGAGCAGCAGTCTTGTGAGTTTAGAGCGGTTGTGGCCTGGTGCAGCAGGTATTTAAAACAAGCCCGTTCTGAAACTAACCACTTATGTCAGACGTCTTCTGAGGGAGAGAGAGCTTCTTCGCTCCGCACTTGGACCTTGTTCCCAGCAATCTAGCATCTCTGACACCGGTCCTGGACAGAAGGAAGGATAAGAGTAGTCACTCTACATGAAAGATGATAACAAGTGGCTTAATTGTTTCTTTAGATCTCCAGAATACTTGGCAAACAATAGCGCTCATCTATAAATCACGTATTTGGTTTCTATGCTGAATGGAGCATGTGTGTTTGAAACCATTGTACTGATTTTTCCAGACTCAAACCATTCATGTTGTTGTTGACTTTTTGTGTATACTCAGTTGTTTGCATGGTGCTAGCTAATCATTTACTGACATCAAATAAGCCCTCAGTGCTCAACAACACCAGAATATCGCACACTTGTGCATTTGAGAGCTAATTGGAGGGGTGCCTATTTTACGAAATGGATATTCAAATACGCTGGGAATAAACCATGTCAAACCTTGGGAGTGATCGAATGTGAAATAATCACATTACCCTTTGGTGTATTCTTATATAAGCTGCATTCTTGGTGTGCTTTTAAACAATGAGCTGTTTACTAACACTTACATTAACTAGAGAGCTACAATGAGGTTTATTGCTTGAACTAATGTTTTTCAATCAGTCAGTATTTGTAGAGCGTGGCTACTCATTCGTCAGGGTCTCAAGGTGCTGGGGGCAGGGGATGGGCCTCATCCGAAGAGAAACATCCTGAGGTTCTTCCTGAAGATGGTGAGGGACAGACTTTGTCTGAGGTGCAGGGGAAGGTTGTTCCAGCTCTTCGTTGCAGTGCAGGTAAAGGATTGTCATCTGACGGTGGTTGGGGGGATGTGAGGGATGCTGGCCAGTGCCATCAAGGCAGAGTGGAGGGATCAGGCAGGGGTGTGGAAGGAGAGGCGGTGGTTCAGGTAGACTGGTCATGCATTGTATATGGCCTTTTATGTGTGGGTGAGAAGCTTGAGGTGATTCGCTTCTCGACCGGTAGCCAGTGGAGGGTCCTTAGGTGTTGGTTCTCAGCAAGAGAGGTCTAGAATGAGTCTGGTGGCGGCATTCTGGATGAGTTGTAGCTTTTTGATGTTCTTGGTTGAGGTGCCAGCATAGAGGACATAGTCCAGCTTGCTAGTGACTAAGACGTGGGAGATTGTCCTGCAACAGTCTGCTGGGATCCATCTGAAGATCTTCCGAAGTTTGCAGAGTGTGTGCCAGCAGGAGGAGGCAACAGAGTTTACCTGGCGGGTTATGGATAGGGAGGAGTCAAGGATAATTACTAAGTTGTGGGCGAGCTCTGTCGTTGTGGGGTGGAGGTGCGCTGAGGGATGTGGGCCACCAGGAGTTGTCCCAAGGTGACGTGGCGTTTCTGAAGATGATGAACTCAGTCTTGTCGGAGATGAGCTTGAGGCAGCTTTCTCTCAGCCAGGTGGCGACGGCTTCCATTCCTGAGTGGAAGTTCCTTTTGACCGTGTCCTGGTCACCAGTTAGGGAAAGGATGAGTTGAGTGTCATCGCCATGTGACAACATGTTCATATCATGGCTTCTGACGATGGCAGTGAGAGGGGCCATGTATACGTTTAACAATGTGGGAGTCGAGTAGGATCCTTGGAGGACTCCGCAGTTGACTCCTGTGGGTCTGGAAGTGTAGGGTGGGAGTCTGACCCTTTTTGCCTATTTGTTGCTTGTCCCAATGTATATGCCTATTAATGTGAGGATGTCTTGATGAATTAAGTCAAAACCCAACAAGTAGGACATATAGAAAATTCCTGGAATACCTTGGGTAGGCATTTCTAGTAAGTGATAAAGATTGACTTGGGGAAAGGTAGGGAGTGGACTTAGGAGCACAGTAAGGTAAACAGTACCATCTGATTACAGGGATCCCATTTCCACCCTCCTGAAGTGTTCTTGGGAGAGAGGTAGCAATCAAAACAGGAAAGGGGATCATCACAGGTATCAATAAGTTTTCAGGTGTAACCCAAGTTTTAATACGTGGTCAAGTGTGGAGAGTTTTTAAATAAGTGTTTTAAATCATCGCAGGAGGCATTTACTCATCGTGAACCAGTTCCGTGAACTTTCATAGGCCACCACTGTCCAGAGCAGTGGAAACAACATCTCTTTCTCTCTTCCATCCCCTTTCGCCTGGGTCGTTCCTGTGCTTGTCATGTGATATGTGTCAACAACACATGGAGTTGGGAATCAGCAACTTGGACCAACGTTATGTTTCCATGGGACAAACAGGTTAGTAGTTGACAGTTGCTCTAGTGAAGAATCAAAATTGTATCTCAGTCTTGGAGACCTCTGAATATTTCACCTCCAATAAATAGTTGGTTAGTAGTGGGAGAAGGAATACAAGCTCACATCACTAAATAGTCTCAAAAGGAATCTCACAGACTAATCAATTGGGCTTCTGGGTATGGTTAACTTGGTAATTGACTATATATTTGAGACAGTGCAGGCTGACCACTTTCCTCAATCTAGGAAAGTTAGTTTTGTAAAGTGAAAATCTCAGCCCCAGTTAAAAAAAACAAAAAGTCTCATTTGGTCTGCCAAATCTACAGGGGAATATGAAATGCTAATCCTAAAGCTGATAGAGAATGTGATGAAAGCATATACAATTGTGTTGGTCTGTTATGAAATATATGAAGAAGAATGTCTGTTATTGTAGTCCATAGCAACTTCAGAAAATGTGGAAATTACTGCATAGCTAGATGCTGTTGCACAATCTTATGGTAAATGTAAACAATGTCCTTGAGGTTGGTTAGATGATAAGCTTATTGGACCCATGAACATAAATGTAAGAAAATGACATGTCTAAAACAGCAGAACAAAAACTTTTTTTAATTGAAAAACTCAGAGTCTCCTTTATTATTGAACGTAATTATATTACATTTCTATTATCTACAGTGATAGTCAATTTTCAAAATGTCACCACTGATAAAGCTATACAGAACAAGGCTACGTTGATTTAGTTGACTCCAGGATAAGGGCATAGATCCAATCTCTATCAGTTGTCTCGATATAAAAAGGTTGAAATTCCATGGAAGGCCACCATTGAAACATATTAAAGGCATTGAAACTTATACATTACATAGTTTCTTAAAACATTATATGATATTTAATGACGCAGCACATGGCCAACCTAGCTGACTGGCATCTTTCTTTTACAAACATTGTCATAAAGATCCCAACGTAAGGCGTACATGATGGATGGAGAACATATTTAGTTATGGATATAGTAGGCATTGGAAAAGCTAATACATCTGGCCTAGTTAATTATTTTATTGCAAACATACACCACAAAAATAAATAGAAAAAATAAATAGAAACATGCAACTGCATTTCTTAACGTCTCAGTAGTTATTGGTACCATTAAACTTGCATTACTATGAAAGAATATGAAAACTTGTTTGGTAAATATTCTGAGAAATCTCTATAGTAACGATTTGCTCAAAGTGCACCCTCATTATTTTTCTTCCAATTTATGTAAAATAGAAGGCAAACTGATACAAACACTATAGTACTCTAATAATGTTTGACAGCTAGAGTGGGTCTGCAATGCGAGCTTGACGTTTGAATAGATTTTTCATGTAGAATCATCCAAGTGTTAATCTGGGTCAGTGCCCAAATCGATACACACAGAAAAATTACCTCAGGACATTTTTAGCACAACAAGAGAATGACTGGAAACCATGGAGAGTTTCAGCATCGTGTACTAAACTTTCAGAATTGTTTTTTTTCTGGCAGAGCTAGAAATATTGCTAATGACATTTTCATAAGAATACTAGTTTGTCTGTTGAAAAAGTTCGGAAAGGCTAGTTTGCTTGATAAAATCCATCTATCACTTAGTGCATAGAAATTTGGTTGTCGACTTTGAAGTCTATTTTTCATATCCTAGATGCCAGTTGGCATATGGAAACTTCTTAGAGTTGGGCTATCCTAGCCCTTTCATGAAATAGATTTAGAAACAAATTGCTATGAGAAACCTCAAGAGCTGACAATTTTAAGTGTAATCAGGACATTCAAGTTGCCCCAGGCAGTTGCTCTAGTGAAGAAGCAAAATTGAATATAATTTGAGCAGGCTGGCTTGGGAAACCTGGGAATTCCTGGGAAACAGGTATAAACTGCCTTGTTTTAACTTCCCTCCATGTCATTTAACAAAATTTGGAAATTAACAGAAAAGCATGTAAGATTCCAGAACATCTGGGTCATTGAAGTCCAACACATCCATCAGATCATGATTTGAGTTACATTCCTTACCATCTTAAGCACTCGCGGAAGTCTGGCAAAAAGAGGAAATATATACAGTTTTGCATATGGTATTATATATGGGATAAAGTACCCCATATCATACATAATAAGGATATTGCAAGTTGCAAACAAGTTCCATTACTATACAGTATAGAGGAAGTAGGCTTAAGGTCAAGTTCTTTATACGATTTTGGAACTTCGAGGTGACTTACAATATCTTTAATGTACAGCAGGGGGCACTTTTTTGCTTTTAGTACATGGTCTACATCACCGTTTCCACAGACAACTTAAACCTCTGGGGCCTGATTTACAATGGTAAACTTAGATCTGAAGTCTAAGTTTAGACCTGAAGTGAAAAGCCCCAATTCACAAAGGCCAATTTAGACATGAAGTCTACGTTTAGACCTGAAGTCCAAGGCCCGATTCACAAAGGAAACTTTAAGCTTCAGGTCTAACCTTAGACGTCAGGTCTAAGTTTACAACCACCCCTAGCCCATACTCCTTCTACCCTAAACAGATGCAAACAAAGTAGGAAACATACTAATCTTCTCAACTTTGTATCCCCATGTCTATTGCACAACAGGGCAACTCTACAAAAAGAACACAAATCGTCATATAACTCTCAACCACCATCTCCACAATAGACACAGACTCAACAAAATGCCCTCTAAGCCTTCTGGATGAGGAACACAGTGTAGAAATATACTGGTCCCTTTCCGCAAAACAAAATCACACCACCACCAAAACACAATCTCTAAACTACCTACTCATAAATATTTGATCACTTTCTGAAAACGAGCACCACATCTACGACCTGCTCACAACCTAATTTATTCTTTATAACTGAATCATGGTTGAAAGAGGATATGGCCCCAGTGATGCATCAAGCCATTCCTCCAGTCTTTCAAACCATCACACAAAACCATCTAGTCAAAAGAGGAGGTGGACTAGCTGTTATTTTCAAACAAACAATACATCTCAGAAAAACAGACATTTCCATACAAGGTTGTGAGGCCCACATCACCATATGCTACCCTACACCAACTTTCTCCTATACAGATCACAACCTAGCAGTTTAACATTCCCAGACACATTTCTAGACAGAGTTTCAAACCATATAATACTATACTCCAGCCTATGCATTCTTGGGGACCTAAAAATGTTGTTTGATAAACCCAATATACCCTTTCCAAAAGCTATCATCACTGCCCTAGTCACATTGAACCTATATCAGATCGCACACAATCCCACACACATTGGTGGACACATCCTAGATGTCATTTATGCAAACCCAGACCTAGTTACCATTCAAAGCATCACATCAGTCACATGGTCAGACCATCATTTTATACTTTTCCAACATACAACATAAAAAATCAACACACCTAAGACCACCTTATATCCCTCCACCTATCGACCATGGAGCAAACTCATTTTTGGTTCTATAGAAACACAACAGCCAACACAGAGCTATACACAATAAATTCTATTAAAAAACTCTGAGAGTGGCTGCAGGAAACTTTCAATATCCTAATACCACTCAGACAAAAACAGTGTAAAAGAAAACAAGCACCTTGGAGAAATACAGGACTGAAAAAGATAAAATAACAAATCAGAAGGGTGCAACACACCTGGCTCAAAACAAACAGCATTCAAGACAAACTTCACCTACGCAAACTTAACAAACTATACACATCATCAATCAAAAATGGTAAAAAAAGGTACTGCTCAGACAGAATTCAAAATGCTATATCTGCAAATGAAGAATTTTATAAAATTGTCAATGAATTTTGAAAACCTAAATGCATGCAGGGAACTCATCCATTACTCAAGAATTCACAGACAAACTGGCAAATCATTGCACAACCAAGGCAGAAACATTGGGCTCCTATTTACAACAAAGGAAAACCACCAGCGGCAACCTGTTTCCAAAAATCCCCTCCAAGAGTAAGCCAACCCAACCTCCGCACGGTTTCAAACAAATATCACAAAGTGAATTTATGGATCTGGTCAAAGCAAGCAGGCCTTCTGGCTGCACTTCTGACCCTTGTCCACCACACATCTTGAAGAACATTCTTTTATCCACTCCTGCTGCCACACCAGTAGGAAGAATCATCAACAACTATTTAACTACAGGAATCCTACCTGAAGACCTTAAAAAGGCATACATGCCCCCATTATTAAAGAAAACTAACCTGGACCCGCATGACCCCAACAACTACAGACTAATTACAAATGGACCTTTCCTGGGCAAACTGCTAGAAAGAGCAGCATTCACCCAGATGTCACAATTCATTGAAGATAACTTCATACTTTCAGACTACCAAACTGGATTCCACCCAAGAAGAGGCACTGCATCTGCCCTCATCGCCATCTGGGATGATCTTAAAAACACAGTAGAACACAATGGAGTTGCTGCCCTACTTCTCTTGGACCTCTCGGATGCCTTTGACACAGTTGACAATGATACCTTAATATAAAGACTCTATGAAGTTGGCATAGAGGGGCCAGCTCTCGACTGGGTCACATCCTACCTTCAAAACACAACAAATTTCATTTATACTCTCCCTTTCTCATATAAACTCTACTTCATAGAAAAAGGGTTCCTCAAGGCTCAATCATCTCATTCATGCTTTTCAACACCTACATGAAGCAATTACCAGCAATGATAAATACATTTCAGCTCGCATACTACAACTATGCAGATGACACACAAATACTCCTTAAAATAGAATGCCCCAAAGACATTGGAAAATCATAAATCTCCAGTTGCCTAAGAGCCGGTGATCAGTGAATGACAAGGAGCCACCTCAATCGTAATGCCTTCAAAATGGAAATCCTCACATATGGCGATTGAAAAAATTATGACCCACTCTGTGCCTGGCCCGACGATTTGGGAGCACCTCCTGGAGTAAAGGAAGTTAGAAACCTTGGAATTACCATGGACTCCAAGTTAGCAATGAATGACCAAGTGGACAAATTAGCAAGATTAAGCTTCATCACCATGATAACTCTGTGACACATCTTTCCCCACCTCGGATTTCCACTCACGGCCCAGGTTACTATCTTTCTTGTACTGTCTAAACTGTATTACACCAATGGCCTCTACCATGGAGCATCTCAATCTACTATGAAAAAACTACAATGCATTCAGAATGCGGCTGCCAGACTACTCCTACATGTAAAGCCACATGCACACATCTCCCATGCCTTGCGGGCCCTACTTGAGTTATCGATTGGCACCCCACCTCAAAACCTCACCATATAAGAAAAAGACAATAGGTGGCATATTTTTCTCTGTTCAAGCAGCCAAACTATGGAATTCATTACTCCCAAATATAAGATACATGAATACCTATCTTATCTTTAGAAGACTACTCAAGAGTACACTCTTCCTACTTAATGACCTACATATATGTATATATGTTCACTGAAGAAACCAAAGGTTACATTGACGTTATAGTTAGGTTTTGAATTTACTTGAAAAAAAACGTAGAAATTCAACAGTTATGGTTACCTGAGCTAACTACAATTTGCACTCCTGTAATGCACTGATTATAATCTCACATATTACATCACTCATGACATGGTCAGTGACATCACTGATGACATCACTGATGACATCTTATATAACATCACTGATGACATCATCCACACAGTCATACACCCAATCATTTGCTTATAGAAACTCTTGTAAACCCATACACACACATCTACTCACATACTCATTCAGAAATGGATCTGCGATAATAAAAAAATAAAAATAATAATAATTACAATGTGCACACCATTCTTTCCCATATAAACAGAAAACTAAACATATTTACAACTCACAACCATATTTTATTTATTTACGATAGAACACAAAACCTATATTACAATTTTTGTGGAATCGAGACTCCAGTTCAGAACCGCGAAGATGCACGATGTGTGATAAGCAGTCTAGCATTTAATTGGTTACTTTTGAACCACACCTAATTTTGGGTAGGGCCACTCCCTAAAACAGTTATTATTCTGCTAGCTCTTGAGGAAGAAGCATCTTAGCTGTGATCCTCCTGCGAGAGCAGTTTCCAGAATGGCTGAATGGAGTGCTCTGCCACCACCTGGAGAGTCTCAAGATTTTCCTGAAGAAGATGATTCTCACCAGGTGCCTTCTTCACCTAGAAAAGAGAGTGATGTATGGAAATGTTTTACCATACTTAGTGGGGAAGAAATGTTAGGGCAGGAATTGTGAAATGTAACCTCTGTGAAAAAAACTTTCTTGTGGTACATCAAAGAAATACAGCCACGGAACGTCAAGTATGTGGAAACATTTGTGCCCCATCCATGAACACATTCAAATGCAGAACCTGGTACATCATCATCTAGCCAAGCTACTGCTTAGAATATCAGTATGCCAGCCACATGCACCCGATAAGGTCAAAGGATAGCATCCTGTAGCATCTGCCAAGATCTTGTGGTTGCAAAAGTAAACAATGTTGACAACTTCTTTTTGCAGGTCAAAAACCACTGTTGCAAATTCTTTTCACAAGTTTTTTCTTCAAACTAGCTGTTTTTGCACACTGTTGTGCTTCATGATGCAAAAGTATTACATTTACGTATTTCCCAAGTTTTCAATACATTCCCCCCCAAAAAAAATTAAAAATTAAAAAATGTGTTCTATCAAAAACTACAAGAAAATGGTTCTTGTTAGAACCACCACTGACTCAAGCAAAAAGGTGTGTTCAGGCCTTTAGTACTCATCAGTATTTTCATACCTTTGTGAGTGTATGTCTAACTTTTCATTTCCATGTTTAACTTTATTTATCAGTTTCTGTCAAGGTGTCTCCATCTATACATAATTGTGTCCCTGAGTGTTTTAGTATATGCGTAAATCTAATCCTGGGTATATCAATGTATATGATATTGTCTACCTGTATGTTTGAATGGAAGCATTACTATATAACTGGCTTTGTTAGTTTCTGCCTTAGTGTTTGTCTGGGTCTCTAAGTGTATGCATCAGTGTGTGTCTCAGTGTGTCATTATGTGTATTAATGCGTCTCTGGATGTATTATTCTATACGTCAGTGTGCATCTGAGTGTGTCAGTGTATACAACCATATGGGCCTGGGTTTGTCAGTGGACCTGGGTTTGTAAGTGCATGCATCATTTTTCATTTGGGTGTGTCAGTGTATGCAGTAGTATCTGTATGACTGTATCCGTGATTAAATACGTTTGTACATGTCTGTGTTAGTGTATGCATGAGTTTCTGCCTGGCTATATCAGTGTATGCATCAATGTGTGCTTGTGTGTGGTAGTTTATACATCAGTGTACTCCTAGTTGTATGATTGTCACTCTATCAATCTGTTGGAAAGTGGATTATTGGTAAGGGCAGGTAAGTACCTTTACTTAGCAATAGGCCACTAACCCACACAAGGTCCAGTCAGGTCTCAATAAATTAATCCCCACTCAAACTTTGGTATCTTGGCAAGGAGCGACAAGGCTTAACTTAGGAAACTGGTGTGTAAAGCATTTAAAAATCACAAAACAGTAAATAAGTAAAACACAATAAAAATCCATCTCCAATTTATAAAAATAGATTATATTTCTATCTTTAAAATGACACCAAAATCACACAAAAATCCAAAGTAGTGACTTGGAGAAAATAGTTTTTAAACAGTAAAAGTAAAACTATAGGTCTAGTGCTTAGAAGCAAATAGCACTCAAAGGGTTAAAAAAAGGTCACAGTGGACCTGAGTTCAGGTCACCCACGATGTAGAACTGTTACACTTACTTACAGAAGTGTTTCCTGATCCAGGAAAGTGGTCCACAGCACCAGCCAAGGGTAGAGGCTCTGGTTTGCCTCTTGGGGTCTGCGACTGCAACTTCCACAATGCACCTCTTCAACTTATGGAGCTGTTTACAACAGTTGCTCCAATTGTCTCCAAACTTTTGGATCTTTTTCCAGAAGTCCTTTTTGGGACCTTGAAGTGGCCACAACTTGATCCAAGGTTCCAGAAGCTCTGAGTTGCTCCTTGGGTGTTAGGGCTACAATTCCCAGAATGCACCTGGTCAGAATCCTCAAATAGCCACTGGACGCTGGTCAGATGGGCTGTTGTTGCAGGACTTGATGCAGGGGACTCTGGGCAGCTCCTTTGTACCTGTTGCTTACAGGGAATCCACTCCTGGAGCTGTAGAAGCAAGGCAAAGTCCTTGTTATGTTGAAGCCCAAAGTATGCAGCTAGTGCGGTTCTTGTGAGTGAAGTGTCCAGGTACAGGCCAGGGGCCAGCAGGGCACTCCTTCTCCAATATATTCTTCCAGCAGGGATCTGAGGTGTGGGTGCAGATCTGCCAAATGTATCCTTGCTCCTGCTTCCTTTGTGTTGAGCCCAGGCCACTTCACACTTCATCAGGGCCAGGCTGCCAGAGGCTGGCCAATCAGAGAAAGGCACTACAGAGCTGAAACTCATAACTTTTAGGAAGAGTTTTAAAACTCTTTCCCCTGAACTAAATATATTAATTCCAACAATGGCAAGTTGCTGCACTTATTATTACAATCAGTTTGAGACCGAACTTGCAATATCTAGCTCCTTTGGACCCTTTATTAATTAAAATAAAGTCTCCCCATTTTAGCAGATGGAGCCTATTCACTACAATGAGGGGAAAAAAATAATTTGACTATTTTTCCTCACCAGGACTTATAAAACATATTTTATAAGGTCCCTGCTTATAGTTACACTTCACTTAACCCTGGGGGCACCTAGGGCACACCTTATGGGAGACTTATATGAAAATATAAGGTAGTTTAAGACTTTGCAAGTACTTTTATTTCCAAAGTTGAATTTAAAAGCAGTCAGCAAGGCGTGCTTGCCTTTAAAATGACCCTGGGCACCTCAGAAGTGCACATATCGGGACACTACTTATGCTGGGGTCCCTAAACCTACATTCCCTATGATATACTAGGGACTTATAGGTAGGTTGACATAGCCAATTATAACTAGTCTAATTTGTATACTCATTTTACACAGAGCACAGGCCCTGGGACTGGTTAGCAGTACCCAGGGCACCATCAGACTCAGGAAAACAACAACAAAAAGTGAAAAATGGGGGCACAAAGTTATGGGCTTTTGCAATCAGCCCAGTTTTCTCACACCATCTCTCTCTCCCTGGGTGTCCGAGTGTATACATCGCTGTACATCTGAATGATTCTCGGAATACATCAGTGTCCACTTGGCTGCATCACTGCATGCACCAATATGTGACTGGATCTGTCAGTAGATGCATAATTGCATTCCTGGATGTATCAGTATATGTATGAGAGTGTGTCTGGATGCATCACTGTATACATCAGTGTGTGCCTGGCTCTCTCCGGCTATAATTAAGAGTGTATCTCTGTGTCCCATTACATGCATTACTGCCTACCTAGGTGGCTCAGTGTATATGTCAATGTATCCCTGGATGTGTTAGTTTATACATCACTGTCACCTAGATATTATAGTGTATGCAATAGAGTGCACCTGGGTGTCTCAGTCAATGCATCAGTTCCACCTGGTTGTCTCAGTGCATATAACAGTGCATGCCAGGGTGTGTCACTCTACTCATTAGTACGCATCTGGGGATGTTAATCTACACATCATAGTGTGCATAGGTGTCACTGTACAGATCAGTTTGTGCCTAGGTGTGTCAGTGTATGCAACAGTGCGTCCCTAATTTTGTTACTGAATCTATCAGTGTGATGCCTGGTGCATGGCTTGGTATATTAGTAACTACATTGTTGAATACACAAGTGACTTTATGACTATTTCACTAGATAAGAGACTGACTGAATCTATTCCTTATTAGCTATATAAGTACCATATGTTCTAGTAGATGGCAATTATACCTTGGCATATGCCCTTACAACCTTTCCTCTCATTCACTAAAACTCAAAACAGCATGATTCATCTTTTAATAAAATTACACTCTTTTCTATAGTTTACATTCATCTCACTCAAAGGGTGACTTTTCTCACAACACACAGTACAAACCTACTTAAACACAATTTCTAATGTCAAATGTACTTAATAATACAAATGTGTGTACCTATGCTCACAATTATTACCCTAAACCATCTTTAAACCACAATTTATATAAATAAGAATCTATATTATTAATATACGAAACTACATATTGCATTCAGTATATTACATCCTAAATATAGCTCGTACTGCAAACTATGTACTTAAATTCTCTATGTCTACATCAATACACACGTGATTGTTAATGTCTCTAAATGAGTATAAGTATCTCTTTCTATTTGTATTATTTTATATCTCCTTAACAGCATACATTAGACAGTATATATATACCTTAACATACCAAGTGCACTTTTAACACAATAAAAATTAAAACACGTTTTGTCTCTCCTCTCCTCTTCAGCCTACGTACATTATATTTGACACCTGCATCTTCCACAGCTAAAAACAATTCAACCTTCTCTAACTCAGTCATTTTCCTTACCTTTTCAAGTAATATACTTCACTCATATCAATGTCTAACTCATAGTGAAATAACCTTTATCATCTCTCAGTACATATGTGCATGAATACAACATTGTTTTTATAAATAACCATTTCTGTATAGACAAACACATTACATTTCTAGAACTCAATATAACATTTGTAACCATTAAATTACTCATTAGTGCATTTTCCATACAAGCTTCAGCATACATGATGGATCACTTTAATATGCTGGTGGAAACTGGAAACATCCATGAAACCCCTTATACAAGTTCAGGTGAATACCTTTCTAATACAATTAATTACTTGCATAATTCCTATACATAAATCACAAACCTACAATTTACATATTTTATAGCATTTGTAAACACATTGCTCACTTTCTGCAACCTAATATTAATTTATTCATATACTAACACTTTCTAAAATAAAGTATATTTCAGTACAGATACCTGAAGATTCTCCTTCTTGTGCTCTAAGTTTCTCTTTCCATGTTATTTAGAATTTCTTCTCACTGAACAAAGCTCAGAAAACCAACTACAAGAATGGAAGTCCACTCTCATCGCAGGCAACCAGTAATGGCAACCTCTTCAACTCTCCTTTCAAGGTTACTGAGTCAGTAAACCAATTACAATCTCCCTTTCATGGTAATACAATGTTCTACAACTTCACACTGCTTTGTATAGTTAACCCTTTGCAGTGCTCCTGAAAATGTAGGCAATACGATGTGAGTTTCATCCAGATCCACAGATGCAACGTGGTGCTGAGCCGTGTAAACTTGTGGGTGGAAAAAAAACACATCCATATAAACACTTTTTTTTATAACACAAAACCACATCATACCATTAAATAATCATTATGAATCATTACTGCCTCTATATATGGTAAAACAAAGTCACATTCTAGCCTTTGTTTCTACTCCCTTCCCCTCATTCTGCTCTAGCCCTGTTCCCATGGTTACACAGTCTGCAACATTATGCTGTACCAGGTCACAGTTCATAACAGTTTCTGACTAGAGCATGCTTAGTTTCAAGTCACATTTAGCAGGCGTGGTTGAATACCCCAGCTAGTTTTACTGTTTTCCAATTTTTCTGAACCAAATCCAACATATACTTACAATTCACATAACCTCACTACCTACCTTCACCCAAAAAATATCTACAACAGCCAATGGAATCACTTCTTCCAGATTGTATCAACTACCCTTCACTTCAACTGATTTTCATTTCATACCAGCATTATTCAGCTGCAGCCATCTCCTGTGTGCTTCTCTAGATTACATTCAAGATGCTCAAAGTGTGGATTGTGGATCACAGCTTTGTGTTTTGGACCAGAGAGAGTGCAAAAAGAAGTAGTATTGCCAGTGACCTAGGTTTGTTTAATGTGGATATTAATTGGATTGGCCAGACAGGGTTACAGTGGCATCAATTGCTTCCTTTGTTTGAAACTATTAAGGATTGCCAACATCCAGACTTTATGATTGTACACTGTGGTGGCAATGACCTAGGTGTCTGTCTTATCCAGGTGACTGGTTAACACCTGTTCGGTATAAGTCAATAAGGACGCTAAATGAAGGACCACACGCCAATTATGAACACAATTTAGCTTTACTAGAATTTCAGGTAAATTCATGCATTTGGCACATCAATGTGGTAGGATAAAAATAGCAATAAAGAGCATCTATTTATATATGAGCAAAGTGTTCATTGACAAGAATAAAAATAGCAATAAAGAGCATCTATTTATATATGAGCAAAGTGTTCATTGACAGATATAAGCTTTGATTAACTGTATACCAAAATGCGTCACACTACAATGTTTAGGAAGCAAAATATAAATGAGCTGAATACTTCAGATAAGCTTTGGTTAACTGCATACCAAAATGCATGTTTCAATTACTGCAGCAAGCTCACACTACGATCTTCAGGAAGCAAAATATAAACGAGCTGAATACTTCGGATTATCAACACAGTTCAAGCATAATAATCAATTATAATAATAGAGCAGAGAAACAAAGGCCTTTTATCCCTGGGTGTAACTTAACTTAGTCCACGAAATGCTAGGAAGCCCTCTACCGCCTGCTTGGACCTCTCTTCTCCTCGAGCGTCACGGTCTCTGAACATCAAAACAGGGAGGCAGCGCTGTGGGCCTGGCGATGGCAGCTTTCACAACCCCATCTGCAAGCTTCAATTCCCTCACCCGCACTTCAGTGCTTAAATAACTTGAAGCTTGGATTCTATTCCTTTCTGGCATTTTCTAGCTATATTTTCAGCACTTGTCTCTGGGCTGCTCTGCCATTCCCTAGCCATTGTTCTCATTCCATCTTCTCCCTGTACTCCCGTTCTCAAGGTTGAGACAGAGTCTCCTACACAACCTGTTTCTTACACATGCAGCTGTGAAGAAATGTATCTATGGAATGTTGGGAAACAAGCTTGAAAACAACATTGGGAACTTTCCACGTTGTTCGGGTTTCAGGAGGCATCACGCTCATCTACACTGCTCAAGCTAACTAACCCTTCGCGTCACAATGTCTTCCGCACCTTTCCCTATACTGATCACTCCACCCCTTAGATGAGCACTATGCATGTGAAACACAAATCATTCTTTTGACGTTTCGCTAGCTAGGTTGCTACGAATACTTGTCAGCATTATTCTAAGCGCCTGCATCTTAGTATAAAGCTGTTTTGTGCGCACATATAGTCTACATAGTATAGTCATTAGCGTAACACAAACAATCAATAACCAAATTAGCGGATGTAACACTATATTTAGCGTCTTCGTAGCTCCTGGTGCCCAGCCTAAGAAGATGTCATACCAATGATGCTCAGTTACTTGCTGGATGCGTGAAGCAGTGTGCATAAGCTGTTTAGCGTCTATGGTCATCTGTATGGCTGTATCCTTGGTGCATTTAGCTGCTATATCAAATTTAGCAAATGTAACTTGTGCGTAGTGCCTGATTGCCTCTAATCTGGGTAGCTTAACAACAAGCAGGATGTTCCACTCTAACTGCGCTCGCATTTGTGTCTGTAATGTGGTTATGGTGAATTTAGTCGGTCGGTACAAGATGTGAGTGCTTATGTCAATAATGCTGGTAATATTGCACATACTCATTACTTGCTCTCCGGTGGTTTGTACAAATCTGTTAATAAGTAAGGAATGATTAGTGACATAACATATACTCTCTGTCCCTATCTGATATAAGTATGTGCCATTAATAGCATAAGGTAACCATTCACAATCTCCTGGTATAGTGTGAAGACATGGATCTAGCACCCCTCCAGTGTGGGTACATACCCACCCCTTAGACCAATCCGCAAATCTAGTGGGATCTAAAGTGTGAATTGTTTGATCAATCCACTTTTTGTCAGTGTGAGGTATCCATCGTCCTTTACCTATCACTACGGGGAGCAATATAAAGGGGCACCATATGTCCGGAGGAAGATCAC
Organism: Pleurodeles waltl; assembly: GCF_031143425.1. Classification (NCBI taxonomy): domain Eukaryota; kingdom Metazoa; phylum Chordata; class Amphibia; order Caudata; family Salamandridae; genus Pleurodeles; species Pleurodeles waltl. The sequence goes on from NC_090437.1 coordinate 857,168,944, forward strand.
TTCTTGCTATATCAAAAAGAGCATAACACATTTCTTCCTCACAGTGAAACTGTATGGGCTTTACCCATATTTCTTCAGGCAAATGCAATTGTTGTCTCCAATATTCACCCTGAAGCTGTCCCCATTCCGCTTTAAAGTCTGCATACTGTTGATTGACAATGCTTTGCCATAGTATGCACTGGATGCCCTTGGTCACTGTTTGTGTGTTTTGAAAGCTTTTCCAGAATTGTTCATAAGTGAAATTATGCTATTGCCAAACACGATACAATCCACGCAGGACTTTCCATACTTCTTGTGAGTGTGTGGGACCCCATTGAGAAATTACTTTTATGGCCTCTCCTGTACTATATCCTGTAGAAGATAGCTTATTCCTAATGGCTTCAATATCAAAAGAATTCAGGGTCCCTACCCCGATTACGGTGGCCCCAGCTATCAAGGATCCTAGATCTCTTCTAATGCGTAAGTTTGGCAAGGGCCATAACTGTTGCAACCATGGTGCACATAACGGATCATACTTTGAGAAATTCCCCTTGGCAATATTTATCTGTAACACAATACGGTTAATTATGCTTGCATGCAGAGCTTGCTTACATCCTATTCTATATCGAACTATGGAAACGTTGCCTAAGTTGCTGACCATGCGTCTTTCGGTTACATAAAATATGAAGGCTGGTGGTTTGGAGTATCGAACTCCTTTGGTTCCATTGTTCATTGTAACAACCACCATATGTCCTGTTAAAATCATTTGTTTGCCAGAGCAATCATAAGGTTTACACGGGTATGCCTGTGCTGGTGTAAAAGGTACAATGGTATCACAATATTTACATATCATATTTAGCGTATAATTCAAAGCCTGTACTGTTGCTAGCGTCCCCTGCAACTCGTTCAGTCCGTTGGCATGTCGGATTTGCTGTCCAGTTACCTTCCAGGTCACAGCTTTGGCAGCCATCCACTTGCCTTCAGGTACCTTCATGTTGCAAAGTGAAACATTTCCCTGGTCATCAGTTACGTTAGTGGCTTGAGGTGCACAAGTGACATGAAGGTCCGTAACGACATTCTCTGCTACATTCAGTCGAACCCAAACACCTCTTCCAGTTGTAATTATGACTGCAAACAGGAACCACGCCATTGACGCAGATGTCATTGTTTACGACCGTGGGGTAAGTCTCACTGCAGGTACAAACACAGGTACATTAGAGTTCTTTAAAAGTACAATATACGTACTCCCCACCCCTTGACTCAATATCTCTCCTGCCTCTGGCTTTTTCCCTGGATGGTACACCCATACTTTTCTTCCTGTGCTTCCAAATCCTCCCTCACCTCGCTGGGTGTTATCGGGGGGACAGATCTTTCTTCAATGTGGGGGGTGTACACTTGTTCACAAATCAATTGTGCAAGTCTGTCTTGTGCTTGATATGATACAGCAGCATCTCCTTGGTTCAATAATACTACTTTCACCTCTCCTCTATAATCTGGGTCTATGACTTCCCCTAGCACCGACACTCGCTTGATGGCTAGGCTGGATCGAGGGGCAATTCTACCATATGTTCCAGGTTGTACCCTTACTCCTATTCCTAGGGGAACAGTTTTCACATGTCCTACAGGTATTTCTCCATCCTCTGGAGCAAACAGGTTCAGTCCTATACTGCCAGACGTAGCCTGTAAAGGTAATTGAGCTCGAGCGTTTGTTTTCCAGACAATCGTTGTCTGGATGGTTTCTTTATCATGCCCTGTCATCCGAATGAAAGAAGTCTGCTGCCCAACTGGTCTATTGTTCAATTCGAACAAGGCTTTGTCTAAATTGCTACTCCATCCTTTTAGAGTCTGATGTGCTGATAACTTTTTTAGCTGTTCTTTCAACAATCCGTTATATCTCGCAATCATGCCTGCAGCTTGTGGATAGTAACTATGGTGCAAAATCCACCGAATTCCTTGTTCATGTGCCCAGTCCTGCACTGTTGTCCCTGAAAAGTGTGTGCCCCTATATGTTTGGATCTCATCAGGTACCCCATAATGTTTTATCAGGTAGTTTAGCCCTCGCAAAGTGGACTTTTGGTCTGCAGACTTACAGGGCATACCTAACATAAGGCCAGAGTAGGTCTCCACCATGGTCAATACGTAGCTTTTTACTCCTTTTGGTAGCGGCCCGATATAGTCCAATTGTCACACCGTAGCAGCTGCAGTTACTCTTCTGATATGGCCGCTAGGCTTCTTTTGCAGGGGCATTTGTCTAATCTGGTTGCATGTGGGGCACTCCTTTACTGCTTGTTGCACTTGTTCTTTAGTAACTGGAATTTGTCATTGATGTGCCCATGCATAAGTGCCATTCTCTCCTAGATGTCCAGATGTTGCAATGGCCCAGTTTGCTAAAGCAGCTTCAGCTTCCTCATTGATGACCACTGTTCGTGTTTTGGCCATCTGATCTGCGGTGTTGTTGAATAGAGATTGCAAGTGAGGTGTCCGATGGGCAATGGGCATCCACATGTCCCACATAGATTTTACATTTTTGCCCTTTCTCCCACATATCTTCCCGTAGCTGCTCGCCTTCCCAAATGGGAGTGCCTTTAATTTTCCATCCACCCCTGTGCCAACTCGGGGCCCAGCTTACTAGTCCTTGGTAAGTGGCCCAGCTGTCAGTGTATACAAATGTTTTCTCTCCGATGGGGGCTTGTTCGATCACTGCTGCTACCCCCTGCAGTTCTGCAAGCTGGCTTGATCCATTACCTCCTCCTCGCAACAACAGCGTTTCTGTAGCAGGCTGGAATGCGACTGTTTGCCATTGTCTTTTTCCTTGATGGTACCGGACGGTACCATCTGTGAACCATGCATTTTGCTGTTCTTCTTCAGTGAGTTGTTCAAAAGGTGGGGCTGTTTTAAATGGTGAGGATTCCATTTCAGAGGGCTCTGGTGAGGGGGCCATTGCCTGCAAGTCCACTGCCCCTAGCATATCTTCTTGTAATTTCGACACTCCTGATGGTCCCGGTTTTGCCCGCTGCTGCAGATACCATTTACACTTTACGATGGTAGACTCCTGCGCCCTGCCTACTTTAGTGCCAACCCCTCCTTTTCTTATCCAGCCTAGTAAGGGGACCCGTGTTCTTAAGGTGACCAGCAGGTCACCAGTTATGCGTTCTGTTTCCACTAATGCCCAATATGCCCCTGCGAGTTCTTTTTCTAACGGGGTGTAATTGCTCATGGATGGTGTTAATCTCTTTGACCAAAATCCTTGTGGCACCCTCTTTTTTCCCTGCCTCTGCCATAGGCTCCACATCACTACATAATCCTGTACTATCATTTCCAGCTCAAACGGGTCTCCTTCTGTGATGAGACCTAACGCAAAATAATTCTGTAATGCATCTTTTGCTCCCTCAAAGGCCTCTTGCTGTTCAGGTCCCCATTGGAAAGCGGGCTTTTTTTGTGTGCTTTGATATAATAGTCTCAGTATTAATCCTAAGTGAGGGATATGTTGTCTCCAGAATCCCATCAAACCAATAAATCGTTGTGCTTCTGCTTTAGTTTTAGGAATCTTTAGCTGCTGTACCGTATCAATAATTTTCTGTGGTATTCTTTTTACTGGCCCTGACCAAATAGTGCCCAGGAATTTCACCTCTTGTGCCGGGCCTTGGACCTTTTTCGGGTTAATAGCCCATCCCCTCTGCTGTAAGTATTCAATTAACCTTTCCAGTGTGTCTGAGACTTGCTCTTTAGTTTCCCCAGTGATCATGATGTCATCAATGTAATGTGCAAGTCAAGTATTTCCTGCTGAGAAGTTGTCTAAATCTCTGGCTATTAGTCCATGACACAATGTGGGACTATGCACATACCCCTGGGGCAACTTCCTGAATATGAATTGTCTGTCCTGCCAGCTTATTGCAAATTGGTCTTGACTGGCCTCATCAATGTCATTTGAAAAGAAGGCGTTTGCTAAATCAATCACGGCATGCCATTCCCCCACATCTTTACTCAACTGTTCCACCAGCGTGATGATGTCTGGGACTGTGGCTGCCAAGGGTGGAGCCACTTTCTTCAGTTGTCAATAGTCGACAGTCATTCAATAGGATCATCTGGTTTCTTCACTGGCCATATGGGAGAGTTAAATGGCCTCACAGCCGGCCTCAACACACCTGCATCTAGCAGCCCCTGAATGGTTTCTGAAATCTCTTTATGAGCTCCGGGTATGCGGTACTGTTTAATGCACACCGGCTCCTTTGGAGGAGGCACATGTAATTGGCTCCACTTTGCATGCCCAACCAGAACTGTCCTAGATTTCTTTATATGTACGCTCCTCACACCAAAATTAAATGTTCCCCATTGCGTATCAGTAGTTTTACCTAGTAACAAATCCACGCCAATAATGCATTCTGGTACTTCAGCTATTAATACTTCTGCCGAGAACGGGGGTCCTTTACCAATTGACAATTTGAGTTTAACAGGTTTGGCCTCTGTCTCAGCACCCCCGTAACCATTAATGATCACACCCTTTCCTGGCAGCCTCTTAGGGTTTCCATTTATCAAAGTTACTTCCACACCTGTATCGAGCAGTGCCATAACATGTTGTGTTCCTTTTTGCCAGTAAATGATAAGAGGTACATATGGCTGCCTGTCCCCGGGGCTTACCTCTTGCACTGCTCTGACCCCCGGGGTTTGGCCTGACCTTCAGAATAAGGGGTCTGGAACTTCCCAGCCATCGCTGGACAAGTCGGGATATAGAGTTGAGACAGCCACCTTCCTTCTTTTCCCTGATTCTGTTTTTTTTTTCTCAGACTCTTCCATTGGTGGTGCTGAGGGCTGCGTTTCATCAAATGCATCAAATTCATCGGTAGGCTTCCCATCTATCTCCTCCTTCTTCACCCCAGCATTCAGTAAATCTATCCACATTTGTCGTCTGGTCACTTTTATTGTAGATTCTCCTCCCTTATACTTATTGTCCTGCCCCACGGCTCTTGCTGATTTTTGCCTGTCAAGCCCTTCTAATTGTGCCATTAATAATACCACATCCCCACTGGTCTTCCCTGAGCGGGTCCTAGAAGAGCCAACAAGGCACCTTTCATATGCGGAGGGGCATTCCTGATCAACCGTGCCCTGATCCCTGCTGTCACGGGTTCAACGTCAGGTCCTAAAAACTGTTGGGAATACACTGCGTTCTGCATCCCCATTTCTCGAAGTTGTTCATTTGCCTCTGAAATCGTATGCCAAGGGCCCCAACTCTCTTCCACATCTATAGCAGTTGGGTACAATTGCTTCACTCCTTCCATCAACCAACCCATTAGAGAGAAAGCTTGTTGCCCCTGTGCACCTCGTAACCGTTGCCCTAACATGGCATTTGTAGTTACTGATCCCATTTTCAAAAGTTCAGTTGGTGATAAATATGTACCATCAGCTCCAGTGTCCCACAATCTCACCAACCATTTAAACAAAGGCTCTAAAGGCATCTGCCTAAACGTACGGGTAATCTCCAATAACTCACTCTGTGTATAATTTCTCACCAAACGAGAATTCTGAATTTGCCCACCATTCACTCCCTTTGATTTGTTTTGCACGAGTGGGCGAGCCTCCATTACACTTCCTCTTCCACCTTCAACTTCACCTACACTTCCTTCTCCACTTTCAACTCCACCTAGTTCTGCTACACTTACTTCCACCTCATCCTCCCAATTCAAGTCATCATCATTATCTGAGACTGTTCCGTCCCAAGTATATGGATCCCAATTTTCTTTGCATACCAATGCCCTCACTTGCACAGCTGAGGGTATTTTAGGCTACTGCCTACTCTTCTGTTGTGCTACTCGTACTGCTAATGCGGTGCACCTTGCCTCCATTTTATCACTTCGAGTCACTGCACTTTCTATAGTCTCTTTCATAAGTAACTGCCTTTCCTGCAAGGCTGCAACCTCATCCAGCAGTTCTCTTATTTCTGCATCTTGAGTTAATGTCTTCCTGTATACCGTACGGAGTGCAGACAGGAAAAGCCATCCCACTTGCCCCTCTTAGCTTCACACTCTCGATCGCATCTTCCACTAAGAGAGGAGTCACTTTCTCATCTAGTGCTTCCCATAAAACCGGCGCTGCCCATCGGTTCAGGAGTCCTGCCACACCAGAGAACGGGTCAGTTGCTAACCACCCGGGAATGGATCTGGCTTCTGCCCCATGCTGCCTTCCGCTCTCTGCCCCATTTTTCTTACGTCCCCAAAGAGGCATTATTGACTCATACCCCACTTTTGGTACCAAAATGTCTTATCAAGGTGACTGGTTGACACCTGTTCAGTATAAGTCAGTAAGGACGCTCAATGAAGGACCACACACCAATTATGAACACAATTTAGCTTTACTAGAATTTCTGGTAAATGTATGCATTTGGCACATCAACGTGGTAGAATAAAAATAGCAATAAAGAGCATCTATTTATTTATGAGCAAATAGTTCATTGACAGATATAAGCTTTGATAAACTGTATACCAAAATGCGTCACACTACGATGTTCAGGAAGCAAAATATAAACGAGCTGAATACTTCAGATAAGCTTTGATTAACTGCATACCAAAATGCATGTTTCAATTACTGAAGCAAGCTCACACTACGATCTTCAGGAAGCAAAATATAAACAAGCTAAATACTTCAGATTATAAACACAGTGCAAGCATAATAATCAATTATAATAATAGAGCAGAGAAACGAAGACCTTTCATCCCTGGGTAGAACTTAACTTAGTCCACGAAATGCTGGGAAGCCCTCTTCCCCCTGCTTGGACCTCTCTTCCCTTCGAGCATCACGGTCTCTGAACAGCAAAACAGGGAGGCAGCGCTGTGGGCCTGGCGATGGCAGCTTTCACAACCCCATCTGCAAGCTTCAATTCCCTCACCCGCACTTCAGTGCTTAAATAACTTGAAGCTTGGATTCTATCCCTTTCTGGCATTTTCTAGCTATGTTATCAGCACTTGTCTCTTGGCTGCTCTGCCATTCCAAAGCCATTGTTTTCATTTCATCTTCTCCCTGTACTCTTGTTCTCAAGGTTGAGACAGAGGGGGTCATTCTGATAGACCGCCAGGGTCGCGGATGACTGAAGCACCGCCAACAGGCTGGCGGTGCTTCAAAGCCCATTCCGACCGCGGCGGTAAAGTCGCGGTCGGAAAACCGGGTCCGGCGGTTTCCTGTCGGATTTCCCCCGGCTGGGCAAATCCGCCAGGACAGCGCTGCAAGCAGCGCTGCCCAGGGGATTCTGACCCCCTTCCCACCAGCCTGTTTCTGGCGTTTTTTTTATCCAGGAACAGGCTGGCGGGAACGGGTGTCCTGGGGCCCCTGGGGCCCCTGCACGGCCCATGCCACTGGCACTAACAGGGCCCCAGCCTGCTTTTCACTGTCTGCCTAGCAGACAGTGAAAAGCGCAACGGGTGCAACTGCACCCGTCGCACACCTGCAACACCGCCGGCTCCATTCGGAGCCGGCTTCAGTGTTGCAGGCCGCCTTCCCGCTGGGCCGGCGGGCGCTAACAATGTTAACGCCCGCCGGCCCAGCGGGAAGGTCGGAATGGCCCCAGCGGTCTTTCGACCGCGGAGCAGCCATATGGCGGTTCCTGCCAGGCGGGCGGCGCCCGCCACCCGCCGGGGTCAGAATGACCCCCAGATTCTCCTACACAACCTGTTTCTTACACATGCAGCTGCGAATAAATTTATCGATGGAATTTTGGGAAACAAGCTTGAAAACAACATTGTGAACTTTTCCACGTTGTTCGGGGTTCAGCAGACATCACGCTCATCTACACTGCTCAAGCTAATTAACCCTTCGCGTCACAATGTCTTCCGCAACTTTCCCTATACTGATGAGTGTCACAGGAGTTGGGTTGGAGATCCTAATAAAAGAAACCTTTGGAAAATGAATGACACTCTTCCTACACACTGCCTTGGTTTTTTCAAACATTTGCCAAAGGCAGAAGTGGAACTAGTCAACTCAGTTCTGCCCACAAATAGAGAAATCCAGGAAACATGTCCATAAAACTATTTCTGCATTCCTCAGGGACCATAACATAATTTCTATATACCACAACAATGTACGATTTGATATGGAAGCTATATATAGAGAAATGACAGAGTTCACCTAACAGAGAAAGGCAACAAACTTTTCCTGCCTAACTTGAGAGACTGTACCCTCTACCATGTGCAATAATCACCTACACATCATAAACACAAAGGCTCTTTAGAGAGCCAATCTAGTATCTATGTACATATATATTTCTATTCATACATTTCGTTTTTTCAAATCTCACTCGGATCTGCGAATGACTGGCGGATCTCATAAAAGGGAAAAAACACTTTTTTGGAAGCATGCTAAAAGAAGAAGTCTGAGCAAAACTACTTGGTGTGGAATTGTACAGTCAAAGTGTATGTGCAAGGACCATTGTCTCAAAATGCAAACTCAATGAAAATATTACACATGAAGAACACATACCACTCACATGCATGTCATGTAAATAAACACATCCATGACAAATGTGTGTTCACCACATCTCAGCAATTGACTGCACAGGGAATTGTAAGTTACCCATGTTGCATGACAGCCTGATACATCCCACTTGGGCCTGAATACTGTTGTATGTTGCCTAGTCATGTATATGATGAGAAAGTGATGCAGGAGTAAAGGTAGTCATGGCTGAGTGTGTCCTGTGACCCATGTATGTCCAGAGTGCTATTACAATTAGTTATGCTTGAAAAAAGTTGCAGTAGGAAGTCACCTGCAAAATAAGAACACTGTAGTGGTGACTATGGTTCCAGCACTAATGTGTACATGTAAACCTGCCCTACTAATGTTTGTAACAGAGACATGTCAAATGGCATATTTGAACATTCACCAACCTAAATCTCCTAAATGCATTAGCAAATCATGTGTAATGTCCAATAGTTGTCCATAGTATTCATTGTTCTACATTCACAGTGCTATGCCTTATGTTATTTATTGCAGGTAGACCCCAGTATTACACCATGGAAGATGTGGCCAGATTTGCAGACCCCGATGCTACTATTGGGTGTCAATTTGTATGTGTAATTTAAGTTGCAAGTATAGTGTGTGAATTAGTATGTTGTGTGCAATGCCATGTAACAAGTGCATGTATGCCACTACAGCCATCGTATGCCATACATGGTTCTGCACTGTACGTTAGCAGTTGTGTGTAGGGTGTGCATCCCAAGCAACCAATGCACTGGTGGCAACATATGGCACAAGAGCCTTGTAACTGTTGGACATGATATATGGGTACAAACACAGTGATGACAACAAGGACAGTTGCCAAAAGTTCAGGTTCCTACACATGTATACCAGTTAGCATGATATAGCACACAGTAACTCAGGAAATTGTGGGATTAATGACCATGTGACTTGTTCCCTAAGATTTGAAGGACAGTGGGCGACATGCCACACCTCACAAATTCCAAAGTTTAACCACCACTGTGATGTATTGTCCCATACTCTGTGTCATATGTTGCTACATTGCCAACCCATGTCAACCTCACGGAACTTGACATGTGTAATTTGGCCTGAGGGATGTCCATGCAACATTCTCATTCAACATACCATCACTCAGTACATCATCAGATAGTGGTGGCCAGGATAATGTCCATGATGCGCTACAAACAGGTACGCACAATGTACAGCATTAGCCATTGCTGTTCCAAAATACCTATGCAGATAAGGTATAGGGCATGCATGTACCCACATATGTGATGACAGTGCTTTGTGCTGGCGAGCAACATGCTGACCAGATTTCTGGACACATATAAAGGCAATGGGCAGCATAGTGGCACACATCAAGTGATTCTGGGACTATGCATTATCTCATGGCACAACTCACCCAGTTCTGACCTATGTGGCCATGAGAATAGTGTCATGCACCTCTGTGTGACATTGGTGACTGCTCCACCCTCCATGTCACATCCATTTTCTATGTTGCAATGTCTTCAGACATCTGTCCTTGCCATCTCAGGCACAAACTGCTATATAAAACTATCTTTCACTGGCAGTCCTTGCTCAGATGACTTTGGTGCATGCCAACAGATCTGAGGTCAAAGGTGCAAGCATGAGGGACATTGATGAGCATTCCAACATGATGATTGTGACCTATCATGGTCACATGGCTGATTTGTATAATGATCCTGGTTAATGGAGACATGGTCCTTTGCAGATGATGAAATGGTATTGTGTAACATTGGATAGCCTTGATACCTTGGACATGTGCAATATGGAGATTGATGTGCAGATGTGTAGTAACCTTGCCCTTCAAAATGTAATTGTGATTTGTGCTGCCCAACATGTGACAACTGCAGATGGTGTTAATATTGCATGCCTGTTGTTTATTTACCCAATAGACAAATGCCTGACATGTTCCATTCTTGTTGCAGCTGCCAACATGACCCCATCCCAGAAGTAGACGTTTACGAAGTGTGTTGAAAGCTACCAACACATCCGGCAAGATAAGAAGGGCTTCAGGAGGAAGGGGAGTCTCTATGAGAGTGAGAAAGCATCGGGGACATGGAAGGCCTTTTCACATGGGGTCCACCCAAGCACCTATCTGCCCCCAGCACCCACACAGCAGGCAAGTCTCAGGCCTCACACACACCAGGATCTACAGGGGAAGGACCATCCACTGTAGCTGTAGGACAATTATTGCCAGCTGCACACACAAGTGCCCCTAGCACATCCCAGGTAGTCCAGTAATATATAGAGCCCCTTTTGTGCAGGAGTTCAGAATGGAGCTTGCCGAACAGAAATACCGAATATCAAGGTTGGAGCACCAGACTGTGCAGATAATGCTAATGCTTTGTGAAATAAAGACGCACATCACAAAACAGTGAGCAAGGCAATGGGCCAGATGGACAATCCTTCCCTTCCCCATGTATATAGTTTGTGACATGGTTGTGGTATATAGATAGGGTTAGCTTAGTTAGCATAGTGTAAAGTAGTTTTAGGATGTAGTCGTTTTTTTCTTAGGGTGGGTGGGTTATTGATTATCTCTTTTGGTTGGGTTTTTCGGGGTGATGTGTTGGGTATTTGTGTAGAAAAAAAATCCCAAAATGTTAACATTTGTTAAAAAGCATACACACATATGTATATGTGTGTATTTACATTACCTAAACATTACCTAACTGAACATATATTCGAAACGATATACATATAGTATATATATAGTTTATATATATATATGGTATGCATATATATATACAACTATGCACATAGTTTAGAATATATGTTCAGTTAGGTAACGTTTAGTTGTAGTACATGTTGTCCTTGTCTGAAAATGTATTGTAAGAGGGGTGGGGGTTGATGTTCATCAAGTCGCGACTGATGTCTAGCATTAGTTCAGATAAGATAGGTTAGTTTTAGAAATAAGTTAGTGTGAGAGAACAGGGCTGATTGCAGAGGCCCCCTAACTTTTTGCCCCCATTTTCCACTTTTTGCTGGTGTTTTCCTGACTCTGATGGTGCCCTGGGTACTGCTAACCAGTCCCAGGGCCTGTGCTCTGTGTAAAATCAGTATACAAATTAGGCTAATTATAATTGGCTAAGTCAACCTACCTATAAGTCCTTAGTATATGGTAGTGCAAGGAGGTTTAGGGACCCCAGCATAGGTAGTGCCCCCATAGGTGCACTGCTGAGGTGCCCAGTGTCATTTTAAAGGCAGGCCTGCCTTGCTGGATGCTTTTAAATTAAAGTTACATGCAAATTCGACTTTGGAATTAAAAGTAGTTCCAAAGACTTAAACTACCTTATTTTTACATATACGTCACCCCTAAGGTGTGCCCTATGTGCCCCTAGGGCTGGGTGCCATGTAACTGTGAGTATAGTTTTAAAAGCCCTGGTGAGGTAAAACAGCCAAATTAATTTTTCCCTCATTGTAGTGAATGGCCTCCATAGGCTAGAATGGGGAGACTTTATTTTAATTTTAAAAGTCCCCTTAAGTAACAGATACCAGAAGTTTGGTATCAAATTCATTGTTATAATAAATCCCAAAACTTCCAGTTGCTGGATTTAATATAACTTGTTCAGGTGAAGAGTTTTAAACTTTACCTGAAAAGTTGCCAACTTCAGCCCTGCAGTGTTTTTGCTGCTGTGCTCTGATTGGCCAGCCTCTGGAAGCCTGGCCTGGCTGTCTTGATGAGGTGTGAAGTGCCCTGACTCCACACAAAGAGATGTGCCTGGGGGAGGTGATCTCCCCTCAGCAGATGGTGCAGCAGGAAGGGGGAGGGCTGCCAAACTGGTCTTCAAAGGCAGAGAAGGACATTTGGAGCAACCCAGCAACGCCCTCACATCCTGCAAACCCAGACAATTAGGTGCCCCCTTGATTAGATTAGGAGAGGGCAGGAGAGGGGGTGTGTTTAGGATTTTTAACCACACCAGTGGATGCGCTCAGCCAGATGTAACCTCCAAAAATCACTTTCAGCCATGATGGATTTTTGAGGAATGTTGCTCCCTGGGATTGATTTTTGCCACACTTCCCCGGAAGTGGTCATCACAGGGGGAAGGAGCCTGCCCCTGATTGGAGAACCAGGACCCCCCTGTTTTTCACCCAGGAGCAAGGATAAAACTGGCAGACCTGCACCCACGCCTCAGATCCCTATCAGATTCCAACAAGGAAGAACTACAGGAGAAGAAGGACTGCCCTGCTGGACCCCTGACCTGCACCTGGACACTGCACTCTGGAGGACTGCACCAGCTGCACACTTGGGCTTTACCACTAAAAGGACTTTACCTGTCTTCTACTGCTTCAAGAAGGGACTCCCTGTTTGCTACAGGTACAAAGGAGCTGCCCAGAGTCCCCTGAATAAAGTCCTGCAAGCAGAGCCCAACTAACCAGCGTCCAGTGGCCATTTGAGGATTCTGACCAGGTGCATTCTGGGAATTGTAGTCCCAACTCCCAAGGAGCAACTCAGAGCTTCTGGAACCTTGGATCAAGATGTGGCCACTTCAAGGATGCAAAAAGGACCTCTGGAAGAAGATCCAGAAGTTTTGAGACATTTGGAGCAACTCCATAGGTTGAAGAAGTGCATTGTGGGAGTTGGAGTCCCAAACCCCAAGAGGCACACCAGAGCCTCTGAACCCTTGGCTGGTGCTGTGGACCACTTTTCTGAATCAAACACTTCTGAAAGTAAGTGTGACAGTGTTTCCTTGTGGATGGCCTGAACTCTGGACTTTGTTCCTTTCCAGTGTGACCTTTTTTAACCCTTTGAGCGCTAGATGCTTCTATGCGATAGAAAGCATTAATTCTTTAAAAATTCATATCTCCGGTTCCCCTTATCCGATTTTATTCGTTTTGGTGTCATTTTAAAGGTAAAAATATTTCCTATTTTTATAAATTGATTTTTGATTTTTAAACTGTAGCCTGTGTTTTATTTAATTACTGTTTTGTGATATTTGAATGCTTTACACTCTGGGGGTCATTCTGACCCTGGCGGTAAAAGGCACTTACCGCCGGTCAGAAGACCGCCATAATCCCGCCGCGGCCGCGGTAAACCGCCACGGTCATTCTGACCCACAACTGCCAAACCGCCAAAAACCCGACATTCACTGAAGCCCGCCTCATCAGCGGTCAGCGATAAACTGGAGATGACCAAACCTCCACCGTCACGCCAACACAAACACGCCCATGCCATTACGACCCACGAATCCACGCAGCGGTCTTTCAACCGCGGTATTCCATTGGCGGTACACACCGCCGCACTCAAAATACCCACACCTTTACAAAACACAGCCACATTGGACAATTCGAAATACACACACCTGATACACATACAAACACCACTCCCACACACCCATCACCATATAAAACACACACCCACATCACCCACAAACCCCCACAAAGCGAAATTCAGAGACAAGGCGCAATACACAGAGAGAGAGCACAGGGAACGCAAACCACAACACACACAGGAACCCAACATCATCACCCACACCACATCTACGCACAAAACACCACACACCACTACACTCATCACCACAAACACCACCCCACACCTCATCCACACCACCCCATGGCACCCCAAAGACACCCCAGGTTCACGGACCAAGAATTCAGGGTCATGGTGGAGGAAATAATCAGGGTAGAGCCCCAGCTCTTCGGCACACAGGTGCAGCACACCACAATAGCCAGGAAGGCGGAGCTATGGCAAAGGATCGTCGACAGGGTCAACGCTGTGGTACAGCATCCTAGAAATCGGGAAGACATCCGAAAGCACTGGAACGACCTACGGGGGAAGGTGCGGGCGATGGTGTCAAGATACAACATCGCTGTGCAGAAGACTGGCGTCGGACCCCCACCCACTCCACCCGAATTCACAGCATGGGAGCAAGAGGTCTTGAACATCCTGCATCCTGAGGGCCTCGCTGGAGTAGGCGGAGGAATGGACTCTGGTAAGTCTAATCTCAACTACTTCACCCCCCCCAACCACCAGCATGCCAACCCACACCCCCACCCTCACCCCTAACCCCCCAGCACACATACTCCCTGTTAATGTCTCACCAGCACAACCCACCCAACCCAACCCAAACCCCTGAATGCCAGCACAAACCATGGACACCCAGCACCTAAGCATGACCACTGCACATACCCATCCCCCCCACAATCCACCCTCACAACTCCTCCCACATGGGACTGCCAGCACTGGGGGACAAGGGCACCCACAAATCGCACACCACGGCACACACAAAATCAATAACCATATTATTTTACCCCTGCAGGGCCCGAACGCCAACACACCGGCCAGGAGGGTCCAGATTTGTCCATACCACCCCCAGAACAGGCCCCCAGTGATGACAGCAGCTCTGTCGACCTAGAACCTGATGACCAGCCCGGACCATCGGGGACCTCTGGACAGTCGGTTACCCTCAGTCAGCCCCAGGCCACAGCAGACCTACCCCCCCAGGAAACACCAGCACAGCACCCACCCAGCGGGCCCATGCTTCTGTCTCCAGGACAGGTCAAGCAGCGGTGTGTCTACCAGTACAGGGCACCCAGGGTAACCCACAACCCCAACAACAACAGGGACCTGGGGGCACTGGTAGTGGACACACCGTCCAGGGGACAGAGGCCCAGGAACAAAGAGGAACTGGGAGGGCTGCTGTGCGACAGAAGGAGGACAGGCCTAGGGAACCCACTGTCCAAGAGGCCCTCACCACCATCATGGGAGCGTACCACCACTCCCAAGAGACGATGGCGACGGTCCTGGCCAGGTTCCAGGAGATCCAGGCCATGCAGGAGGGCCAGTACATGGGGTTCCGGGAAGAACTGCGCACCATCAGTTCCGCAATGGGTACAATCGTGGTGGCACTCAACCAGATGGTCACCACATTGCGGGACCATGTGGCCCCCCAAAGGGCCCCTGCCACTAGCATGGAGGAAGAACAGCCCACCTCCTCCGCCGGCGCTAGTGGTCAGGAGGCCCCGACACAACTGCAACGGCCCTCCCGGACCCCACTCCCTGCAGAACAAGAACCACCCCGCAAGAAAGGCCTGAGATCGAGGTAGAAGACAGAGTAGGATGTCAAGACCCCCGCCATGCACGGAAACCCCCGGATGTCATCCCACTGTCCCACTTGTTTACCCTGCCCAACCTTGAACTGCCCCTGCTCCACCTTCCACAGGCATATGGACAATGGACCTGTAGGAACGACACTCTGGACACTGCCATGGACATGCCTCCACCATCACCCTGTTTGAACTATGCACCTATCTTAAAACTTCAATAAACACAATTATTGCACATTAACCAACTGGATTCTGCTATCTATTTATTTAAACCAAATGTATTCGATATAACCAACAAAACATTTCTAGTTACATTGTGATGACAACATACCAGTGTCACACAGCGGTAGTCCATGGGGAAAAAAAGCAGAGGGCACTCCGTGGGGATCAGATCACTGAAATAGGAAGTGATATACACAACTAAGTTACCATACATTGGGGTGAAAGGTCAGACAGTAGAGAGCCACTACAGTTACAGATATAATACAATGCTGGAGTAGATTATTACCTGTGTGTCACTGGAAATACTGCAATATCACTCTGTCCCTGTTGTCTGTGTCGTCCTCTTCGTCTTCCTCCTCTTCACTCTCCACAGGCTCCACAGCGGCCACAACACCACCATCTGGACCATCCTCCTGCAGGAAAGGCACCTGGCGTCGCAAAGCCAGGTTGTGAAGCATGCAGCAGGCCACAATGATATGACACACCTTCCTTGGTGAGTACATTAGGGATCCACCAGTCATATGGAGGCACCTAAACCTGGCCTTCAGGAGGCCGAAGGTCCGCTCAATCACCCTCCTAGTCCGCTCATGGGCCTCATTGTACCGTTCCTCTGCCCTGGTCCTGGGATTCCTCACTGGGGTCAATAGCCAAGGCAGGTTGGGGTAACCAGAGTCACCAATTAGCCACACACGGTGTCTCTGTAGCTGTTCCATCACATAAGGGATGCTGCTATTTAGCATGATGTACGCGTCATGCACTGACCCTGGGAACTTGGCATTTAAATGGGAGATGTACTGGTCAGCCAAACAGACCACCTGGACATTCATCGAATGATAATTTTTACGGTTCCTGTACACCTGCTCATCGTCTTTTGGGGGAACCAAAGCCACATGGGTACCATCAATGGCACCAATGATATTGGGAATGTGTCCAAGGGCATAGAAATCACCCTTCACTGTAGGCAAGTCACCCACCTCAGGGAAAATGATGTAGCTCTGCATGTATTTCATCAGGGCAGACAACACTCTGGACAACACCTTTGAAAACATAGGCTGAGACATCCCAGATGAAATGGCCACAGTAGTTTGAAATGATCCACTTGCCAAAAAATGCAGTACTGACAGCACCTGCACTAGAGGCGGAATCCCTGTGGGTTGGCGGATGGGTGACATCAGGTCTGGCTCCAGCTGGGCACACAGTTCCTGTATAGTGGCACGGTTGAGTCTGTAGGTGAGTATGACGTGTCTTTCTTCCATTGTCGACAGGTCCACTAGCGGTCTGTACACAGGAAGATTCCTCCGTCTCCTCGCAAGTCCCAGCGGACGATGCCTAGTAAGGACAACATGGAGCACAGAGTCAAGCAACCCACAGGTAAGTGCCCACAGCATGCCCAGTACACGTATCTCTCGGGATTGAATGGCTAGTATGATTGTCGGTGCAAGGCCTAGCCATGTGTGACGCAGTAGGAATTAAGCCATGTGTGCCCTTGAAATGGCGGCTGCCTGACCTGTGAAGTGGGACAATGTGAAGTGCGGTAATAGCGCAAGCGTGGCACACCGTGGCGGTAGGCGGTCGCAGTCCGCGGCGCAAAGCCGCATTGGACAACATTGAACCCTATGGTTTTCAGGAGCCAATGGCGGTGAGCGCCGGCGGTCGCGGTACGCGCCGCCGCGGTACGCACCGCCGCGGCACACACCGCCGTGGCACACACTCCCGCGGCCGTAACCGCCATTTTCTCTCTGCTTGATCACACGAGACCTGAGCATCCACAGGAGAGGACCTATACTGCAAGTGCTGCTGTGACCTCGGTCTGGAAGTGACAATGGCTGCTGCGACTGGGGAAAGGGCCCCCGCCTTCAGTTCCGAGGAGTTGGAGAAGCTCGTGGACGGGGTCCTCCCCCAGTATGCGCTACTCTACGGGCCTCCAGACCAACAGGTGAGTACACGGGGGGCAATGCATAGTGCCCAATGCCTGGGCTGAGTGGGGAGGATGTACGATGGAGGGGAGGGCAGCGAATGACGAATGCATGGCACGACAGATGAGAGCATGTGCCACATGGCAAGGTTGTGGAGGGGGGGCCACTCACATCGAGCATGCAGAAAAGTGATGATGTTTCTCTTCCCCCCCTGTACATGTCACATAGGTCAGCGCCCATCAGAAGATTGACATTTGGCGTGCCATCGCCAAGGACGTCCGGGCCCTGGGGGTCCACACCAGAAGGGGCACCCACTGCCGCAGGAGGTGGGAGGACATCCGCCGCAGGAGCAGGAAGACAGCGGAGGCTCTGCTGGGGATGGCCTCCCAACCTAGGAGGGGTGCCAGTCGTACCTTGACACCCCTGATGTCCCGGATCCTGGCGGTGGCCTACCCCGATTTAGATGGGTGCTTGAGGACATCACAGCAGACACAAGGGGGTGAGTACCAGCACATTCAGCTATTTCGCGCGCAGTGGAGGTGCCTGGGTGGGGGAGGAGGGCTGTGGGTATCCCTAGGCCAAGGTGATTTCTGTAGGATAGGCCCGTCCGTGAAGTATGGTCCTGTGCCCCCGCCCCCCACCTCTGTAGGGTGCCTAGTAACGCGATTCATGGACCAGTGTATACTGTGTGGGCAGTTGTCGCCCATAGGCTTGTAGGGCATGTCCCATTGAATGAGTAGTGTACCCCAAGTGCGCAGCGTAGTGCAGGGGGCTTCTGTGTCTGTCCTCTCCGCCAACGGTGTCCCCAATGCATCCACTCAACTTGTCTTTATGTTTTCCACCACCCCCCCATTTTCTTTGTATTTCTGTGAATGTGTGCATTAGCATCATCAGGCGGAGGAGAAGTGGCATCGGCGCAAGAGGGAGCTGCATCTCACATGGCCCCGGAGGGCCATGCAACGGACTCCGACATGACCAATGAGACGGAGGGCGAGGGGGGCTCCACCACGGGGACCCGTGGAGACGGCAGCGACACCGACACGTCCTCGGAAGGGAGCTCCCTTGCGGTAGCGGCAACATCCGTGCCCACTGCAGAAACAGGTACATCCGCCACCCAGCGCACCAGCTCTGCCCTCCCAGCAGCCCCTCGGCCTTCGGCCCGTGCCCGCAAGGCCAGGAAGCCGGCCATCTCTTTCACCCCAGGCACCTCAGGCCCTGCCCCAGTCACCCCTGCTGCCCTCAGTGAGGAGGTCATTGACCTCCTGAGGACCATCATTGTTGGGCAGTCTACCCTTTTGAATGCCATCCAGGGTGTGGAGAGGGAGGTGCATCAAAGTAATGCATACCTGGAGGGCCTTCATTCGGGTCAGGCTGCCCATCAACGATCGTTCAACGCTCTAGCCTCAGCACTGACGGCAGCCATTGTCCCTGTCTCCAGCCTCCCTCTTCTGACTCCCTCCACCCAGTCCCACTCCCCTGTTCCTCTGCCTATCCCATCCACACCTACAGACCAGCCTGCACACACCTCAACACCCAAGGGCAGGTCATCCAGACATAAGCACCACATGACACACAAGCATTCACCCAAGCAACATCCAGATGCAGACATGCCAACAGCCACTACCTCCTCTGTGTCCCCCACCTCCTCGTCTCCCTCCTCCCTCCCTGTGACGTCTCCACACACACCTGCAAGCACACCACCATCAGCCATTGCACCCATCACCAGCACACCCTCCACACCAGTCCGCACACGTGCAGTCACCACCCCCACTGCCATGTACACTTACCCTGTGTCCTCTCCCAGTGTGTCTGTCACCCCCGCTTCCCAGCCACACAAACGCAGGCAGGCACCCAAACAACAGCCATCCACCTCACGTCAGCCTCCTGCCCAAGCACCTGCACCCAAAGACAGCACACTTGACTCTCCTACAACCACATCCTCTTCCTCCACTCCCATACCCACTCCAGCCACCCTTCCCATGGCTCCCAAGAAAATGTTCCTCCCTAAAGTGGACCTCTTTTCCTCACCTGACCGACCCCCTCCATCCCGTAAGAGTTCCACAAACACCTCAGACACCACCAGCCCAGCAACTCCAAAGAACGTCGTGCCTGGTTTTTGGAGTCCGCCCTTTCCTTGGGCTGGGACATCGTCCAGCAGCAAAGGCACAGCCAGCCCCCCACCTGGGAAGAGGACCAAAAAACTGAAGGGCAGGCGCAACAGGCCTGATACGCCTGCCCCCAAGGAGGGTAGCCTTGCACCGTCACCTGCCATATCGGCTAAGGGAGCCAAGGGCCACGGACAGTCTGCCAAGGAGGGCAAGGGCAGCAAGGAGCAAAAGGCAGGGAGCAGCCGACCTGGCCATGAGGGCCCCACCAGCCCCATTCCGGGGGTATCGAAAGAGAGCCAGGGCCCCAGGACTCCATCACAGGAGGGCCCTGCAACGGAAAGGTCCAATGCAGAGTGAGCGGCAAGTATTGGCCAGGTGTGGTTCACTGGAAACACAAGACAGGCACCGCTGAACAGGGCCCCGCCGTGAGGAGCACCGCTGAACAGTGCCCCGCCGTGAGGAGCACCGCTGAACGGGGCCCCGCCGTGACCAGAACCGCTGAACAGGGCCCCGCCGTGACCAGAACCGCTGAACAGGGCCCCGCCCTGAGGAGCACCGCTGAACAGGGCCCCGCCGTGAGGAGCACCCCTAAACAGGGCCCAGCCGTGAGAAGCACCGCTGAACGGGGCCCCGCCGTGACCAGAACCGCTGAACAGGGCCCCGCCGTGACCAGAACCGCTGAACAGGGCCCCTCCGTGAGGAGCACCGCTGAACAGGGCCCCGCCGTGAGGAGCACCGCTGAACAGGGCCCCGCCGTGAGAAGCACCGCTGAACGGGGCCCCGCCGTGACCAGAACCGCTGAACAGGGCCCCGCCGTGAGGAGCACCGCTGAACAGGGCCCCGCCGTGACCAGAACCGCTGAACAGGGCCCCGCCGTGAGGAGCACCGCTGAACAGGGCCCCGCCGTGACCAGAACCGCTGAACAGGGCCCCGCCGTGAGGAGCACCGCTGAACAGGGCCCCGCCGTGAGGAGCACCGCTGAACAGGGCCCCGCCGTGAGAAGCACCGCTGAACGGGGCCCGCCGTGAGACGCACTGCTCCGCTGGGCCCTTCATCTCAAACACCGCTCCGCTGGGCCCTTCCTGTCAAGCACCGCTCCGCTGGGCCCTTCATCTCAAGCACCGCTCCGCTGGGCCCTTCATCTCAGGCATGGCTCCGCTGGGCCCTTCCTGTCAAGCACCGCTCCGCTGGGCCCTTCATCTCAAGCACCGCTCCGCTGGGCCCTTCCTGTCAAGCACCACTCCGCTGGGCCCTTCCTGTCAAGCACCGCTCTGCTGGGCCCTTCATCTCAAGCACCGCTCCACTGGGCCCTTCATCTCAAGCACCGCTCCGCTGGGCCCTTCATCTCAAGCACCGCTCCACTGGGCCCTTCATCTCAAGCACCGCTCCGCTGGGCCCTTCCTGTCAAGCACCGCTCCGCTGGGCCCTTCCTGTCAAGCACCGCTCCGCTGGGCCCTTCATCTCAAGCACCGCTCCGCTGGGCCCTTCATCTCAAGCACCGCTCCGCTGGGCCCTTCCTGTCAAGCACCGCTCCGCTGGGCCCTTCCTGTCAAGCACCGCTCCGCTGGGCCCTTCCTGTCAAGCACCGCTCCGCTGGGCCCTTCATCTCAAGCACCGCTCCGCTGGGCCCTTCATCTCAAGCACCGCTCCGTTGGGCCCTTCATCTCAAGCACCGCTCCGCTGGGCCCTTCATCTCAAGCACCGCTCCGCTGGGCCCTTCCTGTCAAGCACCGCTGGCCCATTGGCAGTCCCGGTTCTGTGTCGGGCAGGCCTTCACGACGCACTCTGCCCACCATGCCTCCTCCATGAGCAGTGGTCTCTGTAATCCACCTGATGGACTGTGGCTTTGCACTCCCCAGGATGGCACAGTGGGCAATCCACCCACTGTAGAGACTTGTGAGACTGTGGCTTTGCACTCCCCAGGATGGCACAGTGGGCAATCCACCCACTGTAGAGACTTGTGAGACTGTGGCTTTGCACTCCCCAGGATGGCACAGTGGGCATGGAGGCCCTTCGTGGATCTGGCGTCAAGGACTCATGTGGCTGAGGTGCCCCCCACTCCCTTCCCCCTGAGGTGCCTGTCTTTTTAATTTAGTGATGCCCCAGTAGTGTTCTCTCCATTGGACTGGATCTCGTGTGTGGGCTTTGCCCATGTGTAGCTGCACATTGGCCCACAGACCTTTGGACTTTGATTGACTGGGCCGGACTTTTGCTGCTTGTATGGATAGAGTTCTAGATGTGTATTCATTCTTCAAATATTGCTAAGGTCGCTATACTTTATTGTTGCAATAATATGGTTCTACTTTTACAATCATTGGCTTTTGTCTTTGTTTTGGGGGGGTTTGGAGGTGTCACTCTGACTTTTTTATCTGCATAGGTGTGGAGGTATTTCGGTGGGGGTGAGGGTGGGGGTGGGTGTGTGGCGTATGTGTGTGCCCGTAACCTTTCCTCCTCCCCCCTCCCCTGTGTCGTAGGTGCAGTACTCACCGTTGTCGTCTGCGGCGAGGTTCGTGATCCTGGAAGAGGAGCAGGAAGGCAATGGCTGGGAGGATGTGGAGTTCGGGTTCCATGCTGTTCCGATTCCACGTGGAGTGTGTCGAGGTAAGCGTTTTCCATTGGAGATGTCTGTTTCCGCCGTGTTTTTATCGGCGGGGCTCCCGCCCCGGAAAAGGTGGCGGATTGGTAGGTCGTGATAGGGTGGGCAGTACATTGTCTGCCGCCTGCCTGTTGGCGGTGACCGCCGCGCTGTTTGTTTGTACCGGCGTGGCGGTCGGAGTGTTAAAGCGGCAGCCTGTGTTGGCGGTTCCCGCCAGGGTCAGAATTCATATTTTTCGGCCGCCAGCCTGTTGGCGGGTTGGCCGCCGCTTTAACACTGACCGCCAGGGTCAGAATGAGGGCCTCTGTCTCCTAAGTTAAGCCTTGTTGCTCGTTGCCAAGCTACCAAGGGTTGAGCTGGGTTTAGTTTACTGAGACCTAACTGGACCTAAGTGGAGGTTAGAGGCCTATTGCTAAGAGTAGGTACTTACCTGCCCTTACCAATAACCCATTTTCCAACAATTAGGATAGATAAGATAGTGTAGATTAAGATAGTGAAGGCTCAATTAGTATCTGTAGGTTAGTTAGGATATGATTTTAGGATAATAACTGTAGTTTGATTAAATCTTGTTTTTCCACACTGTATGGTCTGCATTATGTTTTACTGTGTAGGTGATAGCATGCCTGCACAGGTCATGTTATGCAGATGCCTTTGGTGTTACAAGCAGCAGTTTGTTACATGTGTGACTATGGTAGTCATTTAGACAATGGCGGTAAAATCTGCCTACTGCTGCGGTGATGGCCACCAAAAACCGCCACTGCGGCTACCATCCGTCCACCAGACTATGAGCACTGTAGGACTGCTGCCACAAGAAGGGCGGAAATCCGGCAGTGATCAGACTGGCGGACGGTAGTAAGCTGGCGCTGCTACTACCAGCACCGCCACGCCAGTTGAACGCTGCCAACCGTATCATGACCAGTGATAAGACCTGGCGGTGTTCAGCGGGCGGGGTACTGCTGGTGGGAGCATCACCCTTTCCCGTTCACTGCTGGAAGACCTCCCCAGAGCAGGTAAGGTGATTGTCCGACAGGGGAGGTGGTGGGAGGGTGGTGGCATGTTGTGCATGTGTGTCTGGAAGAATGCCTGTATGAATGCGTGTATGAATGTGTGTATGGTTGAGTGTATGGATGACTGGAAGTTAATGGTGTATGCGTGGTGTGTGTCTGTGAGCGTGTATGGGGTGGGGGGCTGTGTGGATGAGTCGGGACGATAGTGTGTGCATGCGGGGTGTGGGGGGTGTATATGAATGTCAGGGGTAGGGGGTTAGTGTATGGGGTGGGTGGGGGGCTGAGTTTGATGGAGGGGGTAGGAGGTGTCAGGTGAGTGTTGGGGGTGGGAGGGAAGGAATTTCCTGTCACCGGTAGGGCCTACCACCATGATTTTCGTGGCATTGCTAATGCCATGGAAAACATGGTGGTAGGCTGGCTCAGAATGCCTGGGGTGGTACTCTGTCAGCCACTGGGCTAAGGATTCACATCCTCGGCCCGGCGGCTCATACCACCATGGTGTTATGAATGGTAAACTGCCAGTTTCACTGCAGCCAACCCACCAATCGAATGATGTGGCAGCATGTACCCCCAGTCTGTTAGCGGTACTACCGCCACATTAACTGTGGTGGTCAAAGACCGCCAGGGACATAATGAGGATCTATGTTTTTCCCCAGTAGCTAAGTACCTATCAAGATGGCAATGGTGTGACATCAGTGAATCAAGAAATTGATCTGCAATGTACATGACACTCTGGTTGTGCATAGATACACATCCCAAAACAGGTATTCATAAAGCATTCCTCTGTGTTGTGAAGTTATGTGACTTGCATTGTCATGATGTTGTAGTCATTCCACTCCAACTAAATGTAGAAGTTATTATTGAGACTTTCATGAGTGCCCCTTCCAATCCTACACATGCATTCAGTTATTTGCTGCATCAATGTTGTTCTCTTGCTACCATCCTTGCTTGGCCCAGGCACTTGTGTAGGGATTTATGTGAGCTATCACAATACATGCATGTGAACTGTCACATGCCATGCTGGTCCTCATAGATATTAGTCATCTCAATCATGTTGCAGTCAGTGTGTGTGATTTTGCGTCTGTCACTAATCCACCCATATCAGATGGACAGGCATATTGACAAGCCCCTAGGACCACCAGAGCATCACTTTCTGTGAATCTCAGGTGGTGCCCTTCACTTTTCCATGTTTAGAATGTGGCAAGAAACACATTTGTGTGGCCAGATGCCAGATTTGAAGTATGCCCCCCCAACTCAGAAGTATACCACAGAGGTATGTGCAATGGGTTTGCTGTGGACATACCCACACAACAACCATTGATTTTAGTGCAACCGAAGACTTACAATGAAATGTACACCTGAGACAGCGTCCAAACACTGATGCCACACCCAGGGCTGGGGTTGGCATGACACAACGGGGAGAAATACTATTGTTTCGCCTAGATTTTGCTTTTTCTATGTGTGCTGTATTCTTCAGCACATAGAGAAAGAGCAAAGAGCCATTAGTAGTTGTTTATGTACAGGGAGGCACATCTTCCTGTACATAAACAACCATTCCCTGCAACCCAGGCAACCTTGCACTATGGTGCAAGGGTGCCTGCGTTGACACTAGGCAGCAAATATAGCACAAGCACTAGGAAATGCTCCCGGGTGCGCAGTATTCTTTCATATGACACACCCTGCATTAGACACAGTGAATTTATTTACATGTGCAATATTTGTAATTGTCAGACTGTACATTGCACAGGATAATGACCCCAATTGTGATTCCAAGCCACTGGATAGGCAGAGAGAGTCTGGGGGGCACATGTCAAGAGCCATGTCCATGAGAGGAGTGGATCAGTGAGGAGGTGACCACATTGCCATTAGATAGGACTGGCCACTCTGACAGTCCTCATGTGTGATAGGTCAACAATGGGCTAGTGAAGAGAGGGCATTGCTATTTTTGCAACTCTGGCATGATGTTAAGCACAGAGCAAATGAGAAACTGTCAATGTGCAACAGACTCAAGCTACCAGGCGGTTTTGTGAGTGAAAAATGTTCCTTCCACATCTTCACCCTCTGATGTGTGTAGTGCCTCCTGTGCCAGGGATGTTAAAGTGGAGGAAGGCACACACACGTCAGAGACTGAAGATGTGGATTCCAAGGTACTGGCAGCTCTCTCTGCTGTGGAAATAAGAAAGGCATCACTGCATCAAGGAGGAACTTCTGGTTTCTCAAAACAGCAGCAATGTCACGGTGGTAAGCAGCAAAGTTGTTAATGAGGAAGTCCTATTTCTGCTCCATGGACTCCAGGACAGTTTGTATAATCCCTAGCTACACAAACAGTCCCTGCAACTGGGGATGGTGTCTGAATGGCATCCAGGATCTGCTGGAGAGCCTCAGGGTTGATGTTTCCAAGCTGGTAATCGCCATCAATGGAGAATTCCAGGACAGGCAGCTCAGCAGGAGGTATGGCATCATCCTCTGCAATGAAATAGGGACATGTCAATGTTGGGCTGTAGTAGCTATTCACATGGGTCATCAGGTTCTCCCTACTGGTGCCTTAAGTGCATGGCATAGACCCACACATTTATGGGCCCCTAGTAGCACAATGTGCCACCAGAGTGTCAATTTAGTTAACTCTCAGTTGGCACATTCTGCCAGTCCCCTTCTCCCAATCTGGTCAAACTCACCTTCGTTGCGTTTAATGGGCTTCTGCAGATGGACACCTTTCTTGCATTAGACTGTGTGACAGTTGCATGCCATAGGTGTTGCTTGAGGTGTCCCATGCAACAGACATGGAAGCGTATGGAATCTGTTGCATTGCCAGATGTACATTTTTGGGTGTACGTCAGATTCTTCTGCTAGCCCACATGTGTTGTAAGAGTGATGCAAAGGGAAATACTGTCCACATGCATCCACCTTGTCACCACCTGTCATGCGTTCCTGATCCTGCACCACCCATAGTAAGATGCAGACACAATAAAAGGAGAGGCAGAAGAGGGAGGAGCCTAGGAAAACTTATTTTGGAGATCATAGTGATAGAATGCGTTTAGGATGAGTCAGAGAGTCGAGATAGAGGATAGATTGATAAAGGTATAGAGTGATACTGAGAGAAGGTAAAGCTTTTGAGAGAGTAATAATTTTTTCCCTCTTGTACAGTAGGACTAAAGTAATAAATATATAACATGATAAATGATTACATAGTAAGGGAACATATATCTAAGGAATATAATATATTATAATTCTAGTTGCATTGCAAAACAGACTTTTAAGAGTTGCAATATTTGAAGTTAATTTATTTGTGTACTTTTTATAACATTTTATATTTCCTCAATATTTCAATAGTAAAAAGTTTGCAGATAGTTAAGATAGTATTTACCAATTATGAAACATAAAATTAATAAAAAACAGAGACTCTGAAACATCTAATCAAACAACTTATATAGAAACTATGCGATTACCTATGATCATGTTAAGCGTAGAATAATATACACACACATATATATATTCATACATACCCACACATATACATAATGCATACATACATTTACACATACACATACATATATACATATAACCGTAAGTAGAATATACATTTGTTAAAACAGCCCTAAAGAGTATGTGTATATTTTAGCATAAAATAGTTATTACACCTATTTGTGCAATGAAATACACATATCTAGATATATACATGTAATGACATTATAAATGTTTTATATACAGGGATATGCAGTCCATTACTGTATTTTGGTTATGTAGTAAAGGGACAACATAAGATAGTTATCCGTGGACCTTGCACTTGCCTAAAATGCCCTTTCTAAAAGAAGCATGGCACATATTATAATGCAGAGAGCTGCTAGGCTATGGAGCTGGGGCCACACCCAGGTGGTTGAAGATTTCTCTATGTTTTCACTCGCACTAGGGCGCTCAGTCTGTGAGTTGATGGCCCGTAATCCCAAGGTGATCCCACACATCTGGGTCCAAAGAAGATAGGAACATTTTGGAATACCAGGCATCCCAGTTCTGTTTGACCCATTAACCCAAAGTCTTAGTCTGAAGCAGAAAAGGTGCTATATTTTGGAAAGCAATTACCAACCAAGGTTTTACCACTTTCGACTACAGAAACTTATCAGCATGGCCAGAGAGAAGGGTGCTGCAAAGGACTCCCACTGGCCCATACAAATTTACCATGTGACCCACAATAACATTTTATTTTGAGATGGCCTGTTGGAAGCACGAAAAACTAGAAATTTCCAACAGAATTCCTAGGAGCTCTGAACATTTAACTCAAAACACTAGCATTTGCCAGAATATTGTCTAATAATTCAATAGGTGATCGTGAGCAGAAGAGAAAATGCAAAACTTCAAAACACTTTTCCAAATAATTATCAAAACAATGCAGAAAAAAAATTCTAGAGGAAATTTCCATGACCCTGACCCAACCCGGAAGGAGTACAGAAAAGGCTAGAAAGGTCAGTGAGGGTGGGGTCTTGGAATCCAGACAAAGGAAAAGCACAGACCTGAGAATTTGTTTTTTTTAACCAGTACAATTCCCACAGCAGTGACAGAAACATTCCGTCCACAGATAGGTGTTACCCATGTGATGTATTGGTATGCCTCCCAATGCCTTCAGAACCAGTACTTAAAAAAGAAAACAGTAAAATCCATCAATTATGTTCCCTAATGTGTGGGTGTGGTGTAATTCCAAGTTATATGGCTTAGAAATCATTGAAGCTGGGCATGGTCTTTGGACAGAGAACCCAAGTCCACGGGCAAGAGTCTATGCTCCTGATAGAGTCTCTGAAGCTCAGGGGCCGTGTTCCTACATCTGTGGAGCTCCAAGATTTGTCCAGCAGTCCCTCTCCGGAAGAGACAGACTGACCTAAAGAAGGGTTTGTCGTACTTACCTCACATGGCATGCACCCAGAACCATGCACCCGGCCAGCCTGCTCTTTCTGGTAGGCTGTGCTCTCATGCTGTGGATTGGGCTAGCAGATCCACTGGAGGAGAACCGGGAGCATAGGACCAAGCAATCCTACCTCTGTGCAGGGCTCAAGGTACTGTTCACTCCTCAGACATGCACATGGTCTTATAACAGGCACATCCTCCTGCTAAATTCTAATGACTATCATAGGCGTGTGCTACATCCTTGATCAGAAAGTTGGTTAATTATTGCACCCTCATGCACAAAGTCCATCACTATTGTATCCTTGTGCACAAGGTCTGATCACAGCTATATTTTTGTGGACACATTCAACCACAACTGTAAACTTTTGTACAAGGTCTGATCACTGCTGCATCCTCTTGCCCCAGGTCTGAATACTGATACATGCACATGGTGGAATACTAGAGAAGCCTTGTGTGCTAAGCCTGATCACTGCTGCATGCTTGTGCATGAGGTAGGTTCATTCCTGGACCTCATGCATGTGAGCCCATCAGTAGTGTATCCACATGGAGAAGGTATGACAATTGACGAGTCCTGGTGCATAAATAAAGGTGGTTCTGTCACTGCTGTATTCTCTTGCACAATATCCAATCACTGAGGTATACTCATGCACAAGCGCTAATCACTGTTGTGACTTTAGCAGCCTAAGCTCATATGAGGACTGCAACACAAGCAGCACTGCACACAGAGTGTGATCCATCAGGATTCCGGTTTCTAGTGTTTGTAATACTGGAAAAGCACTGCACACATGTGACTGGTTGTTTTAATAACACATGTGCAATCCCAACATTCAAATTTTCTGTGAGTTGTATACCACTGGAGCAGCATTGTACAGGCGTGTGTAACCACAACACTCTAAGCTCCAGTGAGTAGTGTGGCACTTGAGAAGCTCTGCAGGCAGGTGACAGGCTGTTCTAAGTACAAACTTGTGTAACCACAACACTCTATGTCCAGTGAGTAATCTAACACAAGCAACTCTTCATGACAGGCTGTTCTAAGCACATGTGTATGTAATTACAACACTCAAATCTCTTGAGAGTAGTTTAACACTGGAGAAGCTCTAGAGGAAGGTGACAGCTGTTCTAAGCACACGTTTGTAACCACAAGACCTTACATTCTTGTGAGTAGTGTGGCGCTGGTGAAGCTCAGTACGCAGGTGACAGGCTGTGCTAAGCACACACTTTTGTAATCACAACCCTCTAAGCTCCTGTGAGTAGTGTGGTACTGGTGAAACTCTGCTGGCAGATGACAGGCTGTTCTAGGCACACGTATGTGTAATCACAGCACTTTAAGATCCTGTGAGTAGTCAGGCAGGTGACAGGCTGTTCTAGGCACACGTGTGTAACCACAACACTCTAAGCTCCTGTGAGTAGAGAGGCACTGGTGAATTTCTGCAGGCAGATGACAGGCTGTGCTAAGCACACGTGTGTGTAACCACAACACTTTAAGATCCTGTGAGTAGTGAGGCACTGGTGAAGTTCTGCAGGCAGGTGACAGGCTGTTCTAAGCACACGTTTGTGTAACCGCAACACTTAAAGCTCCTGTGAGTAGTGTGGCACTGGTGAAGCTCTGCAGGCAGGTAACAGGCTCGTCTAAGCACATGTTTGTAACTGCAACATTCTAAGCTCCTGTAAGTAGTGAGGCACTGGTGAAGTTCTGGAGGCAGATGACAGGCTGTGCTAAGCACACGTGTGTAACCACAACATTCTAAGCTCCTGTGAGTAGTGAGGCACTGGTGAAGTTCTGCAGGCAGGTGACAGGCTGTTCTAAGCACACACTTGTGTAACCACAACACTCTAAGTTCCTGTGAGTAGTGTGGTGCTGGTGAAGCTCTGCAGGCAGGTGACCAGCTATTCTAAGTTCCTGTGAGTAGTGTAAAACATGTGCAGCAGTGAAGAGTGGAGGAACACTGCACACATCTAAAAAGTGGTGCCAGTCACTGTTACTGTCCATCTGCTCCCGTGACCCCTGAGTGACTTTAAATATTTATCTAGCTCCAGAGCCTGCTCCATGGGCCTTCTCAGGCACTGCTCTGGCTTCTCTATCCTGTTATCAATGGATCCCAGGGCTGGGTGGTGGCTTCACCATAACTCTGCTCAACGGGGCTCCCCTGGGGTACTCCACCTGCCCGAGGGTATGGTCAGGGTGTTCGCGGCGTGATAGCACCGGCTCTGTGTAGGTACATAGCTCTGGGCGCAGGGCTTTTTCTCCTCTGCTTCCACGGGTGGAATTAATGTTCCCCTACTGTTGACTACAATGGCAGTATTAAACACTATGGATGTTACTAGCTGTAACTATTATTATTGTCTGTAAAACCCACAGGCAAATTACCTTTTACCCAAAGTAGGAATAACTCGCACTCATTAGGTATTGTGTGAAGTGAACTGTGGTGCCTTCCCGACAATGCTAACCAGACGTCAAGCTGTTATATTCTTTAAAACACAGCGCCGGGTCTGTAACACCCGCCTGCGTGGTATCCCGTGGGCCCCTGAACATGTAGGTGCTTTGAAAGTTTAACTGTTATCAGAGGGCGAAAATAGTGGCTCTATGGAGCTTTCAGTAGGGAGAATATTCTGCAGAAAGAAGGAAAATATATTCAATTTTAATAAGATGTTTTTCCCAAAAAATCTATTCGAGTTTTTAGGGCTTGCGACTTTTACGATTCTGAATGCAATGGCTAACAGCTCGCCAGTATCCGACATGTCATTTTTTGGGCTAATTGGTTCTATTATCTATAAAGTGGGACACGCAGTGTAGCCTTGTATATGCCTATGTTTTTCACAGGGAGATCTGATAAGGACTGGCATCATACCAGTAGAACACAGCCTTGTGCCCTTTGCCCGGATTGTACATACCACTAGGGTCCCTCTTACACAGGCAGGTCTGTTGTGAAAATATTTTCACATACTGCTCCCAGTACTCTGATCTTATATTATCACTTGGTGGTGCACCTCTGCTGATTCATTGCACTTCAAAGCAGGCCGTACCATTCCCCAATTCAATGCTACTCCTTTTGTTGACTTCTGAAGGGCAAAAGGCAGAATGCTCGCCCAGGATCCAAATCAATGACCTCCAGTTTGCTTATGGATCGCAGTAGCAACTGCTTGACTCACTGAGCAATCATACCTGCTTGAGCCCTGGTGCAATGCTGCATTCTTGTTTCAATGGACTGTTTCATCTGTTATATTCAATTCTCCTGTGAAGGGTGCCCAGCCTAGTGTACTGTTCCTGCCTTCCAGAGGAATTATCACATTCGACTACAGCAAACTAGTCACAGCTCAAAGCCAAGTGAAGTCATTACAAGCAGATTTTAGTGTAGCTTTTCACCACCTTCTAGAGAGAGAGAGAAAGAGATAGATAGATAGATAGATAGATAGATAGATAGATAGATAGATAGATAGATAGATAGATAGATAGATCGATCGATCAAAGGTTACAGGGACATTATAGTTAGGCTCACATTTTGAGTGTACAAAACCAGAGAAATGCATCTGTTGTAGTTAGAGTTATCTCAAGCAATTATAACTCGCGCCCTCGCAATGCATCATCGTAAATTTGACTACAAATATTACATTGATATTATCAATGATGTTATCAAAGATGTCATGAGTGTCATAATTTGTAGTGTAATGAGCAGTGCATGGTGACGGTGCGAGTTATAGTTACCTCAGGGCAAGAGTTATAGTTACTTGAGATAACTCTAACTATAACAGGTACATTTATATGGTTTTGTACAATAAAAATGTGAGCCTAACTACAATGTTTCTGTAACTTTTTTTCAGCGAATTTCTTTGATTTTTTAAATTCTATTTCGTAACTATATTATCCCTGTAACCTTTGTTTTTTTCAGTGACTTTCTATGTTTTTTTTTTTTATGTATAGTAATTTTCATGAGCATACATCAATCCAACCACTGCCACGCACAGCATATGGCCGTGCACGGCAGAGGTTGGCCACCGGATCTGGCCTGCACCCAGGCCCTGAAGCCAACCCCCTAAAAGCACCCACCCTTGCACTGTGCACAGCCTTCACCCCTATGTGCCAGGGGTGGCCTCCAAGGCCTGGCCTACAGCCATTCCCTGCAGCCACCCCCCAGCCATCCAACCCTAATCCGCACATGGCCCTTTTTCCATGTGTGGTGTGAGTTGGCCATAGCCTACTCTCTGGGTGTGAGAATAGGTGTAAGAGGATGTGTCTGGGGGTGAGAGTGGCTGTGAGAGTCTCTGCCTGGGTGTGAGAGTGTGGGCATCAGTGTCTGAGTGGGTGTGTCAGTGCCTGTGCAGGTCTATCAGTGGGTGCTTGAGATTGTTAGTGGGTCTGTGAGTAGGTTTGTGAGAGTCTGAGTGGGTCTGTGAGTGGGTGCGCGAGTGTCTGAGTGGGTCTGTGAGTGGATACATAGTGGCCTGAGTGGGTGTGCAAGTGAGAGAAAAAGAGTGAAAGAGAGAGAGAGAAGGAAAGAGAGAAAGAGAGGGAGAGAGATAAATAGTTTTTTAGACTTAGAATGATGATATACATAGAATTAGATATTTCTGGACAAATTGAAAAGAAAAATGTATTTCTCAATTAAAAAGAGCAATGTAACCTTTCAGTATGAGCCTTAAACTTTTGAAACTTACAATAAATTAAATGAGGGAAATGATCACTTACACATCTGAAGTAAAACCCTCAACTTTCAGTGTGAAGATCTGAGGCCTTAACTATTAGGCCAACTTCTTTTTTATTCTTCCCATTTTTTGCTCTTTGTAGGCTATCTGGGACCGCAGGGGTAGCCTGAAGGCTTCCCCTCAGTCCCTGACAATTGCTTTTTGTTTTCATTTTTTGCCCTTTACGTACTATCTGGGACCCCGGGGAGATCCTCATGGCCTCCCCCGCAGTCCCAGACGGCTCCTACCTCCTGTGGGAGTAGGTACTGCTCAAGCAAGCAAGGAGCTGCTTTTAAGAGCAGCTTTTGCTTGCTGGAGCAATGTTTTCATATGCCTGCCCTGCCCTCATATTTATGTGCAGGGAAGACAGATGACAATTCTGCTTTCTGACAGCGGTACTTGTTTGACAGATCCTTCTGTCAGAAAGTGCAAGTATGTTTGCTTTTTTTTGGTGGGAGCTGTCAGCTTCTTCCAAGCAAAATCAAACAGCTATGGCCCGGGATCAGGCACTCCAGGGCATAGCAGGAGCCAGCTGTGGGGGGTGCCAGTCCCCAGAGCCATCAGTGGCTCCTTGAGGGTGGCCACGTGGCACCCCTCCAATGTGGAAATAGCCCCATGAAGGTGGTGGTCTCCGGGGCTTGGAAGTCTGAAATGGACATCCTTTAAATTTTTTACTATTTGCCCCTGGGGAGGTGGTGGACCCCAGGCCTGCCAGGGGTTGCTCATCCCCCGTACCCAATTTCTTCAATGTACCAGGGAGGAGTCGGTCCCCGGGTCCCTCCACACACAATTTTTGAAATGCCCAGGGAAGGTGGAGGTCCCCAGAGCTGTACATGGGATGTGCGGCACCCCCTGCACACAAATTTCTTCAATGCCCCATGGGGGAGCAATTGACCCCCCACATACATGTAACATATACCCCAGGGAGGTGGCAGTCCCCGAGGCTGCGGGGGACCAAGCAGCCCCCTGCATTTAAATTCACAACAGCCCCATGAAGGTGGCTGAAAACAGCATATGAAAACTCCCACAACACTTTAGAAACATAGAGAATATTTTAACTAATGAAATGACACCAACATAAAATAAATGCAATCATTAGGGTTGTAGTTCTGAATTTTTCAAACTTTTTTGTGAAATCTAGAGCCTGAAACATTAAAGCACCAACCTTTACTAACTGGTCATGTGAGACCAGGGCAAAGTCAAAAATTAAGGCAGACCACAATGGAGCATTGGTCTGAAACAAGGGGTGGATTAGGCCCGGGCTCAACCTACCTTTGGATTTAGAAAATGTTTTAAATAAAATGCCCAGGAGAAAGTATAATGCAGGGGGGAAAGGTAGCAGTCTGTGTCCAAGGAGGAGTCATCATCAAAAGGGAGCTGCTAGATGAAGTGCCAGTGAAGCTGGTGATGATGGCGGGAAAAAGCTCTGAGCTGGAAAAGCTTGATTTCCAGGCAAAGGACATTATTATCAGTGGGGAGCCTGTTGCCATTGAGCTCAGACAAGATTTTCCCTTCAGACTTACAAAACGTTTTTGAAGTCAGAAATCTCCAGAGGGACAATGTTACAGGGTGCAGCTCACGAAGGCTCCAAGGGGCCAGATACGATTTCTGAGAGATGTCGCTGAACAGGATTTTCTGTTTGGAGAAGACCGTAGTGAAAGCTACTGCAAAGTCAGGCTGAAAGACAATGCATGTTTACTGGATTGGCAGGCAGGTCAGTTCTTGTCTTGTGTAAGTACTCAAGAAAGTTTTGGGAGAAACCTTTCTATATCCCAAGCCAAGTTTTAGGGTTAAGCAGGAACAGCATCTCTAACACACCTTCCACAGGTCCAGGACCTGGGGGGCACTACTAGGGGGCCTAGGACTCACTTTAACAGAGGCCAGATACAGGGTTCAAGTCCTCAGGAGCTCTTGAAGTGACTTCTGGTGGTTCTGGGTTTAGGAGATGGTCCAGTTCCCCTTAAAGCAGCATGGCAGTCTTTGAATCAGCAGGCTATCCCTAGGGTAGCTACAGGGTAGCTCTCTGGGGAACAAGGAAGCACTTCTGAAGACATTCACAGGTATGTAGTGGAGAGATGTTTGGAGGGTCAAATATGTATATCTGGTTCCAGCCTCTGAAGTGGGGTGATAATGTATGCTATCAGAGTTCAGAAAAGCTCTTTCCTTCTCACCAAGGCCCCAAGAAGTCTGGGGTGACAAACTACTAGTGTCAGGTCCCTTTATGTGTGCTGGAGGTAATCTCTTTACAATGTAAATGGGGCAGGCACAAGCTTCCTCTGAGCCATCCTCGCAGGATTGCCCATTCTACTAATACCTAATCCCCTTTTGTACCACTGTCTGGGAGAAACACACCCTGCCAAACAGTAGAGTCATTCACTGCCATGTAACCAGAAGAAGGCACAAATGATCAGGACAAGAAAATGCCAACTTTGTAAAAGTGGCATTTTTAGAATTGGGGCCTAAAATCTGACTTTGTCATTAAAGAACATTTTTAATTCATATGAGTGTAAATATAATATTTCTATCAGCTCCCCATCATACGCTAGTTCTTATTTGCTGTAATAAGGCAACCCACTGTAAGTCCATGGACGGGACAGGCCTTACACTAGTGAAATACAAATTGAGTAGGTTTTTACTATCAGGACTTGTGTAACTTAAACCCACATGTCCTGCCCTATGGGCCTTTATGGCCTACCTTTGAGTGCCTTATATTATTCTTAGCCCCCTGATATACCTCTGCAAAAAAATTATATTTTTTTGGAAAACCTTTTTCAAAAATGGCAGATGTGTTGCAGTGATGATTTAATATTTCAGGAACCATTAGGCCTATGTGCTTCATTTGGTGTCAAAACAGGTTTTGGAGGTCAAGTATTCCTATAGAGACAGCAAATAACACCTCAGAGCAACCCTTTTGCCACTTTCCAAAATAGCATCTCTAATATGATGTGTTTTAGCCATCATATTGGTAATTTATTTGAATATTGTTTTTTGTTTCTGGTTTTCTGTTTATTCAAATTTGTTAACATGAACAAAGCAGGTGGTAGCAGGGGATCGCTAACTACGAAATCTGAGGACTCCTTCAACAATGAAAAATATATAGCCAAACTAATTTGAAAGAAAAGCTAACATCAACTGCAACTGGACAGAAAAGAGTTTGGGTTGCTGCAGTAATACTGCAAAACCAAGTTCACAAAAGATTGACACTGATGGGTAAAGAGGATCAAATATTTTATCATTGTAAAAACAAGTACTACAGATTGTATATACAGTGGAAAAAGTTGTGGAAAATAATTGTCAAAAAATAGCAGAAACCAGTAAATCACAAGAATAATTTGAGTCTTCTGAAAAAGCGCTGATAATGAAACCCAATGCCCAGCTACTCAGAAGATCGATGGCTACCCCTCATCCACCTCCAACAAATGATCAGAAAGCAGAGGTTCTTTAATGTGCTATTTGTGGTTTAGCCAGAAGGAGGGACAAAGGGATTCACAAAAGAAAAAAGGGCAGAGTATGTGAGTATCAAAAGGCAAACATGTTTCTATCTGAAGCTAGTTTCTTCCAAGATGAAGTTTTTCAGCAGAGTAGCTGATCTAAACATCGAGGTAAATGTATTTGCAGTGGATTTGTATGCCCACCCGAACAGCATGTGTGCATACATTCGAAAATATGAATGTACAATAAGCTCCCAGCAGCAACGTAATCGCTAGCCTTCAGTTAAATTTGCTCTGTTTAAAAAGCCAATTAATTTTTAAAGGCACTCTTGAGTGGTGGCTATGAGTGAGATCAGAGAAATAATGGTCAAAATTGATGAAACTGTATTGATCCATGGTAATGGAATTAAGATTTTTCTGGTGAGAATGTGCAACAGAATTTGTTTTTGTCACTGTATCAAAAATAATGAGCCACTTATAGTGTTCTCAGATGATTTGACTCGTGAAGTTCTTGATGCCAAAATAAGATCGCATGATACAGTAAAATCAGAAGGAATCATTTCAAGAAATGCCCTGAAAGATTTAGATTTTGGGCGTACTGACACATTTTGTGATGCCCCATAGCGCTGTAAATCATGGGAGTCAACAAGAATGCCTCATGTTGTCCTACCATTTTTTACATTATTGTTTAATATCAGTAAAGCAAAACTGTTACACACTAATGTTCTTGAGTTTGGAACATAAGCCAACAACATTGAAGCTAGCTTTGAAGAAAGAAATGAAGAATTGGAAGACAATCCCATGAACCGACAGGCTTATGCTGTGCAAATGTACTGTCTTTTCCAAAGCATATGTTATGAACTACATCATGGCAAAAAGAAAAACTGCTACACAAGTGCTATGTTCTTCGTTTTGCACTCTGCTATGACAAGTGCAAAATTAGGGAGCTAATCACTTCAATGAACTGGTGTATCAACAAGTTATAATGACATAGGCCCTCATTATGACATTGGCGGAAAATCCTGCTTACCGCCACGGTGATGGCTGCCAACATACCACCGCGATGGCGAATATCCATTCCCCATATTATGACACACACACACACCAATCCGACAGAATACAGCCACATACACAAATCCGCCAGCCCAAAGGTCAGTGCTAAAGTGGCAGTACCAACACTCATACCATTACACCAACAGAACAACGCCCACCACATTATGACCCACCAATCACCACAGCCGACATTCAATGGCAGTAAACCATTGGCGGTACATACTGCCACGCTCAAAATGGACACCCACATACTAAACAACACTATATTGGCCAATATCAAAAACACACACCTGACACTCATGCACACACCACACCCACCCACCCACCCACAGCACCATAAAACACACACCCACATTGCCCACAACCCTTTACGAACAACAATTACTGCCAGGAGATTGGCATGAACAGCACAGAGACAACTAGACACACACACCACATATACCCATACATCCCTCATGCACCCCACATCACACACCCCACCACAATACTCCACACACACTTTCACCAACACACACCACACAACACCCATGTCCCCACAATGGACTCCCATTTCACTGATGAAGAGTTAAGGGTCATGGTGGAGGAAATTGTCAGGGTAGAGCCACAGCTGTTTGGAGCACAGGTACACTAAATATCTATTGCCAGGAAGATGGGGCTATGGTGGAGAATCGTGGAGAAGGTGAACGCCATGAGACATCATCCACATGCAAGGGACAACATCAAGAAGAGGTGGAACGACCTACAGGGGAAGGTACGTTCTGTGGCAGCAAGGCACCAGCTCGCCATACAGAGGACTAGCAGTGGACTCCCATCTCCTCCCCCACAGCTCACAGCATAGGAGGAGCAAAGTCTTAGCATTACTGCATCCTGAGGGACTCGTTGGAGTAGCTGGAGGGTTGGACAATGGTGAGTCAACATTTACTACTTATCACCCCCATACCTGCATGCCATCACACCCCCTCACCCTCAATCCCATCACTCCACTCCGTCCTACACACTGCACTTACATGTATGGCTAACCCCTATGCCAAATCCTGCATGCAATACCAATGCATGGACAGCCCTCACAGCCCTGCATGGACACCAATCACTAAAGCATGCAAAGCTTAGGGAAACTAACAATCCCACAATACATCACCGTACACAAACAAAGGTGGCAGGGCAAAAGCAACAACAGAGGGGAAGCCAGGGATGCACAATATGTCACAGACATGAAACATATTACATCACTTACATCCCCACAGGTGCCCCAGCCAATCCCTGCGGAGAGGAGGTGCCACGACTATCCAGTCCCTGAACAGAAGATGCCCCTAGTGATGACAGTAACTCTGGATCTGGACCAAAAATCTGGCCCATACGGGACCACTGGACAGTTGGTCACCCCAGCCCACTCACAGTCCACCGCAGAGCCTTCCCCATCAGTATTCAACACCAAAGCACCCACGGAGCGTTCCCACACCTCTGTCCCCAGGACACATCAATCATCAGTGTGACCACCTGTACAGGGACCACAATCCACACCTTGCCCGCAAGACAGTCAGGGACCTGGGGTCAGTGGCAATGGGCACACCTTTCAGGGGACAGAGGTACAGGCCAACAGGGACACTGGGAGGACCGCTGTGCACCAGGGGAGGACAGGCCCTGGGAAACGACTCTCCAGGAGGCACTCACCAAGATCCTGGGAGCCTACCAACATTCCCAGGACACGATGGGCCAGATCCTTAACAGTGTGCAGGAGAACAGGCAACTGCAGGAGGAACAGTATCAGGGGATCAGCGAGGACTTGCAGGCTATAAACACAATCCTTGGTCTCTATAGCAGGGGTGCTGGCAGACATGGCCAATATCATGAGGGAAGCAAAAGCACACCAGCAGACCCCTACCACTAGCCAGTCCATTGACAAGCTCTCCACTGCCGCTGCAGCTAGTGGCCAAGAGGCCCTGCCACAGGATCCACAGGCCACCAGCACCCCTCCCCCTGCAGACCCAGACAGAAGTAAGAGACACTTGCCAAGACCACTGCCAGGAAATTAAACTCACCTGATATCCCCCTTGTGTCCCACACTGTTACATTGTCTACTTTGAACTGCCTTTGCTCCCCTTCCGACGGCCCCCTGGAGACTGCACCTGTGCTACAAACATATTAGATCTATAGAGAAAAGCGAATGGAGCACACAGACGGTAAGTATGATCCCTCTATTCCCAATATCCAAAAATTATAAACATTTAATCTTATCAAGAAAGCATAATATGAATTTCCACAAACGTGGTATCAGTACAAAATATAACCATTACAAAATTTAAAAAAGCCCAAGTGAATTTTAATAAGTGAAACATAGAATGAATCTGATTTAAAGAAAAGTTTGTTCCATAGAAACCTAATGCAAACAAAAACTAGAATTTGATAACAAATAATCTATACAATATATACAAACATTAAACCGACATAAAGCACATTACATATTAAATCAACACAAGAGCGGTGGTCCCCTAATATGGCCATTCAATGTCCAAAATGAAAAAAGAAGAGATTAGGGGATAGAAATTATCCACTCCAACGATTAGGAAGTAGAGAGATTATCTTCATCCAAATAGAGAAAGAAACTGTCCAGTTCTTCCAAATTCAGCCGACACGTGTTTCGTCCTTGTAAAGGACTTTATCAAGGCTGATAAAGACAAATAATGGATAGTTCGTTTTGTACCTTATTTACCGTAAATAACAATAATAGTAACCTAGACAAACAGTGCCACACACTATACCAGCATGCTATCAACGGTATAAATGTCATAAAGTTAGAAAGAGATTCCGTGATAAGATGCATACCGATACCACAAGTGAATGTTGTTAACATCAGAATATTTTTGAGAACAAGCAGAAGTAATGCTTCTAACTACCATACATTTAGTATCAAGAAATTGATCTCCATCGAGAATAAAGAGGAAAATGAAAGAGGTATAGAACCAAGATACTCTTATGAGAGACACCAGTAAGCAGGATCACCTCATGCGTGTTTTATACTGTCACTTACTTAAAAAAGTCCCAAATTTGTGAAAGTATATTGCGAACAATAGAATATTATGAATAGCTAGTAATTGATAATTAGAGAGATACACTGAATTCAATACCTTTCTTATTATTATGAATGTTGTTTGAAAACGAAAAGTTGAGCCAAAATATATTCCAAAGGTCAGAAAGGTCTGTGAAAAAAAAGGGGAGCCCAAACTGAGTACTTGATCAGGAAACTATAAATACAGTGTGTGTGAAATAAGTCAAACATTGACACTGACCTGTAATTCATAAATTTTCAGTGTATAAAGATGTTAATATGGGTCCTAAATTTGCCTGATATTCCAAATATAAGGTGCCTAGAATAAGCCAAAATAACAAAAGTTTACATGTGTAGGTCCGAAAGGGAAAGCGGAACTAACCGGTAGATTTACCCAAATTATTTAGAAGTTAAAAAAGTATTGCCAACAAATAATGATTATAGGTAGCTCCTTAAGTAAAAGTAAAAGGACAACTAAGATGGGAGTTCCCATTGGGCAATATGTCTAACTTTACCTCTGCAGAAAGTATGCTGGACAACAGGCATGTTTTGAATGTATGAGCACCCTAACAATACTCGACATTATAGGAATGTGCGGCAAGTCTTAGGCTTTTTGTTGTCCAAATCCTCTAATAAAAAGAATGTGCTACAAACAGACTGGATCAATACCGTGGACTTTCTTCCATCATCACCCCATTCCATTGCACGTTTCCCTCAATTTCACAGCAGTACAATAAACACCCTTGAATACAACATGACTACTAGTATTTTATGTGTTGAAAATGTGCATTTATGGAAACAGTCACATCTAGTGCAAATAATCTGAACACTGTGAGAGCATATAAATAATGACCTGTAGCTGTCTGTAGTCATCACATTAGTATAAGGTTGTTGTATCGCCAACATCTGTAAAATGACAAGCCATAGGTGACAGCAGGTTAAGATGCAATGGAAGTTAATGCCATCATGCTACAGCCACACAGAAACCATCAATAGTCAGAGGAATGGTCAGTTGCACCGTCTCACCTGAATGTCATTGGAAGTATTGACGTATAACTGATGTTCTGTTGTCCTCATCCTCTGCCTCCTCACCCTCACTGTCCTCAGGGTCCACTGCTGCCACAGGGGCATCTCCAGTCTCCTCCTGCAGAAAAGCTAAATGGCATCTCAGGGCCAGGTAGTGCAAAATAAAGCATGCCACTACTATCTGGCAGACCTTCCTGGGTGAGTAGCACACCACCTGTCAGATGGAGGCACCTGAATGTGGCCTTCACGA
Source organism: Pleurodeles waltl (assembly GCF_031143425.1). NCBI lineage: Eukaryota > Metazoa > Chordata > Amphibia > Caudata > Salamandridae > Pleurodeles > Pleurodeles waltl. The sequence continues at coordinate 857,210,676 of NC_090437.1, forward strand.
GCACGAAGGTCCTCTCGACGATCATTCTGGTTCGCCCATGTGCCTCATTATAACGTTCCTCGGCCCATGTCCTCGCATTCCTCACAGGGGTCAGCAGCCACAATAGGTTTGGGTATCCAGAGTCACCTGTAAGTAATGAAGACAACATTTAGCCTCACACAATGATATGGGGATGACACCTGAAGGCATACACTAACATACAGTGGGTGGCCACCATGGCTCACCTATTAGCCACACCCTGTGCCTCCGTAGTTGGGTCATCACATTTGGGATGCTGCTATTCCTCAGAACAAAGACGTCATGCACCGACCCAGGATACTTAGCATTGATGTGAGAGATGTACTCGTCCACCAGGCACACCATTTGCACATTCAGGGAGTGGAAACCCTTCCGATTCCTGAACACCTGTTCATTCTGGCGGGGGGAGACTAATGCAATATGTGTCCGTCAATAGCCCCAACAATATTGGGTATATGTCCAATTGGATAGAATCCGGCCTTCACAGTAGCCAAATCTTCCACCTGGTGGAAAGTTATGTAGCTGCACATGTGTTTCACCAGGGCAGACAACACTCTTGCCAGCACAATTGAGAACATTGCCATGGCATTCCTGCTGCCAAGCCCACTGTCACTTGGACAGAACTAGATGCCAGGAAATGGAGTACTGATAGCACTTGCACAAAAGGGGGATCCCAGTCAGATGGCGGATAACAGATATCAGGTGAAGCTCCAATTTGGCACACAGCTCTGTGATTGTGGCCCTGTCCAGTCTATAGGTGAGATTATTGTGCCTGTCTTCCAGTGTAGCCAAGTCCACAAGGGGTCTGTACAATGGTGTTTGTCTCCTCCTCCTATTCATCTGCAGTGGTAGGTATCTAAGAGACACAAGGGTGAGTAGGCTGTCACAATTTTAACAATGGAACCCCAACCTCAGTGCATGTAGTGCATTTATCTGATGGGTCAGTGGGAATGGCGAGGTATGTGCTAATCTAGGCTGTAATGCAGTTAAGGCTGATATGACCATTGACTGCCACGATGAAATGGTGACCGTCTGTCCTGTATGTAGGGACAGGTGGAAGTGAGGTAACTCCACCAACGTTGAGCGTCGTGGCAGAAGGCGGTCTTGCACCGCTGTGCAATTCCTCATTGGATAGTATGCGGTTCTTTGGAGTACAGTGGCCTATGGGAATCAGCGCTGGCGGTGACGGTGTACACCGCCGCGGATGTGACAGCCATTTTCTAGCTGATTCCTCACTTGTTTCTTGACCTTCAACAAGAGAACACCTACACTGTGTGCGCTGCTGTGACCTGTGTCTGGAACCTACCATAGCCCCTGTGACTGGGGAAAGGGCCCCTGCCTTCACTTCGGAGGACTTGGCGCGTTTGGTAGAGGGGATCTTACCCCAGTATGGACTGCTGAATGGGCCTCGAGACCAACAGATGAGAACACCTTGGGCACGATGCATGTGGGAAGGATGCATGGAGATGTGTGTGCAAGCATCATGTGATCAGGGGATGTAAAGTGGTGGTGTACATGGTGTGTGCCAGACGATGTGTGTGCCAATGGTGACAGAATGGATTGGTGGGCCATATGTGAGACAGGCTGGATTGTATGTGTAATGGTGTCCTCCTGACTGTAATACCTCTGCAGGTCAGCACCCATCAAAAGAAGGGATTATGGCGTGCCATCGCCAAGGACGTGTGGAACCTGGGGGTCTCTGGCAGGTGGAGCTCCCACTGTTGGAAATTGTGGGAGGACCTGAGAAGCTGGGCATGGAAGACCGCAGAGGCACAGGTGGGGATGGCTTAGCAATGAGGAAAGGGTGCCCGTCTGAACCTGATGGCCCTCATACTGGTGGTGGCCTACCCAGAGCTGGATGGGCGCTTGAGGGCATCACAGCAGCCACAAGGGGATCAGTACAGTGGGCATTACTACAATAATTGGCAGGTGGCATGGGATCCAGGTGGTGGGTGTTGTGCAATGCATAGTGCTCAATCCTGTTCCTTGTGTGTGATGGTTCTGTTTATGACAACTGTGGTGTTGATGCAGAAATTAACCCAGTGTTTCCTTTCTCTCCCCCCCTTTTTTCTTCTATCATCCTGTCCATGTGTGCATTAGAATCATCTGGTGGAGGAGCAGGGGCACCAGTGACAGAGGGAGGGGCATCCCAAAGGACCGTGGAGGCAGAGTCCAACGACACCGAGGGGACCAGTGGGATGGAGTGTGAGGGGAGCACTACAGCAGAGGCAGGAGGCGACAACACAGACTCAGATACCTCCTCTGATGGAAGCTCCCTGGTGGTGGCAGACCCTCTGTGACCAGACCAGCGGCAGGTACAGCCGCCACCCCCTGTACCAGCACCGCCCTCCAGTAGCCCCTCAACAAGTTGCCGGTGCCCGCTCACCCAGGAGGTTGGGCATCTCCTTCGCCCCAGGCACCTCAGGCCCTTCCCCATTGAGCCCTGCTGCATGAGTGAGGAGGCTATTGACCTCCTGAGATCCATCTCTGTAGGGCAGTCAACCATTGTGAATGCCATCCAGGGGCTTGCATCCCAGATGCATCAATGCAAGGCATTCCTGGTGGGCTTCCACAATGGATTGGTGGCCCAACAGAGATGGATTCAGGCTCTGGCCTCTTCTCTGATGACAGCCATGTCCCTGTTCCTACCATCCCCCCTCCAACTACCACTTCCCAGCCCCAGTCTCCTTAACCCCAATCCCTCCCATGCACACATACAGAAGAGCATGCACACAAGACAATTCACAAAAGTGGCACAGTCAAACACATGCACCACACTTCATCCCACAAGCACTCACGCAAACACCAGGCAGTTGCAGACACAACCACATCCACTCCCTCCACTGTCTCCCCATCCTCCTGTTTCTCCACCTCCCTCACAGTCACGTGTACATTCACACCTGTATGCACTGCATCAACATCCACCACAAGCGTCACCACACCAAGCAGCACACACACCTCACTAGCAGACACCTCCACAACATCCATGCATGCGTCCCTTGTGTCCTCTCCCACCTTGTCTGTCCCCCCTCCTAAAGGACACAAAGGCAAGCACTCACACACCCAACAGCCATCCACCTCACATCAGCACACTGCCCTTGCACCTGCACCCAAGTCCAGCAGCCATACACCTCCAACAACCACTCCCATCCCTCCTCCCTCATCCTGCCCCACCGTACCTAAGAAGCTTTTCCTTGCCCAGCTTGACCTCTTCCCTCCCTCTCCCCCCAGCCCTCTACATAAGAGCAGGGTCCCAACGATCCAGCCCAGCACCTCAGCCAAATAGTCCACACAGACAGTGGTGGCCCCACCTAGTCGTGGTGGGAAGTCAGTGAAGGATTCCACTCCACCAGCCAGGAAGGCTAAGGAGCCCGCACATCCTGCCATGAAGGGGAAGAAGCCGTCAACCCCTGCCAGGAAGGGTAAGGATCCAATGCCTCCTGCCATGAAGGGGAAGAAGCCCTTGACTCCAGCGAAGGCTTTCAGGGTGACACCACCAGTGGAACGGGGCCCTCACCGCTAGCTGAGGAAGTGCAGAGTACTCCTCCTGCAGAGGCTGCCCAGGAAGCACCTTCACCTGCTGAGACAGTGCAGCCCTCACCTTCATCAGAGGCTGCCCAGGAGGCACCTACCTGCTAACACAGTGCAGCCCTCACCTCCAGCAGAGGCTGCCAGGGTAACACCACCACCAGTGGTCACGGGGCCCTCACCGCCAGCTGAGGAGGTGCAGCCTACTCCTCCTGTAGAGGCTGCCGAGGAGGCACCTCTACCTAGTGACACAGTGTAGCCCTCTCCATCAGCAGAGGCTGCCCAGGAGGCACATTCACCTCCTGACAAAGTGCAGCCCTCACCTCCAGATGACACAGTGCAATCATCACCACCAGCGGAAGGTATGTAGGCCACCCTCCATGGACTGCTGTACAAGGGGCCCCCTCCAGAAGCAGTGGGCATGTTCCCTACCTGAGAAACTGTGAACTTGCACTCCCCTCCAGAGAGAAATGGGCATGGAGCCCCCTCCAGAACCAGTAGGAAAGTCACCCACCTCAGAGACTGTGGCCTTGCACTCCCCAGCAGATAGAACTGGGTATGGAGCCCCCTCCAGAACCAGTGGGCTTGTTCCTGTATTCGGCTGAGGTGCTCCCCACCCCCCATCCCCCTGAGGTGCCTGCCCACTTGCAAACTGATGCCCCTGCAGAGTTCTATCCGGATGAAGTCAGGATTCGAGTTGGGCCTTGGACTGTGCCCTGTGGCCATATGGGCCCTTAGTACTTTGGACTGGGCTTTGGCCCTTTGTGTACATTTGTACATATCTGTTTTTCGTACAATTGGTTCTTTTGGTAGCTGTTTACAATCAATACATTCTCATTACTGCATTCTTGTTATCCTTGCATTCATCTATTGTGTGCCATTTTTTTCATCTGCAGCTGGTTGTGTGTGTGGTGTGTGTGTGTCCAGTGTGTGTCGTGCATGTGTGTGTCACTCTTGTTTTCCTCCCTCCCTCCCTTGTGTGCTAGGCAGCTGTACTCACCATCGTCATCTTCGTCTGCGCTGGTGTTCCAGGTGGACCATGACGTAGATGAGCACGGGAAGACTTGCAGTTCTGATTCCATGGCGGCATTGTTCTTCCTAGTGTCTCCAATGGTGAGTCTTTGCTCTTCTGTGTCTGTTTCTGCCAGGCTTTTGATGACGTTGGTACTGCCCCAGAAATCCTGGCAGATTCTAAGGTCAAAATGTGGTGGGCGGTACTTTGTCTTCCGCCTGGTTGTTGTTGGCTACTGCCGTGGTCTGTGGTGTAAACACCCTGGCAGTTGGTGTATGTGTATTTGGATGGGTGTGAGTATGCATGCTTGTATGCAAGTTTGAATGTTGTTGTGAATGCGTGTATGGATGAATGGCTGAATGCATGTATGAATGTTGCTGAGAATGCGTGTGAGAGGGGAGTGACTCCGTCACTGCACAGGAGATTTCTTTGGTTTTTCTGGCGCAGAATGAAGACAGGGAGTCCCCAGATCATGCACACTGTGGAAACTGTTGCAGCTGCTGACTTGGAGCTGAGGTTGCTGAAAAAAAGTGTCTCTTGTAGGTACTTTGTTGCAGTTACAGTGTTTCTAGGAGCAGGCTGCGGTTGATCAGAGGTCAGAAGAGTATGAAGTTGTTGCAGAAAATTCCTGAAGGAAACCTGCAAGCAGAATCTGAAGAGAACCCACAGTACAGACCCTAAATAGCCCTGAGAGGGAGATTGGCTACCTTATCAGGTATGGACCTAGCAGGATGGGTCTCTGATGTCACCTGCTGGCACTGGCCACTCAGAGCACTCCAGAGTGCCCCCACACATTGCAAAGCAAGATGGCTGAAGTCTGGGACACACTGGAGGAACTATGGGCACCACCCCTGGGTTGGTGATGGACAGGGGAGTGGTCAATCCCCCTTCCTTTGTCCAGTTTCCCACCAGTGCAGGGGAGAAGGGGTCCGAGAACCAGTGTAGACTGGTTTATGCAAGGAGGGCACCATCTGTGCCCTTCAAAGCATTCCCAGAGGCTGAGGGAGGCTACACCTCCCCAGCCTGTAACACCTATTTCCAAAGGGAGAGGGTGTAACACCCTCTCTCAGAGGAAATGCTTTGTTCTGCCCTCCTGGGCTGCCAAGACCCCAGGAGGGCAGAACCCTGTCTGTGAGGTGGCAGCAGCTTTAGATGCAGTGAAAGCCTCAGAGAGCTGGTTTGACAGTACTGGGGGTCCATGGTGGAGCCCCCAGGATGCATGGAATTGACTCCCCAATACCAGATTCAGAATGGGGGGACAATTCCATGATCTTAAACATGTTACATGGTCATATTCGGAGTTACCATTGTGAAGCTACATATAGGTTTTGACCTATATGTAGTGCACGCGTGCAATTGTATCCCTGCACTCACAAGGTCTGGGGAAATGGCCCTGAACTATGTAGGGGCACCTTTGCTAATGCAAGGGTGCCCTCACACTTAGTAACTTTGCACCTAACCTTCAACAAGTGAAGGTTAGACATATAGGTGACTTTCCTCTGAGAGAGGGTGTTACACCCTCTCCCTTTGGAAATGCTGAATGCTTTCTGGAATAAGAATGACAAATTAGGTTTTAGAAATCTTATCTCAGAAGCTAACAAGGCACAGGGTGCAGTTCATTCAAAAGACAAAATGCAAAGCTAGGCCATGTTTAATACACTCAGTTCAAATTCAGAAAACCTGAAAAAACAAGTTTGTTGAGCTTGTCAAAGAATATGAAGAAAAATCAGAACTTTGCAGGTACTGTGGAAATGTTTTACATATGATAGCTCTAGTGAAAAAATTGGTACAGCTTGATCACCAAGGTGATTGGGAGCTGCACATGAATACTGTGGAGTCACCGAATACTGCGTTTTGCAAATTTGTTTGCATATACTACATAAGAAATACGTCCTGGTGTTTGGTAAGAGTGAAGAAGCTAGAGGTAGAAGAACCATACCTCTATAGAAAATTCATCCAAAGACAGTTTGTGGTGAAAGACAGAGAGGGATTGTACGATGCTGTGGCTCCAGATATAAAACTGGAACAGATGATCCAGAGATCACAGAAAAACTCTAACTGAATTGTTACCATGGAGTTTTTTCTATTTGCAATGTTTTCAGAGAGAACACCAATTCAAAATTAATGGACCATCGTGAAAACTGTTCCTCACCACGGACTTGTGGGAAAGAGAGGGGAACATTTTAACAAGCATGTTGACAGCCTTCTTCATTTCCTACAGCATCAAGGAAACCCCTTTGAAATGACTGAGCCTGTGCGACTACACAACTTTGTGACCAAAAAATATGTGGATGACGATTCAAAGACACGTCTACTAGATGACCTGGAACATGGATCAAAATTATAAGCAGAACTGAAGCAGGAGAGATTTGTATTAAAAGAGAAAAAGCTATTTTTGGCACTATCACTAAAGCTAAACTTCCAAGCTTTAATTGCCATTGCAAGAGTTTCGTCTAACCAGAATCTACAAAACAGGTTACAAAAAATCAACTTTCGCAAGCAAATAGAGAGACAGATGTAGCACAAGAAAGGGGTGAATTGATCAAGGACATTCTGTCATGTGATGTTCTTCCAATAAACACATTTTTTGAAGACGATGCTGCAATCAATCCAGTGAAGCACAAACTCATAGAAGAGCACTCAACCAATACAGTGAAGCACAAACGCATAGAAAAGCACAAAAAATAAATGTCACCTGAAGAACTTCAATTAGAAAAAATATCCTCATTGAAAACTTCTATTATTGTGAACTACTTGTCACAACTGCAAATGGTTAAGTCTTCATCCATGCAAAACTTCGGAGAGGTCATTCAGACTGTTCTACAGATAGCAAAGTCAGTGTGCATCTTGCAAGAACTGCACATTGGCCCTCATCGTGACATTGGCGGTAAAAACCACCACGGTGATGGCCGCAAAAAGACCGTTGTCGTGGCTACCAGCCGACTGCCACATTATGACCGTAGCGGGAATTCCGCCAGAAGGATGGCGGAATTCCGGTTACGGTCACGCCAGCAGACAGTGGTAAGGTGGTGCTGCTGCCAGAACCAGCGCCACACCAGTAAACCGAAGCAGACCGTATCATGTCCCACGATACAGCCAGGCTGTGTTCTGCTGGCAGACGCTACTGCTGGCTGCAGCGCCATGTCCCATCTCCTGCCGGAGGACCCCCTGAAATCAGGTAAGTCAGGTGCTCTGACAGGGGAGGGGGGTGAGGGGTGTTGTGTGTGTGGGGGGGTGTATGTTTGTGTTATGTGAATGTGGGCGGGTGTTGTGTGTGGTATGTGTGTGCATGTGTGGATGTGTGAGTGTGTGTGTTGTGTGTTATGTGAATGCGTGTGTGATTGTATGTATGTCAGTGTATATGGATGTGTGTGTGAATGGATGTATGCATGCGCGGGTGAATGTGTGGTGATGATGCTGGTAGTGGATATTGATGTAGTGCATGCTGGTGTGAGTGTATACGCAACTGGGTGGGAGGAGGAGGAGGAGGGGGAGACAGTGAAGATAGTGGATGTTGTTGTGTCTGCAACTGAATGGTGTTTGTGTGAGTGCATGTGAGATGATGTGGGGTGGTTGTGTTTGCCTGTGACACTCTTGGGTGTTGTCTTGTGTGCATGCTCGTCTGCCTGTGTGCTTGGGATGGTTTGGGGTTGAGGAGAATGGGACTGAGAAGTGGAAGTTGGAGGGGGGGACGGTTGAAACAGGGACAATGATTTCCATCAGAGAGGAGGCCAAAGCCTGAATCAATCTCTGTTGGGCCACCAATCCATCGTGAATGCCCTCCAGGAATGCATTTGATTGCTGCATCTGGGCTGCCAGTCCCTGGATGGCATTCAAAATGGTTGACTGTCCTACAGAGATGGATCTCAGGAGGTCAATAGCCTCCTCACTCAGGCAGTAGGGCTCACTGAGGCAGGGCCTGAGGTGCCTGGGGCGAAGGAGATGCCCACCCTCCTGGGTGAGCGGGCAGGGGCAACTCGCTGAGGGGGTACTGGGAGGGCAGTGCTGGTATGGAAGGTGGCGGCTGTACCTGCAGCTGGAGTGGTCACAGAGGTGTCTACCACCACTAGGGATCTCCCATTGGAAGAAGAATCAGAGTCTTTGTTGTCCCCTCCAGTCTCAGGCGTGGTGCTCCCCTTGCCCTCCATCCCACTAGTACCCTGAGCATCGGTGGACTCTGCCTCCAGGGTACAGTGGGATGCAGCTCCCTCTGTCCCTGGTGCCTCTTCTCCTCCACCACATGATGCTTATGCACATAAGAACATGATGACAAAACAAGAAAGGGGGGCGAGAGACAGGGAATACACAGGGTCAGTGACTGCACCAACACCACAGTTGGCATACACAGCACCTTCACACAGGGAACAGGACTACGCTCTATGCATGGCACTACCAACGAAAAGGGATAAGGAAGGGCACACACCGCCAACTGCAGCACACCTGGGACTCACACAGCCCTGACCAGAAGTGAATATTAACAAGTTAGGTAAGCAGTATTTCACATTCAAACCCTTAGCCACCAGAGGACCTATGCTGCTATGTCTGGCCTGGCCTAGGGGCATCCACTGACACACAACCGCAACCCGGATACCACTCCACCAGCCGTATGTTGTAATGATAGCCACTGTACTCACTCCCTTATGGCTGCTGTGATTCCCTCAAGAGCCCATCCAGCTCAGGGCAGGCCACTGCCAGTATGCAGGCCATCAGGGGGGTCAGGTTCTGACAGGCACCCCTTCCTTGTTGGCAGGCCATCCCCAGCTGGGCCTTCCCAGTCTTCCATGGCCAGTGTTTTAGGTCCTCCCACCATTTGCGTCAGTGGGTGTTCCACCGCCCATAGACCGCCAAGGGTTTCCGCACGTCCTTGGCGATGGCACACCATATTCCCTTCTTTTGATGGGTGCTGTCCTGTAGAGGCAATACAGACAGGAAAACACCATTAGACAAACAGTCCAGCCTGTCACACAAATGACCCACCATACCCTTTTGCATCACCATTGGAACACACATAACCCAGCCCACAACATGTACACCACCAAGAGGAAATCCACCCACCCCCTTACACAAGGCCTTCACACACAACTCCAAGCATTCATGCCACATGCATAAGGCACAAGGTGTACTCATCTGTTGGTCTGGAGGCCCATTAAGCAGTCTGTACTGGGGTAGGACCCCATCCACCAGTTGCTCCAACTCCTCCGAAGTGAAGGCTGGGGCACTTTTCCCAGTCACACGGGCCATGGTAGGTTTCAGGCACAGGTCACAGCAGCACATGCAGTTTAGGTCCTCTCCTATTGAAGGTCAGAAAGCAAGTGAGGAATCAGATAGAAATTGGCCGTCACGACCGTCGTGGTGCATACCTTCACTGCCAGCGTAGATCACCATTGGCCACTGTACTCCATAGGGCCCGATATTAACTAATGAGGAATTGCATGGTGGCTCATGACCGCCTACCGCCACAGTTCAAAACGTCAGCGGCATTATCTCACTTCCACCTGTCCCGAAACATAGGACAGGCGGTCACCATTTCAGGGGGGCAGTACAGGCCTATCGATTAGTGCTGCGTCACAGGATCAATAGGCATATACTTCACAAATTACACTGTCCCATTACATGTTTGCACATTGTGGACTGCTGTTGTGGCTCCATTGTACAGTTTGTGACAGCGTACTCACTCTGGTGTCCCTTCGATACCTACCGCTGTGGATGAATAGAAGATGGAGACATACCCCCATGTACAGACCCCTGCTGGACTTGGCTACACTAGAGGACAGGCACATATTGCTCACCTATAGACAGGAAAGGGCCACAATCACAGAGCTGTGTGCCCAATTGGAGCCTGACCTGATATCTGCTATCCGTCACCCCACTGGGATCCCCCATCTTGTGCAAGTGCTATTAGCTCTCCATTTCCTGACAACTGTGTCTTTCCAAGTGGCAGTGGGCTTGGCAGCAGGAATGTCACAGCCAATGTTCTGAAATGTGCTAACAAGAGTGTTGTCTGCCCTGATAAAACACATGTGCAGTTGCATTGTATTTCCACAGGTTGAGGATTTGGCCACTGTAAAGGCCGGATTCTATGCAATGGGACATGTCCCCAATATAATTGGTGCGATTGACAGAACACATATTGCATTTGTGCCCCCCGCCAAAATGAACAGGTGTTCAGGAATTGTAAGAGTTCCCACTCCATGAATGTTCAAATGGTGTGGCAAGGGCAGAAGAATGTTATAATGAGGCACGCAGGTGAACCAGAAGGATCATTGAAAGGACCTTTGGCCTCCTGAAGGCCAGGTTCAGGTGCCTTCATTGGACAGGTGTAGCGGCATGCTGCATGTTACACAACCTGGCCTTCAAACAACATGTACCTTTTCTGCAGAAGGAGGAGAATGGAGATGCCCCTGTGGTAGCAGTGGACCCTGAGGACAATGAGGATGAGGAGGCAGAGGATGAGGATGTGGACAACAGAACATCTGTGATACCTCAGTACTTCCAATGACATATAGGTGAGACAGTGCAACCTTCCAGTTCTATGACTATTGTTGTATTCTGTGTGGCATTGCCATGCTGGTATTACCCACTTCTTCGGCCACTTACTGGTACCTCTGGATAATCATTTTGCAAATGTTGGTGATATGACACATTCTCCTGGTGTGATCACAACAGCCAGCTACAGGTCACTAATTCTGTGCACATCCTATGTACAGTTCATTTGCAATGGTTGTAGCTGTTTCAATCAATACAAATTTGCAATACATGAAATAATAGGGGACGCGCACAGCGAGAAGGTGGCAGCAGGGAGAAGGCGGCAGCAGTTTCCAAAGGGCAGGAGCTCTTTAATTTCACTACAGCGCTCCCGCCATGCGGGACGCGCACAGAGAGGAGGCGGCAGCAATTTCCAAAGGGCAGGAGCCCTTTAAATTCACTACAGCGCTCCCACCTCACGAGACGCGCACAGAGAGGAGGCGGCAGCAGGGAGGAGGCGGCAGCAGTTTCCAAAGGGCAGGAGCTCTTGAAATTCACTACAGCGCTCCTGTCTCGCGGGACGCGCGCGGGCCAAGGGCGGGTCCGTCCTTCGTCTGTCATCGACCGGAAGAGGCTGGACTGGGCCCCCCCTCTAATGTTTTTTCCTCCCGTTTTGCGGTAAATTCCTTTGGAAGCTATTAATGACGCTGTGGGAGACCGTCATCTATAATGGGGAAGAGAAAGATTAACTTGCAAAAGAGGGAAGGTGGGCCCAGCTCTCTCCAGTCCTCCATTACTAGCTATTTATCCTCTGTGATGGGGGCCATTGAATCTGAAATAGAGCAAGTAGAAGAAAGGATTGGGGCTGTCCAAAGCACTGTTCAGCAGCCACCTTTGGAACCTATTGTTGAAATAAACTCTAATTCAAGAACTGGGCTCTCACTACCGGCCCTGTCTTCTAGTATTACACAGTTGGGCCATGATATACTTCCTCCCATAGACTTAATCAATTCTCCTAACCCCTCTGTTAATCCACCTCTGGAAAGCTCTTGTTCTCAGGTTGATTCTCCTCCTCTGAAGAAGAGGAGAGCCGGGAAAAGTCTAAAAATACAAAAAACTATGAACTATGTAGGGGCACCTTTGCTAATGCAAGGGTGCCCTCACACTTAGTAACTTTGCACCTAACCTTCAACAAGTGAAGGTTAGACATATAGGTGACTTTCCTCTGAGAGAGGGTGTTACACCCTCTCCCTTTGGAAATGCTGAATGCTTTCTGGAATAAGAATGACAAATTAGGTTTTAGAAATCTTATCTCAGAAGCTAACAAGGCACAGGGTGCAGTTCATTCAAAAGACAAAATGCAAAGCTAGGCCATGTTTAATACACTCAGTTCAAATTCAGAAAACCTGAAAAAACAAGTTTGTTGAGCTTGTCAAAGAATATGAAGAAAAATCAGAACTTTGCAGGTACTGTGGAAATGTTTTACATATGATAGCTCTAGTGAAAAAATTGGTACAGCTTGATCACCAAGGTGATTGGGAGCTGCACATGAATACTGTGGAGTCACCGAATACTGCGTTTTGCAAATTTGTTTGCATATACTACATAAGAAATACGTCCTGGTGTTTGGTAAGAGTGAAGAAGCTAGAGGTAGAAGAACCATACCTCTATAGAAAATTCATCCAAAGACAGTTTGTGGTGAAAGACAGAGAGGGATTGTACGATGCTGTGGCTCCAGATATAAAACTGGAACAGATGATCCAGAGATCACAGAAAAACTCTAACTGAATTGTTACCATGGAGTTTTTTCTATTTGCAATGTTTTCAGAGAGAACACCAATTCAAAATTAATGGACCATCGTGAAAACTGTTCCTCACCACGGACTTGTGGGAAAGAGAGGGGAACATTTTAACAAGCATGTTGACAGCCTTCTTCATTTCCTACAGCATCAAGGAAACCCCTTTGAAATGACTGAGCCTGTGCGACTACACAACTTTGTGACCAAAAAATATGTGGATGACGATTCAAAGACACGTCTACTAGATGACCTGGAACATGGATCAAAATTATAAGCAGAACTGAAGCAGGAGAGATTTGTATTAAAAGAGAAAAAGCTATTTTTGGCACTATCACTAAAGCTAAACTTCCAAGCTTTAATTGCCATTGCAAGAGTTTCGTCTAACCAGAATCTACAAAACAGGTTACAAAAAATCAACTTTCGCAAGCAAATAGAGAGACAGATGTAGCACAAGAAAGGGGTGAATTGATCAAGGACATTCTGTCATGTGATGTTCTTCCAATAAACACATTTTTTGAAGACGATGCTGCAACCAATCCAGTGAAGCACAAACTCATAGAAGAGCACTCAACCAATACAGTGAAGCACAAACGCATAGAAAAGCACAAAAAATAAATGTCACCTGAAGAACTTCAATTAGAAAAAGTATCCTCATTGAAAACTTCTATTATTGTGAACTACTTGTCACAACTGCAAATGGTTAAGTCTTCATCCATGCAAAACTTCGGAGAGGTCATTCAGACTGTTCTACAGATAGCAAAGTCAGTGTGCATCTTGCAAGAACTGCACATTGGCCCTCATCGTGACATTGGCGGTAAAAACCACCACGGTGATGGCCGCAAAAAGACCGTTGTCGTGGCTACCAGCCGACTGCCACATTATGACCGTAGCGGGAATTCCGCCAGAAGGATGGCGGAATTCCGGTTACGGTCACGCCAGCAGACAGTGGTAAGGTGGTGCTGCTTCCAGAACCAGCGCCACACCAGTAAACCGATGCAGACCGTATCATGTCCCACGATACAGCCAGGCTGTGTTCTGCTGGCAGACGCTACTGCTGGCTGCAGCGCCATGTCCCATCTCCTGCCGGAGGACCCCCTGAAATCAGGTAAGTCAGGTGCTCTGACAGGGGAGGGGGGTGAGGGGTGTTGTGTGTGTGGGGGGGTGTATGTTTGTGTTATGTGAATGTGGGCGGGTGTTGTGTGTGGTATGTGTGTGCATGTGTGGATGTGTGAGTGTGTGTGTTGTGTGTTATGTGAATGCGTGTGTGATTGTATGTATGTCAGTGTATATGGATGTGTGTGTGAATGGATGTATGCATGCGCGGGTGAATGTGTGGTGATGATGCTGGTAGTGGATATTGATGTAGTGCATGCTGGTGTGAGTGTATACGCAACTGGGTGGGAGGAGGAGGAGGAGGGGGAGACAGTGAAGATAGTGGATGTTGTTGTGTCTGCAACTGAATGGTGTTTGTGTGAGTGCATGTGAGATGATGTGGGGTGGTTGTGTTTGCCTGTGACACTCTTGGGTGTTGTCTTGTGTGCATGCTCGTCTGCCTGTGTGCTTGGGATGGTTTGGGGTTGAGGAGAATGGGACTGAGAAGTGGAAGTTGGAGGGGGGGACGGTTGAAACAGGGACAATGATTTCCATCAGAGAGGAGGCCAAAGCCTGAATCAATCTCTGTTGGGCCACCAATCCATCGTGAATGCCCTCCAGGAATGCATTTGATTGCTGCATCTGGGCTGCCAGTCCCTGGATGGCATTCAAAATGGTTGACTGTCCTACAGAGATGGATCTCAGGAGGTCAATAGCCTCCTCACTCAGGCAGTAGGGCTCACTGAGGCAGGGCCTGAGGTGCCTGGGGCGAAGGAGATGCCCACCCTCCTGGGTGAGCGGGCAGGGGCAACTCGCTGAGGGGGTACTGGGAGGGCAGTGCTGGTATGGAAGGTGGCGGCTGTACCTGCAGCTGGAGTGGTCACAGAGGTGTCTACCACCACTAGGGATCTCCCATCGGAAGAAGAATCAGAGTCTTTGTTGTCCCCTCCAGTCTCAGGCGTGGTGCTCCCCTTGCCCTCCATCCCACTAGTACCCTGAGCATCGGTGGACTCTGCCTCCAGGGTACAGTGGGATGCAGCTCCCTCTGTCACTGGTGCCTCTTCTCCTCCACCACATGATGCTTATGCACATAAGAACATGATGACAAAACAAGAAAGGGGGGCGAGAGACAGGGAATACACAGGGTCAGTGACTGCACCAACACCACAGTTGGCATACACAGCACCTTCACACAGGGAACAGGACTACGCTCTATGCATGGCACTACCAACGAAAAGGGATAAGGAAGGGCACACACCGCCAACTGCAGCACACCTGGGACTCACACAGCCCTGACCAGAAGTGAATATTAACAAGTTAGGTAAGCAGTATTTCACATTCAAACCCTTAGCCACCAGAGGACCTATGCTGCTATGTCTGGCCTGGCCTAGGGGCATCCACTGACACACAACCGCAACCCGGATACCACTCCACCAGCCGTATGTTGTAATGATAGCCACTGTACTCACTCCCTTATGGCTGCTGTGATTCCCTCAAGAGCCCATCCAGCTCAGGGCAGGCCACTGCCAGTATGCAGGCCATCAGGGGGGTCAGGTTCTGACAGGCACCCCTTCCTTGTTGGCAGGCCATCCCCAGCTGGGCCTTCCCAGTCTTCCATGGCCAGTGTTTTAGGTCCTCCCACCATTTGCGTCAGTGGGTGTTCCACCGCCCATAGACCGCCAAGGGTTTCCGCACGTCCTTGGCGATGGCACACCATATTCCCTTCTTTTGATGGGTGCTGTCCTGTAGAGGCAATACAGACAGGAAAACACCATTAGACAAACAGTCCAGCCTGTCACACAAATGACCCACCATACCCTTTTGCATCACCATTGGAACACACATAACCCAGCCCACAACATGTACACCACCGAGAGGAAATCCACCCACCCCCTTACACAAGGCCTTCACACACAACTCCAAGCATTCATGCCACATGCATAAGGCACAAGGTGTACTCATCTGTTGGTCTGGAGGCCCATTAAGCAGTCTGTACTGGGGTAGGACCCCATCCACCAGTTGCTCCAACTCCTCCGAAGTGAAGGCTGGGGCACTTTTCCCAGTCACACGGGCCATGGTAGGTTTCAGGCACAGGTCACAGCAGCACATGCAGTTTAGGTCCTCTCCTATTGAAGGTCAGAAAGCAAGTGAGGAATCAGATAGAAATTGGCCGTCACGACCGTCGTGGTGCATACCTTCACTGCCAGCGTAGATCACCATTGGCCACGGTACTCCATAGGGCCCGATATTAACTAATGAGGAATTGCATGGTGGCTCATGACCGCCTACCGCCACAGTTCAAAACGTCAGCGGCATTATCTCACTTCCACCTGTCCCGAAACATAGGACAGGCGGTCACCATTTCAGGGGGGCAGTACAGGCCTATCGATTAGTGCTGCGTCACAGGATCAATAGGCATATACTTCACAAATTACACTGTCCCATTACATGTTTGCACATTGTGGACTGCTGTTGTGGCTCCATTGTACAGTTTGTGACAGCGTACTCACTCTGGTGTCCCTTCGATACCTACCGCTGTGGATGAATAGAAGATGGAGACATACCCCCATGTACAGACCCCTGCTGGACTTGGCTACACTAGAGGACAGGCACATATTGCTCACCTATAGACAGGAAAGGGCCACAATCACAGAGCTGTGTGCCCAATTGGAGCCTGACCTGATATCTGCTATCCGTCACCCCACTGGGATCCCCCATCTTGTGCAAGTGCTATTAGCTCTCCATTTCCTGACAACTGTGTCTTTCCAAGTGGCAGTGGGCTTGGCAGCAGGAATGTCACAGCCAATGTTCTGAAATGTGCTAACAAGAGTGTTGTCTGCCCTGATAAAACACATGTGCAGTTGCATTGTATTTCCACAGGTTGAGGATTTGGCCACTGTAAAGGCCGGATTCTATGCAATGGGACATGTCCCCAATATAATTGGTGCGATTGACAGAACACATATTGCATTTGTGCCCCCCGCCAAAATGAACAGGTGTTCAGGAATTGTAAGAGTTCCCACTCCATGAATGTTCAAATGGTGTGGCAAGGGCAGAAGAATGTTATAATGAGGCACGCAGGTGAACCAGAAGGATCATTGAAAGGACCTTTGGCCTCCTGAAGGCCAGGTTCAGGTGCCTTCATTGGACAGGTGTAGCGGCATGCTGCATGTTACACAACCTGGCCTTCAAACAACATGTACCTTTTCTGCAGAAGGAGGAGAATGGAGATGCCCCTGTGGTAGCAGTGGACCCTGAGGACAATGAGGATGAGGAGGCAGAGGATGAGGATGTGGACAACAGAACATCTGTGATACCTCAGTACTTCCAATGACATATAGGTGAGACAGTGCAACCTTCCAGTTCTATGACTATTGTTGTATTCTGTGTGGCATTGCCATGCTGGTATTACCCACTTCTTCGGCCACTTACTGGTACCTCTGGATAATCATTTTGCAAATGTTGGTGATATGACACATTCTCCTGGTGTGATCACAACAGCCAGCTACAGGTCACTAATTCTGTGCACATCCTATGTACAGTTCATTTGCAATGGTTGTAGCTGTTTCAATCAATACAAATTTGCAATACATGAAATAATAGGGGACGCGCACAGAGAGAAGGTGGCAGCAGGGAGAAGGCGGCAGCAGTTTCCAAAGGGCAGGAGCTCTTTAATTTCACTACAGCGCTCCCGCCATGCGGGACGCGCACAGAGAGGAGGCGGCAGCAATTTCCAAAGGGCAGGAGCCCTTTAAATTCACTACAGCGCTCCCACCTCACGAGACGCGCACAGAGAGGAGGCGGCAGCAGGGAGGAGGCGGCAGCAGTTTCCAAAGGGCAGGAGCTCTTGAAATTCACTACAGCGCTCCTGTCTCGCGGGACGCGCGCGGGCCAAGGGCTGGGCCGTCCTTCGCCTGTCATCGACCGGAAGAGGCTGGACTGGGCCCCCCCTCTAATGTTTTTTCCTCCCGTTTTGCGGTAAATTCCTTTGGAAGCTATTAATGACGCTGTGGGAGACCGTCATCTATAATGGGGAAGAGAAAGATTAACTTGCAAAAGAGGGAAGGTGGGCCCAGCTCTCTCCAGTCCTCCATTACTAGCTATTTATCCTCTGTGATGGGGGCCATTGAATCTGAAATAGAGCAAGTAGAAGAAAGGATTGGGGCTGTCCAATGCACTGTTCAGCAGCCACCTTTGGAACCTATTGTTGAAATAAACTCTAATTCAAGAACTGGGCTCTCACTACCGGCCCTGTCTTCTAGTATTACACAGTTGGGCCATGATATACTTCCTCCCATAGACTTAATCAATTCTCCTAACCCCTCTGTTAATCCACCTCTGGAAAGCTCTTGTTCTCAGGTTGATTCTCCTCCTCTGAAGAAGAGGAGAGCCGGGAAAAGTCTAAAAATACAAAAAACTATGAACTATGTAGGGGCACCTTTGCTAATGCAAGGGTGCCCTCACACTTAGTAACTTTGCACCTAACCTTCAACAAGTGAAGGTTAGACATATAGGTGACTTTCCTCTGAGAGAGGGTGTTACACCCTCTCCCTTTGGAAATGCTGAATGCTTTCTGGAATAAGAATGACAAATTAGGTTTTAGAAATCTTATCTCAGAAGCTAACAAGGCACAGGGTGCAGTTCATTCAAAAGACAAAATGCAAAGCTAGGCCATGTTTAATACACTCAGTTCAAATTCAGAAAACCTGAAAAAACAAGTTTGTTGAGCTTGTCAAAGAATATGAAGAAAAATCAGAACTTTGCAGGTACTGTGGAAATGTTTTACATATGATAGCTCTAGTGAAAAAATTGGTACAGCTTGATCACCAAGGTGATTGGGAGCTGCACATGAATACTGTGGAGTCACCGAATACTGCGTTTTGCAAATTTGTTTGCATATACTACATAAGAAATACGTCCTGGTGTTTGGTAAGAGTGAAGAAGCTAGAGGTAGAAGAACCATACCTCTATAGAAAATTCATCCAAAGACAGTTTGTGGTGAAAGACAGAGAGGGATTGTACGATGCTGTGGCTCCAGATATAAAACTGGAACAGATGATCCAGAGATCACAGAAAAACTCTAACTGAATTGTTACCATGGAGTTTTTTCTATTTGCAATGTTTTCAGAGAGAACACCAATTCAAAATTAATGGACCATCGTGAAAACTGTTCCTCACCACGGACTTGTGGGAAAGAGAGGGGAACATTTTAACAAGCATGTTGACAGCCTTCTTCATTTCCTACAGCATCAAGGAAACCCCTTTGAAATGACTGAGCCTGTGCGACTACACAACTTTGTGACCAAAAAATATGTGGATGACGATTCAAAGACACGTCTACTAGATGACCTGGAACATGGATCAAAATTATAAGCAGAACTGAAGCAGGAGAGATTTGTATTAAAAGAGAAAAAGCTATTTTTGGCACTATCACTAAAGCTAAACTTCCAAGCTTTAATTGCCATTGCAAGAGTTTCGTCTAACCAGAATCTACAAAACAGGTTACAAAAAATCAACTTTCGCAAGCAAATAGAGAGACAGATGTAGCACAAGAAAGGGGTGAATTGATCAAGGACATTCTGTCATGTGATGTTCTTCCAATAAACACATTTTTTGAAGACGATGCTGCAACCAATCCAGTGAAGCACAAACTCATAGAAGAGCACTCAACCAATACAGTGAAGCACAAACGCATAGAAAAGCACAAAAAATAAATGTCACCTGAAGAACTTCAATTAGAAAAAGTATCCTCATTGAAAACTTCTATTATTGTGAACTACTTGTCACAACTGCAAATGGTTAAGTCTTCATCCATGCAAAACTTCGGAGAGGTCATTCAGACTGTTCTACAGATAGCAAAGTCAGTGTGCATCTTGCAAGAACTGCACATTGGCCCTCATCGTGACATTGGCGGTAAAAACCACCACGGTGATGGCCGCAAAAAGACCGTTGTCGTGGCTACCAGCCGACTGCCACATTATGACCGTAGCGGGAATTCCGCCAGAAGGATGGCGGAATTCCGGTTACGGTCACGCCAACAGACAGTGGTAAGGTGGTGCTGCTTCCAGAACCAGCGCCACACCAGTAAACCGATGCAGACCGTATCATGTCCCACGATACAGCCAGGCTGTGTTCTGCTGGCAGACGCTACTGCTGGCTGCAGCGCCATGTCCCATCTCCTGCCGGAGGACCCCCTGAAATCAGGTAAGTCAGGTGCTCTGACAGGGGAGGGGGGTGAGGGGTGTTGTGTGTGTGGGGGGGTGTATGTTTGTGTTATGTGAATGTGGGCGGGTGTTGTGTGTGGTATGTGTGTGCATGTGTGGATGTGTGAGTGTGTGTGTTGTGTGTTATGTGAATGCGTGTGTGATTGTATGTATGTCAGTGTATATGGATGTGTGTGTGAATGGATGTATGCATGCGCGGGTGAATGTGTGGTGATGATGCTGGTAGTGGATATTGATGTAGTGCATGCTGGTGTGAGTGTATACGCAACTGGGTGGGAGGAGGAGGAGGAGGGGGAGACAGTGAAGATAGTGGATGTTGTTGTGTTTGCAACTGAATGGTGTTTGTGTGAGTGCATGTGAGATGATGTGGGGTGGTTGTGTTTGCCTGTGACACTCTTGGGTGTTGTCTTGTGTGCATGCTCGTCTGCCTGTGTGCTTGGGATGGTTTGGGGTTGAGGAGAATGGGACTGAGAAGTGGAAGTTGGAGGGGGGGACGGTTGAAACAGGGACAATGATTTCCATCAGAGAGGAGGCCAAAGCCTGAATCAATCTCTGTTGGGCCACCAATCCATCGTGAATGCCCTCCAGGAATGCATTTGATTGCTGCATCTGGGCTGCCAGTCCCTGGATGGCATTCAAAATGGTTGACTGTCCTACAGAGATGGATCTCAGGAGGTCAATAGCCTCCTCACTCAGGCAGTAGGGCTCACTGAGGCAGGGCCTGAGGTGCCTGGGGCGAAGGAGATGCCCACCCTCCTGGGTGAGCGGGCAGGGGCAACTCGCTGAGGGGGTACTGGGAGGGCAGTGCTGGTATGGAAGGTGGCGGCTGTACCTGCAGCTGGAGTGGTCACAGAGGTGTCTACCACCACTAGGGATCTCCCATCGGAAGAAGAATCAGAGTCTTTGTTGTCCCCTCCAGTCTCAGGCGTGGTGCTCCCCTTGCCCTCCATCCCACTAGTACCCTGAGCATCGGTGGACTCTGCCTCCAGGGTACAGTGGGATGCAGCTCCCTCTGTCACTGGTGCCTCTTCTCCTCCACCACATGATGCTTATGCACATAAGAACATGATGACAAAACAAGAAAGGGGGGCGAGAGACAGGGAATACACAGGGTCAGTGACTGCACCAACACCACAGTTGGCATACACAGCACCTTCACACAGGGAACAGGACTACGCTCTATGCATGGCACTACCAACGAAAAGGGATAAGGAAGGGCACACACCGCCAACTGCAGCACACCTGGGACTCACACAGCCCTGACCAGAAGTGAATATTAACAAGTTAGGTAAGCAGTATTTCACATTCAAACCCTTAGCCACCAGAGGACCTATGCTGCTATGTCTGGCCTGGCCTAGGGGCATCCACTGACACACAACCGCAACCCGGATACCACTCCACCAGCCGTATGTTGTAATGATAGCCACTGTACTCACTCCCTTATGGCTGCTGTGATTCCCTCAAGAGCCCATCCAGCTCAGGGCAGGCCACTGCCAGTATGCAGGCCATCAGGGGGGTCAGGTTCTGACAGGCACCCCTTCCTTGTTGGCAGGCCATCCCCAGCTGGGCCTTCCCAGTCTTCCATGGCCAGTGTTTTAGGTCCTCCCACCATTTGCGTCAGTGGGTGTTCCACCGCCCATAGACCGCCAAGGGTTTCCGCACGTCCTTGGCGATGGCACACCATATTCCCTTCTTTTGATGGGTGCTGTCCTGTAGAGGCAATACAGACAGGAAAACACCATTAGACAAACAGTCCAGCCTGTCACACAAATGACCCACCATACCCTTTTGCATCACCATTGGAACACACATAACCCAGCCCACAACATGTACACCACCGAGAGGAAATCCACCCACCCCCTTACACAAGGCCTTCACACACAACTCCAAGCATTCATGCCACATGCATAAGGCACAAGGTGTACTCATCTGTTGGTCTGGAGGCCCATTAAGCAGTCTGTACTGGGGTAGGACCCCATCCACCAGTTGCTCCAACTCCTCCGAAGTGAAGGCTGGGGCACTTTTCCCAGTCACACGGGCCATGGTAGGTTTCAGGCACAGGTCACAGCAGCACATGCAGTTTAGGTCCTCTCCTATTGAAGGTCAGAAAGCAAGTGAGGAATCAGATAGAAATTGGCCGTCACGACCGTCGTGGTGCATACCTTCACTGCCAGCGTAGATCACCATTGGCCACGGTACTCCATAGGGCCCGATATTAACTAATGAGGAATTGCATGGTGGCTCATGACCGCCTACCGCCACAGTTCAAAACGTCAGCGGCATTATCTCACTTCCACCTGTCCCGAAACATAGGACAGGCGGTCACCATTTCAGGGGGGCAGTACAGGCCTATCGATTAGTGCTGCGTCACAGGATCAATAGGCATATACTTCACAAATTACACTGTCCCATTACATGTTTGCACATTGTGGACTGCTGTTGTGGCTCCATTGTACAGTTTGTGACAGCGTACTCACTCTGGTGTCCCTTCGATACCTACCGCTGTGGATGAATAGAAGATGGAGACATACCCCCATGTACAGACCCCTGCTGGACTTGGCTACACTAGAGGACAGGCACATATTGCTCACCTATAGACAGGAAAGGGCCACAATCACAGAGCTGTGTGCCCAATTGGAGCCTGACCTGATATCTGCTATCCGTCACCCCACTGGGATCCCCCATCTTGTGCAAGTGCTATTAGCTCTCCATTTCCTGACAACTGTGTCTTTCCAAGTGGCAGTGGGCTTGGCAGCAGGAATGTCACAGCCAATGTTCTGAAATGTGCTAACAAGAGTGTTGTCTGCCCTGATAAAACACATGTGCAGTTGCATTGTATTTCCACAGGTTGAGGATTTGGCCACTGTAAAGGCCGGATTCTATGCAATGGGACATGTCCCCAATATAATTGGTGCGATTGACAGAACACATATTGCATTTGTGCCCCCCGCCAAAATGAACAGGTGTTCAGGAATTGTAAGAGTTCCCACTCCATGAATGTTCAAATGGTGTGGCAAGGGCAGAAGAATGTTATAATGAGGCACGCAGGTGAACCAGAAGGATCATTGAAAGGACCTTTGGCCTCCTGAAGGCCAGGTTCAGGTGCCTTCATTGGACAGGTGTAGCGGCATGCTGCATGTTACACAACCTGGCCTTCAAACAACATGTACCTTTTCTGCAGAAGGAGGAGAATGGAGATGCCCCTGTGGTAGCAGTGGACCCTGAGGACAATGAGGATGAGGAGGCAGAGGATGAGGATGTGGACAACAGAACATCTGTGATACCTCAGTACTTCCAATGACATATAGGTGAGACAGTGCAACCTTCCAGTTCTATGACTATTGTTGTATTCTGTGTGGCATTGCCATGCTGGTATTACCCACTTCTTCGGCCACTTACTGGTACCTCTGGATAATCATTTTGCAAATGTTGGTGATATGACACATTCTCCTGGTGTGATCACAACAGCCAGCTACAGGTCACTAATTCTGTGCACATCCTATGTACAGTTCATTTGCAATGGTTGTAGCTGTTTCAATCAATACAAATTTGCAATACATGAAATAATAGGGGACGCGCACAGAGAGAAGGTGGCAGCAGGGAGAAGGCGGCAGCAGTTTCCAAAGGGCAGGAGCTCTTTAATTTCACTACAGCGCTCCCGCCACGCGGGACGCGCACAGAGAGGAGGCGGCAGCAATTTCCAAAGGGCAGGAGCCCTTTAAATTCACTACAGCGCTCCCACCTCACGAGACGCGCACAGAGAGGAGGCGGCAGCAGGGAGGAGGCGGCAGCAGTTTCCAAAGGGCAGGAGCTCTTGAAATTCACTACAGCGCTCCTGTCTCGCGGGACGCGCGGGCCAAGGGCGGGTCCGTCCTTCGCCTGTCATCGACCGGAAGAGGCTGGACTGGGCCCCCCCTCTAATGTTTTTTCCTCCCGTTTTGCGGTAAATTCCTTTGGAAGCTATTAATGACGCTGTGGGAGACCGTCATCTATAATGGGGAAGAGAAAGATTAACTTGCAAAAGAGGGAAGGTGGGCCCAGCTCTCTCCAGTCCTCCATTACTAGCTATTTATCCTCTGTGATGGGGGCCATTGAATCTGAAATAGAGCAAGTAGAAGAAAGGATTGGGGCTGTCCAAAGCACTGTTCAGCAGCCACCTTTGGAACCTATTGTTGAAATAAACTCTAATTCAAGAACTGGGCTCTCACTACCGGCCCTGTCTTCTAGTATTACACAGTTGGGCCATGATATACTTCCTCCCATAGACTTAATCAATTCTCCTAACCCCTCTGTTAATCCACCTCTGGAAAGCTCTTGTTCTCAGGTTGATTCTCCTCCTCTGAAGAAGAGGAGAGCCGGGAAAAGTCTAAAAATACAAAAAACTATGAACTATGTAGGGGCACCTTTGCTAATGCAAGGGTGCCCTCACACTTAGTAACTTTGCACCTAACCTTCAACAAGTGAAGGTTAGACATATAGGTGACTTTCCTCTGAGAGAGGGTGTTACACCCTCTCCCTTTGGAAATGCTGAATGCTTTCTGGAATAAGAATGACAAATTAGGTTTTAGAAATCTTATCTCAGAAGCTAACAAGGCACAGGGTGCAGTTCATTCAAAAGACAAAATGCAAAGCTAGGCCATGTTTAATACACTCAGTTCAAATTCAGAAAACCTGAAAAAACAAGTTTGTTGAGCTTGTCAAAGAATATGAAGAAAAATCAGAACTTTGCAGGTACTGTGGAAATGTTTTACATATGATAGCTCTAGTGAAAAAATTGGTACAGCTTGATCACCAAGGTGATTGGGAGCTGCACATGAATACTGTGGAGTCACCGAATACTGCGTTTTGCAAATTTGTTTGCATATACTACATAAGAAATACGTCCTGGTGTTTGGTAAGAGTGAAGAAGCTAGAGGTAGAAGAACCATACCTCTATAGAAAATTCATCCAAAGACAGTTTGTGGTGAAAGACAGAGAGGGATTGTACGATGCTGTGGCTCCAGATATAAAACTGGAACAGATGATCCAGAGATCACAGAAAAACTCTAACTGAATTGTTACCATGGAGTTTTTTCTATTTGCAATGTTTTCAGAGAGAACACCAATTCAAAATTAATGGACCATCGTGAAAACTGTTCCTCACCACGGACTTGTGGGAAAGAGAGGGGAACATTTTAACAAGCATGTTGACAGCCTTCTTCATTTCCTACAGCATCAAGGAAACCCCTTTGAAATGACTGAGCCTGTGCGACTACACAACTTTGTGACCAAAAAATATGTGGATGACGATTCAAAGACACGTCTACTAGATGACCTGGAACATGGATCAAAATTATAAGCAGAACTGAAGCAGGAGAGATTTGTATTAAAAGAGAAAAAGCTATTTTTGGCACTATCACTAAAGCTAAACTTCCAAGCTTTAATTGCCATTGCAAGAGTTTCGTCTAACCAGAATCTACAAAACAGGTTACAAAAAATCAACTTTCGCAAGCAAATAGAGAGACAGATGTAGCACAAGAAAGGGGTGAATTGATCAAGGACATTCTGTCATGTGATGTTCTTCCAATAAACACATTTTTTGAAGACGATGCTGCAACCAATCCAGTGAAGCACAAACTCATAGAAGAGCACTCAACCAATACAGTGAAGCACAAACGCATAGAAAAGCACAAAAAATAAATGTCACCTGAAGAACTTCAATTAGAAAAAGTATCCTCATTGAAAACTTCTATTATTGTGAACTACTTGTCACAACTGCAAATGGTTAAGTCTTCATCCATGCAAAACTTCGGAGAGGTCATTCAGACTGTTCTACAGATAGCAAAGTCAGTGTGCATCTTGCAAGAACTGCACATTGGCCCTCATCGTGACATTGGCGGTAAAAACCACCACGGTGATGGCCGCAAAAAGACCGTTGTCGTGGCTACCAGCCGACTGCCACATTATGACCGTAGCGGGAATTCCGCCAGAAGGATGGCGGAATTCCGGTTACGGTCACGCCAGCAGACAGTGGTAAGGTGGTGCTGCTGCCAGAACCAGCGCCACACCAGTAAACCGATGCAGACCGTATCATGTCCCACGATACAGCCAGGCTGTGTTCTGCTGGCAGACGCTACTGCTGGCTGCAGCGTCATGTCCCATCTCCTGCCGGAGGACCCCCTGAAATCAGGTAAGTCAGGTGCTCTGACAGGGGAGGGGGGTGAGGGGTGTTGTGTGTGTGGGGGGGTGTATGTTTGTGTTATGTGAATGTGGGCGGGTGTTGTGTGTGGTATGTGTGTGCATGTGTGGATGTGTGAGTGTGTGTGTTGTGTGTTATGTGAATGCGTGTGTGATTGTATGTATGTCAGTGTATATGGATGTGTGTGTGAATGGATGTATGCATGCGCGGGTGAATGTGTGGTGATGATGCTGGTAGTGGATATTGATGTAGTGCATGCTGGTGTGAGTGTATACGCAACTGGGTGGGAGGAGGAGGAGGAGGGGGAGACAGTGAAGATAGTGGATGTTGTTGTGTCTGCAACTGAATGGTGTTTGTGTGAGTGCATGTGAGATGATGTGGGGTGGTTGTGTTTGCCTGTGACACTCTTGGGTGTTGTCTTGTGTGCATGCTCGTCTGCCTGTGTGCTTGGGATGGTTTGGGGTTGAGGAGAATGGGACTGAGAAGTGGAAGTTGGAGGGGGGGACGGTTGAAACAGGGACAATGATTTCCATCAGAGAGGAGGCCAAAGCCTGAATCAATCTCTGTTGGGCCACCAATCCATCGTGAATGCCCTCCAGGAATGCATTTGATTGCTGCATCTGGGCTGCCAGTCCCTGGATGGCATTCAAAATGGTTGACTGTCCTACAGAGATGGATCTCAGGAGGTCAATAGCCTCCTCACTCAGGCAGTAGGGCTCACTGAGGCAGGGCCTGAGGTGCCTGGGGCGAAGGAGATGCCCACCCTCCTGGGTGAGCGGGCAGGGGCAACTCGCTGAGGGGGTACTGGGAGGGCAGTGCTGGTATGGAAGGTGGCGGCTGTACCTGCAGCTGGAGTGGTCACAGAGGTGTCTACCACCACTAGGGATCTCCCATCGGAAGAAGAATCAGAGTCTTTGTTGTC
The DNA here is from genome assembly GCF_031143425.1 of Pleurodeles waltl. Taxonomy (NCBI): domain Eukaryota; kingdom Metazoa; phylum Chordata; class Amphibia; order Caudata; family Salamandridae; genus Pleurodeles; species Pleurodeles waltl. The sequence goes on from NC_090437.1 coordinate 857,237,914, forward strand.
CCCTCCAGTCTCAGGCGTGGTGCTCCCCTTGCCCTCCATCCCACTAGTACCCTGAGCATCGGTGGACTCTGCCTCCAGGGTACAGTGGGATGCAGCTCCCTCTGTCACTGGTGCCTCTTCTCCTCCACCACATGATGCTTATGCACATAAGAACATGATGACAAAACAAGAAAGGGGGGCGAGAGACAGGGAATACACAGGGTCAGTGACTGCACCAACACCACAGTTGGCATACACAGCACCTTCACACAGGGAACAGGACTACGCTCTATGCATGGCACTACCAACGAAAAGGGATAAGGAAGGGCACACACCGCCAACTGCAGCACACCTGGGACTCACACAGCCCTGACCAGAAGTGAATATTAACAAGTTAGGTAAGCAGTATTTCACATTCAAACCCTTAGCCACCAGAGGACCTATGCTGCTATGTCTGGCCTGGCCTAGGGGCATCCACTGACACACAACCGCAACCCGGATACCACTCCACCAGCCGTATGTTGTAATGATAGCCACTGTACTCACTCCCTTATGGCTGCTGTGATTCCCTCAAGAGCCCATCCAGCTCAGGGCAGGCCACTGCCAGTATGCAGGCCATCAGGGGGGTCAGGTTCTGACAGGCACCCCTTCCTTGTTGGCAGGCCATCCCCAGCTGGGCCTTCCCAGTCTTCCATGGCCAGTGTTTTAGGTCCTCCCACCATTTGCGTCAGTGGGTGTTCCACCGCCCATAGACCGCCAAGGGTTTCCGCACGTCCTTGGCGATGGCACACCATATTCCCTTCTTTTGATGGGTGCTGTCCTGTCGAGGCAATACAGACAGGAAAACACCATTAGACAAACAGTCCAGCCTGTCACACAAATGACCCACCATACCCTTTTGCATCACCATTGGAACACACATAACCCAGCCCACAACATGTACACCACCGAGAGGAAATCCACCCACCCCCTTACACAAGGCCATCACACACAACTCCAAGCATTCATGCCACATGCATAAGGCACAAGGTGTACTCATCTGTTGGTCTGGAGGCCCATTAAGCAGTCTGTACTGGGGTAGGACCCCATCCACCAGTTGCTCCAACTCCTCCGAAGTGAAGGCTGGGGCACTTTTCCCAGTCACACGGGCCATGGTAGGTTTCAGGCACAGGTCACAGCAGCACATGCAGTTTAGGTCCTCTCCTATTGAAGGTCAGAAAGCAAGTGAGGAATCAGATAGAAATTGGCCGTCACGACCGTCGTGGTGCATACCTTCACTGCCAGCGTAGATCACCATTGGCCACTGTACTCCATAGGGCCTGATATTAACTAATGAGGAATTGCATGGTGGCTCATGACCGCCTACCGCCACAGTTCAAAACGTCAGCGGCATTATCTCACTTCCACCTGTCCCGAAACATAGGACAGGCGGTCACCATTTCAGGGGGGCAGTACAGGCCTATCGATTAGTGCTGCGTCACAGGATCAATAGGCATATACTTCACAAATTACACTGTCCCATTACATGTTTGCACATTGTGGACTGCTGTTGTGGCTCCATTGTACAGTTTGTGACAGCGTACTCACTCTGGTGTCCCTTCGATACCTACCGCTGTGGATGAATAGAAGATGGAGACATACCCCCATGTACAGACCCCTGCTGGACTTGGCTACACTAGAGGACAGGCACATATTGCTCACCTATAGACAGGAAAGGGCCACAATCACAGAGCTGTGTGCCCAATTGGAGCCTGACCTGATATCTGCTATCCGTCACCCCACTGGGATCCCCCATCTTGTGCAAGTGCTATTAGCTCTCCATTTCCTGACAACTGTGTCTTTCCAAGTGGCAGTGGGCTTGGCAGCAGGAATGTCACAGCCAATGTTCTGAAATGTGCTAACAAGAGTGTTGTCTGCCCTGATAAAACACATGTGCAGTTGCATTGTATTTCCACAGGTTGAGGATTTGGCCACTGTAAAGGCCGGATTCTATGCAATGGGACATGTCCCCAATATAATTGGTGCGATTGACAGAACACATATTGCATTTGTGCCCCCCGCCAAAATGAACAGGTGTTCAGGAATTGTAAGAGTTCCCACTCCATGAATGTTCAAATGGTGTGGCAAGGGCAGAAGAATGTTATAATGAGGCACGCAGGTGAACCAGAAGGATCATTGAAAGGACCTTTGGCCTCCTGAAGGCCAGGTTCAGGTGCCTTCATTGGACAGGTGTAGCGGCATGCTGCATGTTACACAACCTGGCCTTCAAACAACATGTACCTTTTCTGCAGAAGGAGGAGAATGGAGATGCCCCTGTGGTAGCAGTGGACCCTGAGGACAATGAGGATGAGGAGGCAGAGGATGAGGATGTGGACAACAGAACATCTGTGATACCTCAGTACTTCCAATGACATATAGGTGAGACAGTGCAACCTTCCAGTTCTATGACTATTGTTGTATTCTGTGTGGCATTGCATGCTGGTATTACCCACTTCTTCGGCCACTTACTGGTACCTCTGGATAATCATTTTGCAAATGTTGGTGATATGACACATTCTCCTGGTGTGATCACAACAGCCAGCTACAGGTCACTAATTCTGTGCACATCCTATGTACAGTTCATTTGCAATGGTTGTAGCTGTTTCAATCAATACAAATTTGCAATACATGAAATAATAGGGTACGCGCACAGAGAGAAGGTGGCAGCAGGGAGAAGGCGGCAGCAGTTTCCAAAGGGCAGGAGCTCTTTAATTTCACTACAGCGCTCCCGCCACGCAGGACGCGCACAGAGAGGAGGCGGCAGCAATTTCCAAAGGGCAGGAGCCCTTTAAATTCACTACAGCGCTCCCACCTCACGAGACGCGCACAGAGAGGAGGCGGCAGCAGGGAGGAGGCGGCAGCAGTTTCCAAAGGGCAGGAGCTCTTGAAATTCACTACAGCGCTCCTGTCTCGCGGGACGCGCGCGGGCCAAGGGCGGGTCCGTCCTTCACCTGTCATCGACCGGAAGAGGCTGGACTGGGCCCCCCCTCTAATGTTTTTTCCTCCCGTTTTGCGGTAAATTCCTTTGGAAGCTATTAATGACGCTGTGGGAGACCGTCATCTATAATGGGGAAGAGAAAGATTAACTTGCAAAAGAGGGAAGGTGGGCCCAGCTCTCTCCAGTCCTCCATTACTAGCTATTTATCCTCTGTGATGGGGGCCATTGAATCTGAAATAGAGCAAGTAGAAGAAAGGATTGGGGCTGTCCAAAGCACTGTTCAGCAGCCACCTTTGGAACCTATTGTTGAAATAAACTCTAATTCAAGAACTGGGCTCTCACTACCGGCCCTGTCTTCTAGTATTACACAGTTGGGCCATGATATACTTCCTCCCATAGACTTAATCAATTCTCCTAACCCCTCTGTTAATCCACCTCTGGAAAGCTCTTGTTCTCAGGTTGATTCTCCTCCTCTGAAGAAGAGGAGAGCCGGGAAAAGTCTAAAAATACAAAAAATGCCCTGGGCCCTAAAAAGAGAACATCCACCCTTTTGGTTTTAAGTGCTAAAAATCCAGTTTCCCAGGCTTCCACTCCTGAATGTTTTCTGAGAAGGGATGCCTCTGAAGATTTTACTAGTGTTATAGATTCTATACTCAAAACTTTTTGTGCAACCTTAGAGGTTAAACTTATCTCAATGATTACTAGGAAGCTTGATTGCTTTTGTAAGGATGTGATTCGTACTTTATCTCATTTACTTAAGCCAGGATTAGTAAGTACGGGAAAATCTCACAGCCAAGACCAGGTTCATCAAACCAACCCCCTATTTAACTTGTTATCCCAAGGAGCTAGTAATCCCTCGCCCAATCTACATGCCGTTTCTGGCCAAGGAAACAAAGCTGACGATTCTGCACAGGGGTTGACCAGGGAAGCTTTTCCTCTAGTTTGCATACTACGGGTCAAAACAAATCTACAAACCATGCAGACTTTTTACATCTACCTCCAGAGTGCAATCCGTATGTATTGGTTCTTTCAAATGTTCCCCCTTTGCTGAGTTCTAACATAGAAGATACCCAATCCCTAATCAGGAAAGCTGGTCACTGGTTGAAATCTAATATCGCACCTAATTTTCATCATAATGATAAGATTCTTACGGCCCGCAGAGTGAGGAGGGTTAGATATTCAAAGAAATTGGAGGAGGGAGACTATGTTGTTTTAAATTTTGCAAATTCCTGTTCTGTGGACTATTTTTTGACCAACTCCGAACAATGCAATAGGTCATGTAATAGGATCCATATACATACCCTGTGTCAATTTTGGGACCCTGCGTTCCTACCACAACGCTCCGCTATTAACCCTAGAACCCATACACCTGACCCAGCAAGGTCCCAATTGCAGGTAAACGTACCCACTAGCAATCGGTTTTTGGCTCTTAATTGTCTTGACGAGAATGATTGACTGACGGCCATGGTTAACCCCTGCCCTACTAATATGGCGAGATCAATAGCTGGGAATGTTCACAATGGATGTACTCCGTACGCAGGAAAGTCTGTATTGGATTTGTCAACCCCTACAAATTCTAGGGTTTTAACACCATTTCCTGGGTTTAGACCACTAACTCTGCTTAGTTGGAATATAGCGGGTTGCGGTCTAAAACTGACAACTCGGATTGGAGGAGCTTTATTTCCTCCTATGACATAATTTGTCTACAGGAGACTTGGTCTAGGGATACTTTTCTTCTGAATGGTTTTACTTCCCTATGTCAGCCGGCTATAACCTCCCCAATGGGGAGAGCACGGGTGGCCTTTTAGTTCTTGTTTCCTTACATCTCCCTCTATTAAACGTGTCCTTAATCTGGTCTTCCCCTCATTTTATGGTTGTTTTAGTATCTATTAGCAGACAAAAAGATATTTTGATTTTACATTTTTATAATAATATCCCCCGGGGTCTCCTTATGGGATGCCTTGAGGAGGTAGCAGACTTCTTTGATTCTTCAAATGTTTTAGAGGACAGTAATCTAATTATACTATGGGTGGGCGATTTTAACACTCCTCTGTGCAGCAAGGATCTTACAGAACTGTGTGCCTTCCCTGATGAGGGCAGAGAGTCATCAATCCATTTCGC